>NC_136272.1:15914034-15969034 GCF_964187855.1 Myxine glutinosa | reverse complement strand
GAAAGTTCTCTACATGGGCGCCTTGAGGAACGTGGAGTTCACGGTTAGTCCGTGCAGGAAAGTTCTCTACATGGGCGCCTTGAGGAACGTGGAGTTCACGGTTAGTCCGTGCAGGAAAGTTCACTACATGGACGCCTTTAGGAACGGCGTTCACGGTTAATTCGTGTAGGAATCTTGGCTCGGTGGCTCCGCCGCCTTCAGTGCTTCAACTTCTCAGAACGTCCCTAATAATTAGGGTGGGACCACTGGTCCCTGTAGTCCCCTGAATACCGGTCTTCTTCTCGGCCACTACTTTGCCAATTCTTCCTTCGGGAGCGGCCGTAACTCAGGGAGCCTCCATAATAATATTGACTGCGGCCACCACCAAAACTACCGCCCAGTTGTCCTCTCCTGTAGACCTCTCGACGCCTACGAAATGCCTTCCCTACTGTTATGGTCCGACCCTCCAAATCCTTGCCATTCCAATTCTTCTCTGCCTCTCTGGCGTCTTTTGTGCTGGCAAACGTGACAAAGCCGAACCCTCTTGACTGTTGCGTTTCCCAGTCTCTTACCAACCGCACTTCCACCAGCGGCCCATATCTGTTGAAGACAGAGGTCAGAACTTCTTCCTCTGTTTTGAAGTTCAGTCCCCCTACAAATAACTTGGCACTTTTGTCACCATCCCGAGCTGGTGTGGTGTTATTTTCCCTGCTGGGCTCTTTATCAACCCTCAGGTTACCATAAACTTGACCCCCGGCCAAATCATTCCCGAGAACCACAGATACACCCTCTACAGGAAACGTGGCTTGTAAACCGACGGTGACCGGTCCTGACACCAAATCGGACTCCAACTGGATGACCTGAAGGGGAGCACTAACACCGCCCCCGATCCCCTGTAAACGAACACCATCCCCCGTTGCCGTCTCCTCGGACCATGGCAAAATGCCTTCAAGCATTAAAGATTGATGGGCCCCTGTGTCTCTCAATATCCTAACCGGTCTCCGGTTAGTCGAGGCTCCATCCAGTGACACAAACCCCTCGGAAATAAATGGTTGGTAACCCTCTTGATGGCGATTTCTTACGCTAGCCATCGCATTCGGAGTTGTAATAGTCGGACTCCGCTCTGGGTTGTCCCTTTTCATGAGGTAACAACTGGACATCAAGTGTCCAGGTTTTTTGCAAAACGCGCAAGTAGGCCCGGAGGAAAAACTCGGGGTCTGCCTCGGGCCCCCCGAACTATAAGTTTGTCTTGGGCCCGCATCCCTCTGATTTCGAACCGGTGGGGTATCATAGTTGTCCCCATAATCATCTCGAGGCCGCCGCCATGTATGGTCGTTCTCCGCACCTGCTGTTCCCCACCTCCCCTGCGGAGATCTAGGCGAGGAGTTAGGTTCGTGGACCCCTATTCGGTGGGTTAAGGCATAATCATCTGCCATGGTGGCTGCGTCCCACAACTTTGGTACCTTCTTTTCCTGCAGGTACACTTTGATGTCCTCGTGGACACACTGCTGGAATTCCTCCACCAGGATCAAGTCCCGCAATGTCTCGAAGTCTTTCCCGACTCCTTTTGACTCACACCACCGATCAAACATGTTTTCTTTCACTCTGGCAAACTCCACATGGGTCTCACTCTCCCTCTTCCTGGCATTCCTGAATTTTTGCCTGTAAGCTTCCGGAACCAACTCATAGGCCTTGAGGATGTGCTTCTTCAGTACCTCATAATCTGCACATTGGTCCATTGGTAGCGCCGAATAAATTTCCTGAGCTTTCCCCACCAGCACACTTTGTACGAGTATGGTCCAGGCCTCCTCCGGCCAGTTTAATTGTCGAGCCACTTTCTCAAAGTGTGGGAAGAATTTCGCGACTTCCTTTTCACTGAACGGTGGAACCAGCCTCACATGTCTGCCCACATCCCAGGTTTTCTGGTGAGGTGTCGACCCCGTCAGCAAGGGTGGTGCCTCTCCCCGTTCTCTCATTAACTCCAGCTCCTTGACTTTGATTTCTTGCTGAAGCTCCATGTCACGTTCCTTTAATTCCCTTTCCGCTTTTCTCTCCTCTGCTTCGAGGTCCCTTGCAGCTCTCCTTTCCTCTGCTTGTTCCTTTTCTCTTCTTTCCTGGAGTTCTCTTTCCACTCTCCTTTCCTCTGCTTGTTTCTCTTCTCTCCTCTCCTCTGCTTTCCTTTCTTCTTCTGCTCTTTCCTTTTCTGCTTTCCTTTCTTCTTCTGCTAACCTTTCCTGGAGTTCTCGTTCCACTCTCCTTTCCTCTGCTTGTTTCTCTTCTCTCCTCTCCTCTGCTTTCCTTTCTTCTTCTGCTCTTTCCTTTTCTGCTTTCCTTTCTTCTTCTGCTCTTTCCTTTTCTGCTTTCCTTTCTTCTTCTGCTCTTTCCTTTTCTGCTTTCCTTTCTTCTTCTTTGATCCGTTCCTGGCTCCGTAATTGTAACTCCAGTTTCCGGAGCTCCACGTCTTCTGGTTCTTCGGGTAGCCACTCCCAGGCTAACTCGTCCCATGTTCCTAATCCCACCATAGATTGTATCACCGTGGCCTGCAACTCTGCCTTCCTCAAATTAGTTCGGACCTCCAAGTTAAAATGTTTGGCCAATTTCAAGAGATCCGACTTTAGCAACGCTCGGAACTGTGCCTCACTCGGGGTTACCCCAAAGTTCTGTGCCACAAACGCCATGGTGCCTATCGTTAACACCTGTTAACCTTCACCCCAAGACTTTCCCCAATTTCTCAAAAAAAAATATTACCAATTAATAATTAATTAATAAATTTTAATTACCAAAAATATTATTATTTTATTATTTTATACACTTTTAGATCCCGGACGTAGACCCAATTGCGAAACCGCAAATCGTAATTTGGACGAGCCCCCAATTCTGTTACGTGGTCCCCTCAGTGCATACCAGGTCTCGGTGACCCCCGGACCGTGAGAGGACCTTCGCCAGCAAATAGTATTATATAGGCGCATTCGCCACGCAATCCATAGGAATTTCACCCAGGCGACAACTGATGTGCAAGTATATATTTCCAATGGTAATGATACCAAACACTTTCAAAGACACAACCACGGAGATTTTCCCCGAGCAATCAACAATACACAACCAGGCACAATCAATATTACAACCATGTGAACTCATCTACACAACTCTAAGATGGCCATCTTAATCTTATACATTCCTCACGTGAGCCCCACTCTTGACTCCCTCCGTGGTCAATGTCTCTCCTCTCCGCACACGGGCGGTTGAACGAGCCCCGGGCGGACGTGCTCTAAACGTGCCGTCTCGGACTGGGGCCGCGGCTGCAGCGCACCTCCTTGCCAAGCCACGGGGCAAACCCAGCGCGGCGTCCAACGTGCGCGAGGCCCCAAGTGCGACTCTTACGCGTCCTTGTAGATGGGCAAAAACCCAGCGCGGCTTCCGACGCGAGCGAGGCCCAACGTGCGGACCCGTACGCGTCTTTGTAGACGGGGCAAAACCCAGCGCGGCTTCCGACTCGAGCGAGGCCCAACGTGCGGACCCGTACGCGTCTTTGTAGACGGGGCAAACTGTCCCGGACGCTTGGTTTCGTGCACGAACTCACAGTGACTGGACGTGTCCAAAAGTATTTACCGCCCAGGTAACTCCTCTCGCCAGACGTTTCGCCACGGCGCGTTTTCCGCGCAGCGTAAGGTCGATTCCACCTTCTCGTCGTCCCGGGGCGAGGAGGAAGAAGCACCGTCCTTTTTTCTCCTCGTGTCTTTTCTTCTTCCGTTTCCGGCCACTTCCGTTTCCGGCCACTGGTTCCGAAGGGCTCCTGACACTCCCATCACAACAACCCTTAATATAATACACACGGATAAGCAACCTGAATGGTAATTTACATACATTCACCTAAATATGTAACACATCACTCATAGGTTCACTCTCGTACAATTATATAGTACATTCCGACGATATTACACGAATTTCCGGTGATGTCTAAATACTCAACGGATCAAATTCTATCGATTCACTCATTGCAAGAAGCAGACGAGGTTTTGGTGGCAGCTTTCATGGGCAGGAGGCATGTGGGCGGAGCTTAGCCCTGCTGCGGGAGGAAGTGACGCATGTCTGCGCCGTGAATGGCACTGGTAGAATTCACTGCGCGCTCTGCTCCAGTGAATCGCCTTGGAGCCATACATGGCGCAGACACAAAGCTTCAGCTACACTTACCGCTGCGAATACAGACATATATATACCGCCACATAGGCCAATACTAGGATTTAAATGCGGATTTGAGCATCATCACATGTACAGTACATCAAAAGACGCACTAACGAGCACTGTACCACGTGCACAAAAATGAAATGAAATAAATAATCTCGTGGGTATGTCATAGCCTAACACATGTGGAACAGCCATTTCAAGAGTGTGAATCTTGTGATTCAAGATAAAAATGGAGAGAGGACATGGAAGAAAGAGACGGACTTGAGGATAGAATATTCTGATTCAGGATACAAGAAATCTAAATATACATACAATTCTGGGAGATGCTAATTGGGGTTCACAAATGCTTCTGCTGACACTCATTAGGATATAAATACTGTACTGAATAATTAACAGAATTACCCCTCAATCTCCCCCAAGGCATTTTCATAAGGATATGGATATATATATATATATATATACAATGAATGAATGAATGATCGTTTTAAGGCCATTTTCCCCGCTAGAGTGGGGGTTGGCCTTGGGGGCCCCATGACAATCATGGTTCCCTGTTTGAGGCAATGTTTTTATGGCCGGATGCCCTTCCTGACGCCAACCCTTGGTCACGCTCTTACAATGCGCAGGGATACGGTGTACCTATTCTAAACTGGGGTACACACCAGGATCATTCATCCCAGCAAGCTGGTACTCAATTTGCCGACCTCGGAAGGATGACAGGCTGAGTCAACCCCCCTGGTGTTAATTCAGCGATCGACCAGGATTCGAACCCAGGATCCTAGGATCCCAAGCCGGCACCCTAACCGCTAAGCCAACACCGGGCTATATATATCTGGTGTACTTAAATGAAAAATAAATGTTTATATGAAAAACTACTTACTTTTTCCACATGTGAAATTTGCATTTATGTTTATTTAAATTATACAATGGACTACAAAATGTAAATGTTTCATGATATTTGTTATATTATATCACCTTTATCTATCAATATTGTTGAAATGAAGATCAAATAGCTGTATGTTGAAATATGTTGAAAAAGTCAAAACTTTACATGGGGTGTACTTACTTTTTCTCGTGACTGTATGTATATATATATAATCTCTTCCAAGAACTTTGAACGTCCATTGCCCATTGCCCATTGCCCATTGCCCATTGCCCATTGCCGCAATATAATTTGAATTGGTGTATTTCAAGATTGAATGCGAGTATAATGTCAGTTGGACAATGATAAGTTATAAAGGCTTTTGTGAATAACTCTTCAGTGGAAGTAATTTTTCATTCGCTTGTTCATTGTATGTTGACGTACGATGTGAATATGTAAGGCATCCTGGAAACTACAACATGTACATCCAAGTAGCAGAAGTTGAGAGTTTTATGGAATCGGTGTGTCACAATCACACCGTTCATTTGTCATGGTGACGTTTATCTGAATTCATGGCCGATTCAAAAAGAAACCTGAGATATTGCAACAACAAAGACGACAAGACGCCGCAGTTTTTGCTGCAATTAACGCAAGCCATGCACTTGCTCCACCACTTCATGGTCAGCACGAAAGGGCCACAAGTACATCCTCCAAAGGTAAAATAAATCCGTGCGTCTCCCTGCGGTCCGCGTGTCCTCTTTGGCACTAGTACATACTTGCTCGGTCGTTGTACATCAGCAACTATGTTTGGTGCCAGAGCGGGCGCCAGGGTTCTACGGGGGGAGGAGCTAATCAGACCACGCCCCCTTCTTCACTCCGCCCTTCTCACCACAGTCAGAAAGCAGTGCAAGCCATTGTTATATTATTCCTGGAGTGTAATTGTCGAGATAGTGTAGTGTTAAGCAGTGTTAAGCATTGTTATGAACGGATCTGGTTCAATTTCATATTCTGAATCTGGTCTGGGATCTGGATCTGGTGCTTGCCCGATTTGCGTAGGCCTAGCTACGAAGTGTTGCTGGATCCCTGGTTTACGATGCTGTCGAACCCAAGTTCAAATCACCATATAACAGATATCGTCGATTGCCTACTCATATTCCTGTAATTGTTATCCATGTAAGAGTACACCGATGTCTGTGTCATGCCTGGGATTTATGCTCAAGCTCCACATTAATTGATCGATAAATTTAGAGAATAAAAAGAAATGTGTCGGCATCGGTGAAAGTTCAAAAATTTCAGCGCACGTTCATTTAATCCACGAGATTATTCCTCTTCAATTGCTCCACATAAGCAAGTCTCTATCATTAAATGAAAAGGAGAAACAATTCCATCGTATACCACACAGTCTGGTGTAATGGTGCTTGATATCTACAGACGTCCGAGGACAGCAACCTAGAATTTAGATCGTTTTCTAGAGAGCTTGGTTTCTAGAAAGTTCCAGCAGGCTCCTCGGCCGAAGGTGGCATCCATTCTTATGACGTCATGAGAGAGAAGGAGAGAGAGAGAGGACAAGACACCGGGACAGTTTTTGGCAATGGTAGAACTCACACGGGCACCTTTAGACTCGTGGTTCTAGACTTGCCAAAAACGGTTCAGGTAGATTTTCATCGTTTTCGCACCTACAACTACACAGACGTCCCAGTTCGACCAATTGCAGTCGGTTGCAGGAGATCAGACGCAAGGTGAGAGTTCGGCGATTCATCAGAAAGTTCTTGCTGTTGCTGTGCAGTGTTAATACGTGTCCATTTAATTCACCTTTCTCTTTCCAGGTTCATCAAGGTTTGTTATCTCGGCCACCGAAGGTGATTCTTTACTGTTGAGAGACAGGGCCAAAAACGACATATAGCACGGTATTTCAAAAAGTTGTGGACGGATTTGGACGAAACTTGGTGGATGAGTTGGGTAAGTGAGAAGAACAAGCTGATGAGATTTTGGTTCAGGTCCGAATCCAGGTCTGACATATCAGCGGATACAAAACGTAAACCGTGCAGCCTGGTGGAGGTGTGCGCTCTCCCGAGTGCTGTTCTACTTGGTGGACGGAGGTTATGTTTTCACCCCTGTCTGTTTGTCTGTCAGTCCGTTTGTCCGTTTGTGAACAAGATATCTCAAAAAGTTGTGGACGGATTCGGACGAAATTTGGCAGAGAGGTAGTGTATGTGACAAGGACGAAATGATTAGATTTTGGTGAAGATCCGGATCCGGATTCGGCTTGTAGGATTTTAAAAAGTGATTCTTCACCATTGGGAGATGCGGCCAAAAACGATACATCGCAGGATATCTCAACAAGTTTTGGACGAAACTTGGTGGAGAGATTGTGTGTATCACAAGGACTAATCTATTCGATTTTGGTGAAGATCTGAATATGGATTCGGATTTGAGAATTGTTTAATTTTTTTAATGATTCTTCACCATTGGGAAAAGGGCCAAAAATGATACATAGCAGGATATCTCAACAAGTTAAGCATGGATTTGGACGAGACTTGTTGGACAGGTTGTGTGTGTGACAAGGAAGAATCGATTAGATTTTATTGAAGATCCGGATCCGGATCCGGCTATAGAATTTTAAAAATGATTCTTCACCATTGGGAAAAGGGCCAAAAACGATACATCGCAGGATATCTCAACAAGTTAAGCATGGATTTGGACGAGACTTGTTGGACAGGTTGTGTGTGTGACAAGGAAGAATCGATTAGATTTTATTGAAGATCCGGATCCGGATCCAGCTATAGAATTTTTAAAGTGATTCTTCACCATTGAGTGATTTGGTCAAAAACGATGCATAGCAGGATATCTCAAAAAGTTGTGGACGGATGATTTTGATAAAATGTGATTCCGTATTGTGATTTTCTGGTCTACTCTGGGATACAAAACGTAAACTGTTCACCTGGTGGAGGTATGCTCTCTACTGAGTGCCGTTCTAGTTTTTGTCTGTAATCCTTACCTCCCACCCCATTGCCTTACTCATGGTGGGTTACGGAAATAAACAGGTCGTCATATTGATTCCCTGCACCCTTTTGCTCCGCGGAGTCGATCTACTGGAACGTACGCAGGAAGGTATCAAAAAAAGGTTTTCCGTGATTGGTGAAACTTCTGGGGAGATGACACAAAGGATTGATTAGTTGGTTTGTTTGTCCATTTACTTAAGTCTTAAGCTTGCAGTGGAGCTTGTACTTAAATCGCACGTTGGATAAGGACACAAAGACATCGTTGTACTTGTACATAAACTGGACAACATTCGGAGAGAATCAGAAAAACAAACGAGAACAGCACTCGGTAGAGCGCACACCTCTGCAAGGCTGAACAGTTTACCTTTTGTATCCCACCGATAGGTAAGATCTGGATTCGGACCTGAATCAAAATCGAATCGGCTTGTTCTTGTCACTTACCCAACTCATCCACCGAGTTTCGGCTGAATTCGTCCATAACCTTTTGAGATATCCTGCTACGTAACCTTTTTGGCCCCACCTTTCAATGGTGAAAATCACTTATGGTATAATTTTGTTTTATTGTATCCGGTTCAGGATCTTCACCAAAATCTAATCAATTCGTCCTTGTCACACACACACACACAGAGAGACAGACAGACAGACAGACACACCCACAAAGGACAAATACACCCACCCAGACAGGGCAAATACACCCACCAAGACAGGACAAATACACCCACCCAGACAGGACAAATACACCCACCCAGACAGGACAAATACACCCACCCAGACAGGACAAATACACCCACCCAGACAGGGCAAATACACCCACCCAGACAGGACAAATACACCCACCCAGACAGGACAAATGCACCCACCCAGACAGGACAAATGCACCCACCCAGACAGGACAAATGCACCCACCCAGACAGGACAAATACACCCACCCAGACAGGACAAATACACCCACCCAGACAGGACAAATACACCCACCCAGACAGGACAAATACACCCACCCAGACAGGACAAATGCACCCACCCAGACAGGACAAATACACCCACCCAGACAGGACAAATACACCCACCCAGACAGGACAAATACACCCACCCAGACAGGACAAATACACCCACCCAGGCAGGACAAATACACCCACCCAGACAGGACAAATACACCCACCCAGACAGGACAAATACACCCACCCAGACACACACACACACACACACACACACACACACACACACACACACACACACACACACACCAAAGTTTCATCCGAATCCGTCCACAACTTTTTGAGATATCCTGGTTACAGACAGGCAGACAGGGGTGAACGCATAACTTCGATCCACCTTCATAGAGAGTTCATAGAACACCTTACCCCACACAGTCTTCAGAAACAAGAACATGGGCGGGGTCAGGTCAGTTCAATCGTCAATTAGCAAGAAAGTTGATGAGGAACGGCTGGCTTAGCAAGCGCTAGCTAGCTGCTTGGTAATGGAACACACCTGGTATCCTGCACCAGGTATTATACTGGACCGATAATGGAGGGGAGACATCACGTGACCATTATGCAACAATTACAACATCCACCGTCGGTCGTGGGGAAGGTGGTTGTGGTCGTGGGAGGTTGTGGTCGTGGGAGGTTGTGGTTGTGGTCGTGTGGAGTTGTGGTCGTGGAATGTTGTGGTCGTGGGAGGTTGTGGTCGTGTGGAGTTGTGGTCTTTGGAGGTTGTGGTCGTTGGAGGTTGTGGTCGTTGGAGGTTGTGGTCGTTGGAGGTTGTGGTCGTTGGAGTTGTGGTCGTGGGAGGTTGTGGTTGTGGGGAGTTGTGGTCGTGTGGGGTTGTGGTCGTGGGAGATTGTGGTCGTTGGAGGTTGTGGTCGTTGGAGGTTGTGGTCGTGGGGTGTTGTGGTCGTGGGGTGTTGTGGTCGTGTGGAGTTGTGGGCGTGGGAGGTTGTGGTCGTGGGAGGTTGTGGTCGTGGGAGGTTGTGGTCGTGGGAGGTTGTGGTCGTGTGGGGTTGTGGTCGTGGGAGATTGTGGTCGTTGGAGGTTGTGGTCGTTGGAGGTTGTGGTCGTTTGTTGGTTGTGGTCGTGGGGAAGGAGGTTGTGGTCGTTGGAGTTGTGGTCGTTGGAGGTTGTGGTCGTGGTCGTGGGAGTTGTGGTCGTGGGGAAGGAGGTTGTGGTCGTGGGAGTTGTGGTCGTGGGAGTTGTGGTCGTGGGAGTTGTGGTCGTTGGAGGTTGTGGTCGTTGGAGGTTGTGGTCGTTGGAGGTTGTGGTCGATGGAGGTTGTGGTCGTGTGGGGTTGTGGTCGTGTGGGGTTGTGGTCGTGGGAGGTTGTGGTCGTTGGAGGTTGTGGTCGTGGGGTGTTGTGGTCGTGTGGAGTTGTGGGCATGGGAGGTTGTGGTCGTGGGAGGTTGTGGTCGTGTGGGGTTGTGGTCGTGGGAGATTGTGGTCGATGGAGGTTGTGATCGTTGGAGGTTGTGGTCGTTTGTTGGTTGTGGTCGTGGGGAAGGAGGTTGTGGTCGTGGGAGTTGTGGTCGTTGGAGGTTGTGGTCGTTGGAGGTTGTGGTCGTGGTCGTGCGAGTTGTGGTCGTGGGGAAGGAGGTTGTGGTCGTGGGAGTTGTGGTCGTGGGAGTTGTGGTCGTGGGAGTTGTGGTCGTTGGAGGTTGTGGTCGTTGGAGGTTGTGGTCGTGTGGGGTTGTGGTCGTGTGGGGTTGTGGTCGTGGGAGGTTGTGGTCGTGGGAGGTTGTGGTCGTGAGAGGTTGTGGTCGTGAGAGGTTGTGGTCGTGTGGGGTTGTGGTCGTGGGAGTTTGTGGTTGTGGTCGATGGAGTTGTGGTCGATGGAGTTGTGGTCGTGGGAGGTTGTGGTCGTGTGGGGTTGTGGTCGTTGGAGGTTGTGGTCGTTGGAGGTTGTGGTCGTTGGAGTTGTGGCCGTGGGAGGTTGTGGTCGTGTGGGGTTGTGGTCGTGGGAGGTTGTGGTCGTGGAAGGTTGTGGTCGTTGGAGGTTGTGGTCGTTGGAGGTTGTGGTCGTTGGAGGTTGTGGTCGTTGGAGTTGTGGTCGTGGGAGGTTATGGTCGTGTGGGGTTGTGGTCGTTTGGAGGTTGTGGTCGTTGGAGGTTGTGGTCGTTGGAGTTGTGGTCGTGAGAGGTTGTGGCCGTGTGGGGTTGTGGTCGTGGGAGGTTGTGGTCGTTTGGGGTTGTGGTCGTGGGAGGTTGTGGTCGTGGGAGGTTGTGGTCGTGGGAGGTTGTGGTCGTGGAATGTTGTGGTCGTGGAATGTTGTGGTCGTGGAATGTTGTGGTCGTGGAATGTTGTGGTCGTGGAATGTTGTGGTCGTGGGAGGTTGTGGTGTAAACCTCGTGGAATTAACACTGTGGATTGCCCGATTAATTAATAAACTAATCGATATATCCACTGTAAAACAAAGAAGGTAATAAAGTTCCGAATGTACACGTCATTTGTTTTTTTTCCCCAACGATGACGTATTGATGAAGGTGTGAAAGATGGTGGGATGAAGTGGAGTCTCAAATTGTACTTGTGCCACGAACAGGCGACATTAGCACTACCTGTTGAAAAGGAGACAAGCATTGTGCGAAGCATCTGTGTAATAATGTACATAATTTATTTTAATACCATTATAAGCGTTGTAATCATTAAATATAACGAGGAATTGGGCGTTCGTTGCTCAGGTAACACACTAATTACTGCAGCACCTGTGGGGGAAAAGGTTATAACAAGTAAATCAGGTAAATGGTTCTGAACCTCTACCTCCATGGGAAGAGAACCGAATGTGAGACTTCTTCAATTTCGCTGATTCCTTCATTTAAACCTTAAAATACGAACTCGATCTTATTTATCCAACACACATGTTCAAAGGCAGAAGATTTTCATCACAAGTGTTTATATGAACACTTCATAGCACAGTATTTACATGAACATTTCATGACGCAGGGTGTTTATATGAACATTTCATGACGCAGGGTGTTTACATGAACATTTCATGACGCAGGGTGTTTATATGAACATTTCATGACGCAGGGTGTTTATATGAACATTTCATGACGCAGGGTGTTTACATGAACATTTCATGACGCAGGGTGTTTACATGAACATTTCATGACGCAGGGTGTTTATATGAACATTTCATGACGCAGGGTGTTTATATGAACATTTCATGACGCAGGGTGTTTACATGAACATTTCATGACGCAGGGTGTTTATATGAACATTTCATAACGCAGGGTGTTTACATGAACATTTCATGACGCAGGGTGTTTATATGAACATTTCATAACGCAGGGTGTTTACATGAACATTTCATGACGCAGGGTTTTTATATGAACATTTCATGACGCAGGGTGTTTATATGAACATTTCATGACGCAGGGTGTTTATATGAACATTTCATGACGCAGGGTGTTTACATGAACATTTCATGACGCAGGGTGTTTACATGAACATTTCATGACGCAGGGTGTTTATATGAACATTTCATGACGCAGGGTGTTTATATGAACATTTCATAACGCAGGGTGTTTACATGAACATTTCATGACGCAGGGTGTTTATATGAACACTTCATAACACAGGGTGTTCATATGAACATTTCATGACACAGGGTGTTTATATGAACATTTCATAACGCAAGGTGTTTCCATGAACATTTCATGACGCAGGGTGTTTATATGAACACTTCATAACACAGGGTGTTCATATGAACACTTCATAACACAGGGTGTTTACATGGATATTTCATAACACAGGGTGTTTATATGAACATTTCATAACACAGGGTGTTTATATGAACATTTCATAACACAGGGTGTTTACATGGATATTTCATAACACAGGGTGTTTATATGAACATTTCATAACACAGGGTGTTTATATGAACACTTCATAACGCAAGGTGTTTCCATGAACATTTCATGACGCAGGGTGTTTATATGAACACTTCATAACACAGGGTGTTTACATGGATATTTCATAACACAGGGTGTTTATATGAACATTTCATAACACAGGGTGTTTATATGAACATTTCATGACACAGGGTGTTTACATGAACATTTCATGACGCAGGGTGTTTACATGGATATTTCATAACACAGGGTGTTTATATGAACATTTCATAACACAGGGTGTTTACATGGATATTTCATAACACAGGGTGTTTATATGAACATTTCATAACACAGGGTGTTTATATGAACACTTCATAACGCAAGGTGTTTCCATGAACATTTCATGACGCAGGGTGTTTATATGAACACTTCATAACACAGGGTGTTTACATGGATATTTCATAACACAGGGTGTTTATATGAACATTTCATAACACAGGGTGTTTATATGAACACTTCATAACGCAAGGTGTTTCCATGAACATTTCATGACGCAGGGTGTTTATATGAACACTTCATAACACAGGGTGTTCATATGAACACTTCATAACACAGGGTGTTTACATGAACATTTCATAACACAGGGTGTTTATATGAACATTTCATAACACAGGGTGTTTATTTAAACATTTCATAACACAGGGTGTTTACATGAACACTTCATAACACAGGGTGTTCATATGAACATTTCATGACGCAGGGTGTTTACATGGATATTTCATGACGCAGGGTGTTTATATGAACACTTCATAACACAGGGTGTTCATATGAACATTTCATGACACAGGGTGTTTACATGGATATTTCATGACGCAGGGTGTTTATATGAACATTTCATGACGCAGGGTGTTTATATGAACACTTCATAACACAGGGTGTTTACATGAACATTTCATAACACAGGGTGTTTACATGAACATTTCTTGACACAGGGTGTTTACATGAACATTTCCTGACACGGGGTTTTTACATGAACATTTCATGACGCAGGGTGTTTATATGAACATTTCTTGACACGGTGTTTATATGAACATTTCATGACACAGGGTGTTTACGTGAACATTTCATGACGCAGGGTGTTTATATGAACATTTCTTGACACAGGGTGTTTATATGAACATTTCTTGACACAGGGTGTTTATATGAACACTTCATAACACAGGGTTTTTATATGAACATTTCATGACGCAGGGTGTTCATATGAACATTTCATGACGCAGGGTGTTTATATGAACATTTCATGACGCAGGGTGTTTATATGAACATTTCATGACGCAGGGTGTTTATATGAACATTTCTTGGCGTTTCTGCGGTTCTGCGGTTCATGATGCAGGGTGTTTATATGAACATTTCTTGACACCGGGTGTTTATATCAACACTTCATGACACAGGGTGTTTTTATGAACACTTCATGACACAGGGTGTTTATATGAACATTTCATGAGGCAGTGTTTATATGAACATTTCATGACACAGGGTGTTTACATGAACATTTCATGACACAGGGTGTTTATATGAACATTTCATGACACAGGGTGTTTATATGAACATTTCATGACACAGGGTGTTTATATGAACATTTCATGACACAGGGTGTTTACATGAACATTTCATGACACAGGGTGTTTACATGAACATTTCATGACACAGGGTGTTTACATGAACATTTCATGACACAGGGTGTTTACATGAACATTTCATGACACAGGGTGTTTACATGAACATTTCATGACACAGGGTGTTTATATGAACATTTCTTGACACAGGGTGTTTATACGAACACTTCATAACACAGGGTTTTTATATGAACATTTCATGACGCAGGGTGTTCATATGAACATTTCATGACGCAGGGTGTTTATATGAACATTTCATGACGCAGGGTGTTTATATGAACATTTCATGACGCAGGGTGTTTATATGAACATTTCATGACGCAGGGTGTTTATATGAACATTTCATGACGCAGGGTGTTTATATGAACATTTCATGACGCAGGGTGTTTATATGAACATTTCATGACACAGGGTGTTTATATGAACATTTCTTGACACCGGGTGTTTATATGAACACTTCATGACACAGGGTGTTTATATGAACACTTCATGACACAGGGTGTTTATATGAACATTTCATGAGGCAGTGTGTTTTTATGAACATTTCATGACACAGGGTGTTTACATGAACATTTCATGACACAGGGTGTTTATATGAACACTTCATGACACAGGGTGTTTCTATGAACACTTCATGACACAGGGTGTTTCTATGAACACTTCATGACACAGGGTGTTTCTATGAACACTTCATGACACAGGGTGTTTCTATGAACACTTCATGACGCAGGGTGTTTATATGAACATTTTATGACGCAGGGTGTTTATATGAACATTTCATGATGCAGGGTGTTTATATGAACATTTCATGATGCAAGGTGTTTATATGAACATTTCATGACACAGGGTGTTTACATGAACATTTCAGGACACCGGGTGTTTATATGAACACTTCATGACGCAGTGTTTGTATGAACACTTCATGGCACAAGGTATTTCAAAGATTGCGGGGATGCATTTTATAGATGTGTTCCATGGGCTTTTGGAAAAGCTTAACAACTTACAACACATGATGGAGACTCGTTACCAATCCTCTCTCCTCACACGCATGATGATAACTCCAACTCTCAATTGTCGACCACAACTGTTTACAACTGGAAATAAATATGTAACAGTTACTCTGTAGCAAGCCTCGATGAAAAGTATCTTCAGCCTTCAGTATTTGGACGATGGGTTCAGGTCAAAACATGGCTCCCAACCATGAAGGCAGCTCGACATGATGTACATGTGGTTTTTGAAATTAGAGAGGGACTTTGTCTCCATTTTGAGTTTTCCCAAAGCGTCAGAACAGGTCTTGAGCTTGGTTGGGAAACTCGGTTTTTGCTAATTATGGTTCATACGATGCCCCCAGAACATCCCATAGAAGACAATAGGCCAAATCCCATAAAAATCCCATTGGAAATTGCACAAGTAGAATGTACTGGTTGCAATAAGGAAAGTGAAATACTGGACCAGTTGAAAATACCAATAAAAACAGTAGGTCAATGGGACCAGTATGAGACCAATAGGAGACCAATGTATAAATGAACAGGATTGAAAATAACCAAATTGGAATTGTGTGTTTTACGTTTGTTTATAACAAAATATAATTAAAGTATTTTGATTTGTCATTGGGTTTTTAGACCAGTCAAGTCCAATGGTTTCTGTTGGTTTCAACGGAATCTGGTTTGGTTTATACTGGAAACTCTACTGCTTCCTGTAGAAACCGGGATTTCCAATGGAGACCCATATAAATGTCCTACTGGTCTCTGTAGGTTTCTATGGAATTTTCGACCTGGGTTTGATTCTTTGGTGAATTTATTTTAGCTGCGTTAGAACCGTCATTGGTAGTTGAGGTGAGAGGTTCCTCGCAGTCCAAAATGCAGGCCTCAACTGACAGGGAATATTCTATTCTGTTCTAAACTGACAGGGAATATTTAGTCTTTATGAGGTAATGATGTTGAGGACTCCATTTCCATGGAATATTGAGATCAACTGATCAAAACCCCGATGATAAAATCATAATCAGCTGATGACTTTGGAACTGTCCTCATTTGTTCTTCTCAATTTGCCGAACCATTCATCCATATATGTAGAGTGACACATCTAGGATATTAGAAATAAATGTTTAAAGGAATTTGACTGGTTTGATCTTTTATGTTCCAAATATTGGGCCTAGCAGGATAAACCTAGAGGTGTATGCAGTCATCTTCCAGCACTTTGAACAAATTCCTGCCTAAAACTTCCGGTAGGCCTTAGAAAATGGTCTGCTATTCTCGGATAACTCATGAAACCATGTTAGTTGTTGCATAAATTGTTATCCCAGAGTGCGGTTGTTGTCTTGGCCATCTCACCTGGGTTCGAATCTCGGCCCGGCTAAAAACCGTTACCCTGGTGTGATGTTCCAGGCAGGGAGACTGATCAATGTGTGTGTTGTCCCTTGGATGGACATTAAACTGGGTGTCCCGTCTGCCGGAATTACTCAGTGGATGCTGTGCAAAAAGCAGGATGTGCCGCATACGAAAGAAGAAGAAGAAGAAGAAGAAGTGGTGGCAGGGAACAGTTCCAACACTTATAAACAAACTAACGTTCCCAGATTGTTCACACGTCACGTGTGCAGTAACAATTATGAATTATATTAATTATATAAGCAATTTAATTTCATAAATGAACAGGATTATAAATAATTAATTGACATATGTGGGGAAATTCCATGTCCAGACCTGGAATTGAACCGTGTTCTCCAGAGGACCTGTGTTCGATACCTGGTCTGGACGTGTAATTCCCCCACATATGTCAATTAAATAAACAATTTATTTTACGCTTCTCTCCGCACACCTGCAGAGCAAATCCCATATTACATTACCAAGCACCTTATTCCTTCGTACAATTTAAATTTTTTTTAAGCTCGAGCTTACTGATGACAACACCTTTGTATCCATCGAGATGTTCCATCACAATGTTGCCATCCCTCCCATGTTCACCAATTGTCCTGTATGGTAACTAATGAATGCTCCAATTGTCATTAGAGCTTTTTCCCAATAAGTTATCCCAGAATTGTTTTTTCCAATCGCATTGAAAAATAATTTGAACCAAGGCCCTTTGAAGGTGGTGAGGTTGGGGCTGCCACCTGCCGCACTCAATCCCATGTGGATCCCATTAAAGGAATCCAGATGCTCTTGCTTAGCAACCACCTTGACAGTGCTCTCCTTGAGCTCACCTTGCAGGTAACACCAAGGTGATGACATTCTACTGGGTCATATTGGGCCAACATTAAGGCTCACAATATGACGAGGCCTTTGTTAATGGGTCGATACCAGAGATGTGACCTACTTATGGAAAGAAAAGGTTTTTTTTGTATATCAAGTCGAAGCTCGTGGAGGAGATGGAACATCGAATGGATCAGGATGCAATAGCGAAGGGGGAAACACACCAATAACAGCGGTTGAGGGACAAAATAGAGGGAGACTTGGACAAATAAGGGATGTGGAGGAGTGAGGGGAAAGGGATGACATGGGGTGCACAAGATGGAGACGGAACAAACTCTCAGGAAGGAAAAACTGGAAATTTGGAAAATATGAGCTTGGGGAAGGTTAACGGACGTAGAAAAGATCATTGTTTTGTATGGCGATGATCGAAGATGGTGGTTAACAGGTGTCTTGAACACCTTGAGGGAAGAATGAGATTGAATATAGAATGTGGAAAATGACTCCACAGGTGGGAAAAGAGGAATGGATGAGTGGAGGGGAGCAGTGACTCCAGATTTCAGTCGATTCACCAGAAGGGGGTTGATGGTGGACCGTGTGCACCCTGCGGAAACCTCGGGCGAGGGGGCAAAGCATGGAAAGAGCAGAGGGTGCAAGACCTGAAAGGAGGCGACAGAAGACAGAGAGACCACTGACATGTCTGTGATCAGCCCATATATTGGATTAGTGGTGGGAGGTCACAATGATCTTGAGGGCCTTGGTTTTAAGAGAGATATTGCAATCAAATTTTGTTTGTTTTCCTTTTGGAAAAAGCAAAGATCAGGTGGGAAAAAATCCTTTGACTGGAAACTTCATTAGCGCAATGTGAAGGTTGTTTCCATTTACATCTTCGGCA
Organism: Myxine glutinosa; assembly: GCF_964187855.1. Classification (NCBI taxonomy): domain Eukaryota; kingdom Metazoa; phylum Chordata; class Myxini; order Myxiniformes; family Myxinidae; genus Myxine; species Myxine glutinosa. The sequence continues at coordinate 15,950,431 of NC_136272.1, read as the reverse complement.
GGCCCAGGGGAGGGGAGTGTGGTCTAGTGCTGGAGGCCAGGCCAAAGGGAGTATAGTGCGGAGCAGGTGTTTCCTTGCAGACAATATCATATACACCTAAAGAGAAACACGAGACTTGGACAGTATGTAACACAAGAGAAAGAGACTACGCTTCAAGAAGAAGACAAGGGGCATGTTGTGCGGAGAGGAGACGAGGATTGAAGGTTTGTAGAGAGGGAAGAGCCATGTTTGTAGAATTAAAATACAAAGCGAAGGTTAAAAAAAAGGATCACAATTAATTAAATAAAACAGACGACAACCCATCAACATAAATCCATACTACATTTACAACTTGTGGGATTTAAGATAAAAAATATAATGGATCCAAGGATATATATATATATATATATCATGGGGGGACTTGTACTTAAACTGCTTGCAGGACGAGGACATTTCTGAGCTATTTGTACACGTTGACGTGAACGCAAGGACATCAGACAATGGAAAATCAACACATTACTGTATATGGGAGGATTAGTTACAAGAGCTGCGTGCTCACATGGAAATGCCAAACAAGATAACTTTGATCTCTCTCCCCCATTTTCGTCCCACAAATTCCCTACACCTTACTCCCATTTACTCCCAATCTCTTTTGGCTTTGCTCTTTAAACTTGCTCACACTCCAATAAACCCAGGTGGAAAGAGCAAAAGCATTTCGCAGGGGTCTTACTCCCCCCACAAGCTTCTCCACCAAATTAATCAGTTCCCACAGGTCAAGCCACGCTCAGTCATACCAAGGCTCACCTGGCAACCTGTGCCAGAGCTGAGCATGCGCCAATTAAACCTGCCATGGAAAAAGGCACCATATTGGCTTCCTGCCATGAACTTGCAGCTAACTCATTCCCCGGAGACTTGGGAACTGCAAAGGGAAGGTAGACAATGAAGCCAATTCTTTCCCCCTCCAAGCCACACGCATTACACCGATAATAAAACAATAATTATAATCCACACCCAGTGCCACATCTTGTGTGAGTGTGTACATATATATGTGTGTGTGTGTGTGTGTGTGTGTGTGTGTGTGTGTGTGTGTGTGTGTGTAAATTCAAAACTTACTTTTTCACGTGACTGTATAAATATATATACTGTATATATATATATATATATATATATATATATATATATATATATATATATATATATATATATACAGTCACGTGAAAAAGTAAGTACACCCCATGTAAAGTTTTGACTTTTTCACCATATTTCAACATACAGCTATTTGATCTTCATTTCAACAATATTGATAGATAAAGGTGATATAATATAACAAATATCATGAAACATTTACATTTTGTAGTCCATTGTATAATTTAAATAAACATGAATGCAAATTTCGCATGTGGAGAAAGTAAGTACACCCTTGGCTCCAATAGGTGGTATTGCCCCCTTTGGCAGAAACAACCTCAAGTAGGCGTTTCTTATAACTGTCCACCAGTCTCTGACATCGACTGGGAGAAATTTTTGTCCACTCCTCCATGCAGAATTCTTTCAGCTGTGCGATGTTTGAGGGGTTTCCTGCATGCACAGCTCGTTTAAAATCCCCCCACAACATCTCGATGGGATTTAGATCCGGGCTTTGACTTGGCCATTCCAGAACCCTCCATTTCTTTCTTTTCAGCCATTCCTTGGTGGATTTACTGGTATGTTTAGGGTTATTGTCATGTTGCAAGGTCCACCTTCGGTTGAGCTTCAACTTTCCGACAGATGGCCTCACATTATCCTCAATCACCCTCTGGTACAATGAAGAATTCATGGTGGATTCCATGATGGTGAGCTGCCCAGGCCCTGATGCAGCAAAGCTGCCCCAAACCATAATATTTCCACCACCATGCTTTACAGTTGGTATTAGGTTCTTGTGGTCAAATGCTGACTTTGGTTTTTGCCAAACACGTCTTCTGGTACTGTGGCCAAATAGCTCTACCTTTGACTCATCTGTCCAGGGCACATTGTTCCAGAAGTGCTGGTCTTTGCCTAGGTGTTCATCGGCAAACGTTAGTCTTGCCCTGATGTTCTTTCTGGACAGCAAAGGTCTCCTCCTGGCACACCTCCCATGTAGATCAAATTTGTGCAGCCTCTTTCTAATGGTAGACTCGTGCACTTTGACATCAACAGTGGCAAGAGCTACCTGTCAGTCCCGTGATGACATTCTGGGGTTCTTAGAGACTTCTTTCAGCATCTTGCGGTCTGCTCTCGGGCTGAACTTGCTGGGGCGGCCTGGCCTGAGCAAGTTGGCAGTTGTTTGGAATCTTCTCCACTTGTAGATGATCTTCCGGACAGTCGAGTGATTGATTTCAAATTGTTTGGAGATCTTTTTAAATCCCTTCTCAGACTCGTGGGCATCTATAACCTTCTTTCTGAAGGCCTCAGAGAGCTCTTTTGATCTAGGCATGGTGACGCCACACACTTCAACAACAAAGAGCAAACCAAACGAAATGTCTGAGGTTTAAATAAGACAGGTTCCTCCAAGATCCTCTCTAACGATGTTCTAATCATTTGCACCTGTGCTGGTGCACCTGATTCTAATTTTAGGTATTTGAAGTAGTGATAAATGTCGGGGTGTACTTACTTTTTCCACATGCGAAATTTGCATTTATGTTTATTTAAATTATACAATGGACTACAAAATGTAAATGTTTCATGATATTTGTTATATTATATCACCTTTATCTATCAATATTGTTGAAATGAAGATCAAATAGCTGTATGTTGAAATATGTTGAAAAAGTCAAAACTTTACATGGGGTGTACTTACTTTTTCACGTGACTGTATATATATATATATATACATATATATATTTCGTAGTTTCTGGGTATGCAAGAAGGCGGACATTTTGCACAATGATGCAACTCGAAGCCAATATCACAGGAAAAAATAATCATAAATCATTAGGAAATGTCCATAACCGAAAATATCCACGAAGAAAGGTCAGCCGGCCCAGCTTCCCTCTGCTCATGCAGGTGGGTCACGTGACCCAAGACAATGGGGTTTACACTCAAACTGGTTGCTCGGCAACACCAAACACACTCCTCTTCCTCCTCTTACTTCATAACCTTTTGCCATGTTTAGATTAAAAATTACTATAGCTGTAAACTTTTAAATAAAGATCTCATTCTAATTACTAATTATTGATTTACTCGAGTTATTTAGCTCGGATGAGGGAAGTCAGTGGTTGTAGTACATCAAGACTTCCACAAGGTATTTGACAAGGTACCACATAGAAGGCATCACATTTTGAATGTGTGTCACACATGGAAAATTGATGAAAGATTTAGGGCAATCCACCTAAAAACAATCTGCTGTGACTTGTGACCAACTTCGATTTACATATGTGCGCTGTAATTTGTCATGTGCAAGAAAGAAAAAGCAAAAAGACATAGAAGGCTTTTTGCTAAGGAGGCTTATGGAGTGGCTGGGAGAGTATCCAATTGGATTGAAAACAAAGATTAACGGTGAATGGGAGGATGTAAAAGTGGGGGTACCGTGGGGATCAATACTAGGACCGTTATTCCTAATCTACATCACTGATTTGGATATTGGGGCTTTCCAAACTCCAGGGTCCAAAATATTTCCAAATATTTTCCATTCCAATTCCAATTGGTTTATGGAAAATTCAAATTTCCAAATATTGGGTGTCGGCTTTCCAAATTTGCAGATGAGACAAAGCTTAGAAATAAAGTAGTTCGCATGGAGGGGATGGGGGTGATCATATTTAGGAATGTCAATAGCTACTTTAATAGATTGACATGTATACTTCCACATAAAGAAATGTAAGATGCTGGGGATGGGTAAGAATAATGAAAATAGATTACGTGATGCAAGGGGCAACATTGGAGCGTGTCACACAGGAGAAGGATCTGGGTGGTGGTAATGGATACACGAGGTAAGCATACAGAATAATGCCAGGTAGCTATAGGTAAAGCAAACAGGGTTTTTAGATTGTATTCGTGGGTGGAGTTATAAATCAAAAGAGGTAGTTTTAACACTGCGTAGGAATTTACGGAGGCCTCACTGAGAATATAGTGTTCAGTTTTGGTCACCTTATCTGAGGAAGGACATATAGGTACCATAGAGAGGGTTCGGCATAGGACTACTAGATCGATTCCATGCCAAGCTACAACTATAGCATTGGGGGCCAACTGAGCCTTCATAAAAATATAATAAATAGCACTGCATATAAAACAAGAATATATATATACATACAGGCACACACATTGATGAATCACCCGGTCTGTGATACACCGGGATGACCGTTTATAGCTGGGTCGGGATTCGAACCCAGGCCAGACGGCTTAGCGTGAGTGTGCGTACCTCTCGGACATCGTGCTTGTCCCGTTGCTTTAATCCTCCAATTTATTTTGCCTTATAATTCCTGGGATGTCCCCACGGTTTAGCGAGCCACCATTTCACCCTGGAAGCCAAGTGGGTTGATGTTGGTTGCAACTTGACGTTGGTTGTTTTTACATGTATATTTTTTATATGTATATTAATACATCTATATTAATATAATGAAACAGATCACACAAAAAGGGTGAAAGTAAAATATTTTTAGCAGGCGAGGCGCCACCCGAGGCACGACACCGCAGACCCCAACGTAATGTGGGAGGTGGGTTTGAAGAAGAAGAATTATAATAATCATTGGTGAATTTTTCTGTAATGCTTTTCGAGTTTGAAGAAGAAGAATTATTAGAAGCAAATTGTTCCTTTGTAATGTTTTCTGAGTTTGAATAAAAAGTTTCTCGTTGAGTTTGAAATTCACAGCTCGAACCAACATACTGGAGCTCCTGGGTTCAATTCCCGACCTGACTATACAAACCAACGGTTGGTGCTTTGGCAGGCCAGACATCAGTGTTTGCTATCCTCCAAATTTACGTTAAGCTGAGTGTCCCGTCTGCTAGCATGAGCGTGTGGACAGTAAATAACCCACGGTGTCTTGCAAAGAGTAGGAGAGTTTACACACGAAGCAAACTACAAATTCCTGCCCAAATCAGATTCAGTCAAACATTATGGCCTGGTTAGCAAGTTTGTAAAAGACTTGGACCAAAAACTTTCCCCAGCCAACCCCGCAATATGGGAATAACTGAGGGCGTCGCAGTCGTAGTAGTAGAGGGGGATTTAAGTGGAGGCTGTCTCCCATAATGTTGATATCATCCAAAAACCAGGATATTTTGTCCAAGGACTCTTCCACAGTCCTGTAACTCTTGTCTTCTCAAATCCACACTCATTCATTTCACACCTGTCGTGATTAACAGCAAGACCTGCATCAAGCAATCATGGACTCCAATTATTCCAGCTCTCGCAATCTTCAAAACTTCTGGATGAGCAGCAGCATCAACCACAATTTTCATTTTGAGACAATGCGAACTCGTGGACAAGATCGCAAGATCGGTCAAGTGTCATGAAAAGCCCAAATTACTATTATTTAACATCGTATAATTGAAGCAATCATTGTTCACGATTACCGGTTCTGTTTTTGGCAACCTGACACAATGTCCGCCATGGGTGCATTTCAGCTTTGACGGTGGATACAAGTGTCGAGATTTTGTCCTGCACAACATTGAGTTGCTTGGATTATCAGATTCTAATCCGCAGTCGGATCTCTACCTCGGCAACGGATCGCGAATGTGTGGTTTGTCACTTCATGCAAGCCCTGCGCAGTCAACTTGGTGCGAGTGAACTCTCTTGTTTTGAATGTTTTATTTTCTTTGATCCAATATGACTGCCAGACCACGTGACAAATTTATATTCTCTAAAATAATTGTTGCGTAGATCACGCTCAATAAATTTCAAAATGATCAGACCAAGTCCCTGTCAATTTATGACGTCATAATGAAGGCACCAATGACGTCATCATTAACATATCTTATTCCCCATGGGGAGTACTTGACAATAGGCCATGTTTCAATTTTTTCCATGGAGCAGGGTCGGAGATATTGAGGGGCAAAGTTTTTCGGTTTTTGCAAGATTTACCGCTGAACTATGACGTCATAATTATCATTAAAATATTCTACAGGAGGAGGCGCTCCTATGGTGAAAATATCGTGTCAATCGGTCCAAGAATGGCAAAGAAAAAAATTCATACTGATCGAATCAAGCATTGTACTTGCCGAATTATGACGTCATTATTATGGTACTGATAACATCATCATTAACATATCTTATTCCCCAAGGAGAGTGCTTGACATTGAGCCATATTTCAATTTTTTCCATGGAGTGGTTTCGGAGATATAGAGGTGCAACTGTTTTCGATTTTTCCAAGATTGCGCCTGCACCACGGGACCAATGACGTCAAAATTATCATTAGAACAATTCTACAGGAGCCGCTCATATTCTGAAAATTTCGTGTTCATCGGACTAACAGTTGCAGAGGAATTTTTTTTTTTTTTTCATACTGATCAGATCAAGTGTTGACTTGTCGAATTATGACGGGTTATCTTATTCCCCAAGGGGTGTACTTGACAATGAGCCACGTTTCAATTTGTTCCATCAAGCAGTTTGGGAGATAGAGGTGTAACGTTTTTCCAAGATGGCGTCCGTACCACGTGACCGATGATGTCATAATTATCAGCAAAAATATATACAGGCAGAGGCGCTTCTTCGGTAAAAAAATTTCATGTCAATCGGACCAACGGTTGCCAAGAAAATGAATTTTTTAAATGCAGACGTACCCGATTGCTTAACCCCGCTTTTCGCTTCCCGAGCGCAGGGCAATAAGGACTTTTCCAAGTAAAGCCAGCATAATGTTAGGAAGGGTTAACAAAAGTAAGGTGCAAAGTGCGCCACACCGGGGATTTTCCTGGTTATGTATTTATTACTCTTCGACTCGGGGAGTATAACAGTGTAATACGTCATGCACGTCCAAACATTCAGAGGCCTCATCAACAAAGCACGGCACGTGCAACGCCAGGAATGCAGGAACAGACCCCGGCAGCTCCCTCGTCCTTCTGGTGCTTTGGGGATGAGACGGAGAGCGCCAGGGTCGGTTACAGGCTGATTCGGAGGCGGCCATGCAGCACGACACGTGGAAAGAAAACCAATGTGGTTCCAGTACCATCGGTGAAGAATTTCCCACTCGTTTAAACTGCGGTTGATCGAATATTTGAGCAAAATGAAGACTTCATCTGAAGGGGACGATGACGCCCTATTGTCGGACGGAAATGAAGTGTGTGAGGGTATCACTTGGGGCAGCGTACAACAGACACAGCTGGTGAATTATCGCAATACAATTTTTTTTTTGTATGCAAGATCGAGGCTCATGTAAGAGCTAACATAAATCACAAAAAGACAAACCGACACATAAAACATAAGATAAAGGGAGCGGGTGACAAGATGGGGAGAGAGGGGGGAAGCACACAAGTCCAACATTTGAGAGCAGGGACATCGGGAGATCTGTGGGAGGGAGAGGGCTTGGACGGAAGGGGTGGGAGGTGAATGAAACTGACAAAGCTTTTTTTTTTTCTTTTAGAGTGACAAGCAAGACTTTTGGGTTAAGTAATAAAAAAGAGGTCCGACTAATGAAAAATGAGGTTAAGAGGTACTTACATGTTACATCACAATATACCAGGGATACAATATACATCGTCAAAATGGTTTCTATTCGTAGCTGAAGATGTGGGAACAACCTGGGCATAGGAATTTGTTTATATGTGTGGGAGCTCCTGCCCAAACAACACTGACATAGTGAGCAGTGCAACCTTGTGGCAATGGATATCCAAGAAGACCAGGCATCTTGTCACCCGCAGATTTTGGTAGGAATTTTTTCAGGATGCCGGTAACTCGCCTATTCTTCCCGGAACACCGTGCGATGCGCAGACTGGTTTATATATATATATATATATATATATATATGTTGAACATCGCAACCAGTGCTGGCAGATAACGCAGTGACAGTTTATCTATATATGTTGAGATTCAAACCCAGGATAGATGACTCACAAGGATGTTCATGCCCATACTACTAAGCTATCCCACCAGCACACAAAAAGGGACAGGAATGGACACGATGTTAAACAAAGATAACGTCATTCCTTGGCACACCTGAGCTCCTCACCACATACAAAGCTTTCATCCACAGCTCAATGGAGTACTGCTCTCCACTCTGGGCCGGTGCTCCTGCCTCACACCTAGCTTGTCTTCACGCTGTTGAAACCAAAGCTTTCAGAATCATTGGAATCTCCCGCGATGAAGCTAACTCCGAGGGCGTTTCACTTACTCACCGCAGGCAGGTTGGTGGTCTTTCTGTCTTCTACCGACTCCTCTCCGGCCTTGCTCCCCCATCCCTGTCTGTGCTCTGTCCGCCAAATATTCCTGCAGGTCACACAAGATCTGCCAGCAACCCTCTTATGGTTAAACTGCCAAAATCTAGACTCTGCTCACCTTCATTCCTCTTTTCTCCCGCCTCTGGAACAAACTCCCTCACTCTCTTCAATCCCGCTCCTCCCTCCAGGTCTTTAAAACAGCTGTTCACCACCATCTCTTATCTTCCCCCGTCCAAAACCTTGATCTTTTCTACCCCCGCTAATTCACCCCAGATCCAATTTTCTGAAATACCGACTTCGTTCCTGGAAGTCCCAGCAGTGTCCATGTGTTGTTTTTTTTTTTTTTTACCTCTCTCAACCCCCGCCCCCCCCCCCCCCTTCGCACGCCTCCTCCCCCCAAGCCCTCTACCTCCCACAGATCTCCCGATGTCCCTGCTCTCATATGTTGTGCTTGTGTGCTTCCCTCTCTCCCCATCTTGTCTCCCGCTCCCTTTATCATATGTTTTATGTGTCAGTTTGTCTTTTTGTGATTAATGTTAGCTCTTACACGAGCCTCGATCTTGTATTAAAAAAAAAAAAAAAACGTCCAAACGACGGTTGGAAAACGAAAATACAGTGCAGTTTCGTTATCTCTGGGCAAATACATTCACATGATGCGGAGGGTCAACCAATGGCAATGTTCACTGACCGGGAATTGGCCACTTTACCATGTTGTAGAAGGAGTTTTATGCATGTAGTGTTGATATTGTTTCAGCTCGGGTAAATACCTTTTGAGATATCCTGCTATGTATCGTTTTTGGTCCCATCTTCCAATGATGAAGAATCACTTAAAAATTCTAGTAGCCGGATCCGAATCCGGATCTTCACCAAAACCGAATCATTTCATCCTTCTCACATACGCTACATCTCTGCCAAATTTCGTCCGAATCCGTCCACAACTTTTTGAGATATTTTGTTCACAAACGGACAGACAAATGGACAAACAGACAGACAGGGGTGACAACATAACCTCCATCCATCCACCTTTGGTGGCGGAGGTAATGATCGAAGCACAAAACCGTCATGGCGGAGAAATTCCCGTTTTACAAAGAAAATGCACAACTGCTGCCTTTTTGTGAGTGGAAAATCCAATGAAGCTTCCAAAAGATTCATCTGCAACCGCACGACAATAGTGGGCGATGAACAACGGTGAAACATCCAGATGAGAAGGGATTCGCCATCACGGTGGCTTAGCAAACATGACGTCACAAGCCAAGGTTAGAAATAGGATTTCCCCAATCTGTCAACGAGCCTATTCGATTTAATTGAATGAGGAAACAATATGTCCATTACAACTCAACACAAACATCTTTTGAGAAATTACTCTCGCTATTCTCCTTTATTTGTGACCTACAAACAAACATGAAGCTCTGCTGCCAGGTCGGAGGTATTGAAGGGAAAGATAAGCAATTTAAAGAGGGTCGGGCGAGCAGGCGTAAATGTTTCGCAAAAAATTTGTCTTTTGTTTTGTTTGAACAGGTTCGTATTACCTGTAAAATTAACAGCGAGACACACCGGCTGCACTAGGGATGGATACGTGTCGAGCACAAACCAGGCTTTTGTCAGTGACAAGACGAAGTTACAGGATTCTTATTAAATCATTTTGTCAAGTTTCAGAACCTTGTGCACATCTCCGTTGAAGAATTGCACCTCGCTTATGAACACTATGCACTCTAGCCCTAGCATAGGTGTTCCTGAACCGAGTTGTTAGGGTTAGGGTTAGGGTTAGTTGTTTGGGTTAGGGTTAGGTTCCTGAACCAATCACGAGGTTCCTGAGCACCTGCTTGGTGGTTTGTTAGGGTTAGGGTTAGGGTTAGGTTTAGGGTTAGGGTTAGGGTTAGAGTTAGTTGTTTGGGTTAGGGTTAGGTTCCTGAACCAATCACGAGGTTCCTGAGCACCTGCTTGGTGGTTTGTTAGGGTTAGGGTTAGGGTTAGGTTTAGGGTTAGGGTTAGTTGTTAGGGGTAGTTGTTAGGGTTAGGTTCCTGAACCAATCACGAGGTTCCTGAGCACCTGCTTGGTGGTTTGTTAGGGTTAGGGTTAGGGTTAGTTGTTAGGGTTAGGTTCCTGAACCAATCACGAGGTTCCTGAGCACCTGCCTGGTGGTTTGTTAGTTGTTAGGGTTAGGTTCCTGAACCAATCACGAGGTTCCTGAGCACCTGCTTGGTGGTTTGTTAGGGTTAGGGTTAGGGTTAGTTGTTAGGGTTAGGTTCCTGAACCAATCACGAGGTTCCTGAGCACCTGCCTGGTGGTTTGTTAGTTGTTAGGGTTAGGTTCCTGAACCAATCACGAGGTTCCTGAGCACCTGCTTGGTGGTTTGTTAGGGTTAGGGTTAGGGTTAGGGTTAGTTGTTAGGGTTAGGTTCCTGAACCAATCACGAGGTTTCTGAGCACCTGCCTGGTGGTTTGTTAGTTGTTAGGGTTAGGTTCCTGAACCAATCATGACGTTCCTGAGCACCTGCCTGGTGGTTTGTGTGGAACTTTTCTCAGTCAACGCTTCTTATGGATTGCCGATCACTGCCTGCCAGTCGCATTGTGCCCTTTCGTGGCAATCTCCGGAACTTTTCAACATGCCACAAGTAAAATAAAAATCTTAATCATGGCACATCTAAATAGTGTGACGAACAAGACAAAACACTGAGGCTGTGTGACGAGATGAATCACTTAATACTGCCACCAATGAACTTTACACAGCACCTCTTGAGAGCTGGCCTACTGCCATTATTGCTTTAGTGGTTAAAGCAGCAATACAAGTGCGATGGTCCGAAAGTCACTTTTTTTTGTGAGCATCACCTGTGTGTGCTGCTGACTGGTATAATGGCGAGCTGTTGATATGCCGTTTCCCCTGAAAGACCCCGAGTTTAGAAATGTGCTTGTGTTGTTGCCAGACAATACTTCAGGTTGACTGTTAGAAACAAACTTGATTGTGAAGGTAAGGATTAAACTTTAGCATCAACCGTAAAGTCTAACAAGCCACCGATATGCATGTATGAATAAGCAAAGGGCAATCACGAGGTACGAATCGGTTCATTCCCAACTTAGGAAGACTTTGCAAGATGGGATGGAGGAGGCAGTGAGGCTGTGGGATTGGTGATGAGTATTATCGGACCTGAGAGCGAGGGGTATACTGTACTATAGATTACGTATGGGGAAGGAGTTGTAAGCACTAATTAATAGTAATGAGTGAGTGATAGTGAGTATTATTTAATACAATATAAGAATGAGTGAGGAGTGGTGAGTATTCTCAAGCAGCAGTGTGTGAGGGGTGGTGAGAGATAGAATGCATTGAAATTGGGTTTACATAGACCCATTCATTCATTGTGCAGTTTGGGTTGGGTTTGCATCATTGGCCCGCTGATGCAGTGCCCCCTGCTGGTTAGGGTAGGAATTTGGCCATGGTGCAGGCGAATGCTCAAGAACCCTTCGCGAAGGACACCGTGGAATATTTAAAGTCCACCAACTAATGCCGGCAGCCATTATTAGTCGGTGGACATTAGCCTGTTTAACGTCCATCGGAGGGACGGCACACGCATTGATGAATCGCCCTGCCTGTGAAACACCGGGATGACAGTTTATAGACGGGTCGAGATTCAGACCCAGGCTAAAACGGTTTAAAGGTGAGTGTGGGTTTAAGTAGATGAAGCCCATGTTTATCAAGATTGGCTTACAGAAAGTTGAGGTATAAGGGTTATGGCAAACTAAACGAAAAAGCATGTTTGTTGCAAAAGGGGGATGGGGGGAGATATGAGCTCACTGGTCCATGATGAGCAATCTTAAGAAAAAAAAAAAAAAAGGCAAATATGTTCAAAGGACGGATATAGGGGTCGGTTAACTATTGGGTCAAGATGATTGACACAGCGGGTTGTGCAGAGATCGTCCCGCAATCTCAAACAAGAACACCGCCCAGCCATCAGTATCTGCAGAAGAACAAGAATGGGAAAGTGAGAAATGACGAAACAAAAGATCAATGTTTGCTGTGTATCTGAGGTAGGTGTGAAGGGTGGAATGATGTCATGACATTTTAATACCGGTAATAATTAGGCTTGAAAGGCCCGTTCTTGTTGATGCCCAGATACTTGGCCTGTTCTTCAGTGAGTTCCGTCAGGTGTGCATCGAATGATGGCAAGTGCAGGCTGGCCACGTACTCATCTACCAAGTGTACCACACCAAATATGTGACAAAGGATACATTCATTACAGGCGTATATAATTGAAAAGACACTCCTTTTTCATTGGAATACCAAATATGGAAAGACAAACATTTTTAAGTAGAAATCGATCTTCAAGCTGCATTGCTGCTTTGAGTAGAAAGGATGCAAGAAAAGCAAGCAAGATGATTGACTGGAATATGAACACCAAGAACATGTACCACAATCGTCTGGATCAATGAACAAGGTGTGGGGTGGCCAGGGCATGGATGAGTCGAGCGTTGAAGCCACACACGAACATATGTGCACACCATTATGCCTCCACAAATGATGGCTACGAGTTGAGTGGTTGATGGTTGATCAACCATGGTTGATGGCTAGTAGTGGAATAACCAAGTTTGAGGAAAATCTTTGGTGTGAGAAGCTTGCACGTCAAAATTGTGGTTTGCCATCTACGTAAGTGCAGATGAGCAAGAGTGAAAGACAGACGGCGCACATGACGGCGCACATGTGATGAGCGACATAATCCATTGCATAATGGTTGAGGCCCAAAAAAAATAATTGATGTGCATGAGATCTTGTTGTGAGTATGTGGCTGATTCTTGCACGATGAGATGAACGGAAATAGCAACAAATGGCAAAAAATATTAAAATTGATGCGCATGAGATCTTATTGCGAGTATGTGGCTGATTCTTGAATGATGAGATGAATGAAAACAGCAACAAATGACAAAAAAATTAAAATTGATGCACATGAGATCTTTTTGCGAGTATGTGGCCGATTCTTGAATGATGAGATTAATGAAAATAGCAACAAATGGCCAAAAAAAATTAAAATTGATGCGTATGAGATCTTGTTGCGAGTATATGGCTAATTCTTGAACAATGAGATTAATGAAAATAGCAACAAATGGCAAAAAAAATAAAATTGATGCGCATGAAATCTTGTTGTGAGTAGGTGGCTATTCTTGAACAATGAGATGAACGAAAATAGCAACAAATGGCAAAAAAAAAAAAAATTGATGCGCATGAGATCTTGATGCGAGTATGTGGCTGCTTCTTGAACAATGAGATGAATGGAAATAGCAACAAATGGCCAAAAAAATAAAAATTGATGCACATGAGATCTTGTTGCGAGTATGTGGCTGATTCTTGAATGATGAGATGAACGAAAATAGCAACAAATGGCAAAAAAAATTAAAATTGATGCACATGAGATCTTGGTGCGAGTATGTGGCTGATTCTTGAATGATGAGATGAATGAAAATAGCAACAAATGGCAAGAAAAATTAAAATTGATGCACATGAGATCTTGGTGCGAGTATGTGGCTGATTCTTGAATGATGAGATGAACGAAAATAGCAACAAATGGCAAAAAAAATTAAAATTGATGCACATGAGATCTTGGTGCGAGTATGTGGCTGATTCTTGAATGATGAGATGAATGAAAATAGCAAATGGCAAGAAAAATTAAAATTGATGCACATGAGATCTTGGTGCGAGTATGTGGCTGATTCTTGAATGATGAGATGAACGAAAATAGCAACAAATGGCAAAAAAAATTGATGCACATGAGATCTTGTTTCGAGTATGTGGCTGATTCTTGAACGATGAGATGAATGAAAATAGCCGCAAATGGCAAAAAAAAATTCAATTGAACAACATAGTGGGGAAAAAATCAGGTGCAGTATCTGGTGATATTGCTCAAAATTGAACAATCTTCTCGCAGTTACATTCTCATAATTACCCTCACCAGAGGAAAGGGCATGGCATAAGGGTCTGTTTGTCTGTCTGTCTGTCTGCACCGACCGTGAGTTTATCTATCAATTACGTACTGTTGAAATGCAATCACGTCTATTAATTACGTACCATTGGAACATGAGTACGTCTATTAATTATATATCATTAGAGCGTGAGTACGTCTACGATTTATGTACTATTGGAACGTGAGTAGGTATATTAAATACGTACAACTGGAACGTGAGTTCGTCTATTAATTACATACTAATTACGTATTGGAACGTTATTAATTACAATCTCTGATTGCAGCATCTGCAATCTCTGTTTGCTCTTTCTTGTTGCATTCATTGACTGACTCTTAGCCTATTTTGTGGCAGAAAACAGCCAAGGCCGAGAAGCATACCTGTCCTCACGTAGATATCTGAAGAACTTCAATTTGTACTCACAAACAACAGTTTCAAACAGATATAAAATACAGGCATGCACATTCATGAAGCTACATCCAAGCACATGCCTATGTTACCTGTAAACATTCATCCAGGTTGTAGGCAAATTCATTAGTGTTCTGGTTTGTGTATGTTGAGATAGTGGGTTGTGCCTACTCTCATCCTCACCCATCTTTTTGGGAAGCAGATAAACATCCTGTTTGTAGCGTCCCTCCGGTGCATTGTACAACTCAATAAGAGCCAGAGCCTGCCAAGGTCATTCACAGGAAAGATATCAGTTGTGAGTGGGGGGAAGAGTTCAGCTCATAAGAGATAATGAGGAGTGAGGAGGTAAAGCAAGTTAAAAATGGAGATTCTAGAATGATTGGTAGTAGGTGAAGTTAAATTACAGCAGGGAGAAGGTGATTAAAAGGAATGGAGAAACAAAAGAGGGGGCGTGGATGGGGGTGGCGAGGTGAGGAAAGACTTACCTGCGTTGTTGCTGTAATAGAGAGCACAAATGAAGGCACACTCGAGCAGCTCAGGTTCAAAAGCCGGCCCTGTCACACACAAACGATCACTTGCAGTTACAACCTGATAGCCAGCCCATCCCATTCCCAAGAGCCAAAAAACAAATATTAAATAAAACATCACTAACAGTTAACTGTTATGACTTGCAGTATGTTCATTAAAAAAGATTGGTAAGTTTGCTCCTAAACCCACTACCCCTCCCCCAGCCCACACCAAGTCTTTCCCCAGTGTCTCAGACTTTATGGAGGTGCTAAATACACATATGAGTTGCTGCTCAACGTAGGCTTATAAAGCCAGGGTGCAATGTAAAAATGTTTGCTTGTTCTCTTATGCCCTTCTGTGCTGGAAGAAACCCGGCCTTCATCCTCTGTCGTAATTCTGGGTCTTCCATGAAGCTCAAACTTGAGATGTAAAAGAGCCAAAGCATGAGAATTATTGGTATCATCCAACAATGGTTTGAAGCATGGTGTATTACTAACTCGTGATTAACAGGTTCGTGATGTCAGTCTTCCAGTGCTTCTTTTCCGGTCTTATACCCTCTCTGCCTTTTAAACCCTCTACTCGTCCCCAGCCATACAACAACTAATATGTTTGATCAACAACCACGTTTGTTAAATTTCCTAAAGTTCATCCTTCAGTTCTGCACTCTTTTCTTAATCTTTTCTTCTGCTGATGGAATCGTCTTCTCAGCAGTGTCTGCCAAATGAGGGTCTTCCTTTCATTGCCATCTCATTTGATCACCCCCTCACCCCCACCCCACACATTTTCTTTTATGAACTAACCCTCTCCTTTTTCCAACTACCTCAAAGACTACTACTACTACTACAACCACTACCACTACTACTTCTTCAACCACCCTGACTCTTCTCACATTGTTGGGTCACCCAAGGAAAGTCTTGCGTCTTTCACAAACTGGCTGACAGGACGTGACGTTTGACTGATGGTGGCAGGGATTTGTAATTTGTTCCAGGGTGCGGGCGATAACTTTTCGTGGAAAACACCGTGGGATCTTTAACATTCCCCATTTAATGCCAATAGAAGGCACATCAGCCATGCATCCATCCAAGGAACTGCACACTTTGTGATGTACCACACTACCTGCAAAGCACCATCCTGGCAGTTTATAGTCGTGTTGGAAATCGACCCAGACTAGACAGGTCCAAAGTAAGTCTGCTACCCTGCCGGACTTCACTAACTATGTCTCTGTGTCTCTATGTCTCTCTGTCTCTGTCTCTCTGTCTCTGTGTCTCTGTCTCTCTGTCTCTCTGTCTCTCTGTCTCTCTGTCTCTCTCTCCCCAAATGGACCGCATAGCAAATCCTCCCATCTACTTTCTCCTCTCGAAGAAGTTCAGTCACTCAAACTTCTGGGACTCACTATCACCCATGATCTTTCTTGGGCAAACCACATTTCAAAGATGGCCTCCAAAGCCAGCTGCCGACTGGGCATCCTCCATCATGCAAACTCCTTGCTTGACCCACCTGAACTCCTATCCACCTACAAGGTTTTCACCTGTAGCTTGATGGAGTACTGCTCTCCCTTCTGGGCTGCCCCCCTGCCTCACTCAGCTTGACGCCGTGGAAACCAAGGCTTTCAAGATCATTGGAATCCCTTGCGATGAAGCTGAGTAGATGGGCCGATGACTTCACCATTGCCGACAGCTCGGTGGTCTTTTGGTCTTATCCCGCCTCCTTGCTGGTCTTGCACCCTCTGCCCTCTCAGTGCTTTGACCCACCCAGGTATTTGCATGGTGCACGCGGTCAACCAGCAACCCCCGTAGAGTGAAACTCCCAAAATGTGGAATCATTGCTCACCTCCACTCATTTGTTCCTCTTTTTCCCCACCTGTAGAACCAACTAAAGGAATATCTTCAATCTCCCTCCAGGTCTTCAAGACAGGTATTCATTCACCACCATCTCACATCATCCCCCCTCCAAAACCATTATATTTTCTACACCCGTTAAACCACCCTCACCATCCCCTTAAATTTTGCTTCTATATCCATCTTGTTCACTCCTTACGTTCTTCCCTACCCCTCAACCTTACTCACGTATCCCTTCTCGGCCGTCTCTATCTATTTTGTCCTTTTTTGTATTTTGTCTCCCCAAAAAACCTCTTCACCCATATATCCAAGTGACAAGTTGACATTTATAATCACATCAGAAGAAAAAAATGAGCAAAACAAACAAACAATAATGGGACTAAATGAATAAGAACTAGAGCTTCCAGGGAAGCAGAACTCAACTGAACTGACTGGACAACTTTAAAGTAGGTCAGTTGTCTGTACTAGATTTCACTTAAATGAAAAGCCAACAACCTTGTGTAATAATAATTTTAAGGTTGAGTTAAAAAGATTTTTGTCAATTTCTATATATACATTTCACTTCCGTAAATGTTGTGTTCACGTCTTTCTCAGTTTTAGCATCCTAAATTCTTGTGCTTTTCTTAAGAGCTGAAAAAAATATGCTGGCCTATGGTGGCCATTTTGTGACAGATCGGGTTGACATGCGATAGCAACCTACCTTGTGTGGTAAGAGTCTCACACACCAAGTTTGATCAAAATCCATAAATATTTGTGGACGTTAATGTCTTAACGTCGTTTCGGAGCTGAAAACAATATGACGGCCTATGGCGGCCATTTTGTGACGGATCGGGTTGGAATGCAATCGCAACCTACCTTGTGTGGTAAGGGTTAAACATTCTAAGTTTGATCAAAATCTGTTAATATTTGTGGACGCTAGAGTGTTAACGTCGTTTTCATGACCAAAAACAAAATGGTCGGCTAAGTCCGCCATTTTTCAACGGATTGGGCTGAAATGTAATTGTTACGTGCTCCTCCCCGAACCCCGGTCACAGTGTACCTCCGAGCCCCGAGAGGAGTCACGGCAGAAAGATGTGTTATTCTGTATGTCAAAGATCAATGGTGAAACCACACCAATTGTTACCAACAAACAAGTATTGTATTAAGGTCACACAAGAATAACAGTACAATAACAATATTAATCAATTGTACAACCAATATATCATTCCTATGATGGTACCATCAGTTTCGTACAATATAACTCACTGTGCTCCAAGTGAGCGAAAATAACATTCCCAATGTCTCTGTCCCAGCTTCAAACCAAAGTCGATCCACGCTCCAGTGATCGTCAGAAAGATGTTGTATCGAGACCAAAATCCCGTTTGGTTGACAGTCACACTGCCAAAGATAGGCAAAAGTGTCTTCAAGAGGCGGCTGGGAAATCACACCTTCGGGTATGGACGTTCAACGGCTCCCAATCGGCGAACCGCAATTTCCCACTCAAGATCCACGTTACACACACACACCAGGTTAACGGCTGGATGCGTTGAAATGGTTGAAGCGAGGGGAAAACCTGGAGCGATGCGAAATCAGGCGTGAGGGAAAATGGCCAACGGTCTGTTCTCGAGACGTAACGGCACTCCAATGATTCTCTTCGGAATCAACCGCAAAACCTGTCACACAGGTTTATCTGTCACAGCGATAACAACTCTGTCGCAGGAATCCCTTTCCCAGGAAACCCCAAAGTTCGCTAGTGACCCCCGTTCGCCAGCGTTCGCTCCAGACCTCCAAGCAGCTCGGCTCCTTCTCCGACCTCACTTGCTCCGCCTCTTCTTCCTCTTCTTCTTTCTCGTCCGGTTCCCGATCCGGTTTCCGGTTTCTTTTAAAACACTAACTTTTTTTACCTTTTGAAAATAGTTATCTCCAATTCACTTAAACGATAACAATAATAGTACATGGAACCAAAAATGTTTACAGTGGATGAGAACCACAACAACGGAAGTGACGAATCCATAACAGTAATACCAACCTGGTCCTTGGGGTAAGGATGCTGCATGTCGAGTTTGATCAGAATCGGTTGATATTTGTGGACGCTGGAGTGTTAACGTCGAAAAGTTAACGGACGACAGACGACAGACGACAGACGACGACGACAAACGACGGAGGGTTCATTATGTGATGAACTCAACTGGACGGTAGTCCAGTTGAGTTAACAAGTGACAAAAAGGTAGTTCTACTTGATATCAAGCAATTGTGTCATTGCATTTCACTATGATCAGCTGACTCACCTCGGCCAAAAGGAGGACACGTTTACCATCAGGCCAGATCACATGGTCTACCTGAGAACGGACTCTCTCCCACGTAAGGTCAGGAGCTCTGAGGCTTGCCTGTTGGAGACAGCACACGCAGGCAGTGGTAATTATTATATTTAAACATCATTCTCAAAATTTATTTGGATCATCAGTCAGCAATACTGCCCAGAACAAGCTGAAACATCTGAATGACGACTATACTTCAACCTCCAGCTTATCTCAGCAATGACCTTTAAAAATTTGGTATACCTGAACAATCAAATCGACGAGTCAAACAATCAAACCTGAACAATCGATCGATGCACATCACACCATGGTGATGGGAGTTTATAAGACATCAGATTGATAACTAGAATGGCCCTCGGTAGAGTGCATACCTCCTCAAGGCTGAACAGTTTACATTTTGTATCCAACTGATAGGCCAGATCTGCTGACATGAACCAAAATCGGCTTGTTCTTGTCACCTAACCAACTCATCCACCAAGTTGATTTTTTTTTTTTGTATGCAAGATCGAGTCTCGTGTAACAGCTAACACATTAAACACAACAAACATAAACGGACACATAAAACATATAATAGAGGAAGCGGGAGACAAGATGGGGAGAGAGAGGGAAGCACACAAGTACAACAACAGTAGAGTCCAGGGACATCGGGAGATCTGCGAAAGGGAGAGGGCTGGGGGTCGGGGTGTGGGGGGGGGGGGGGGGGGGTTACATGGTATAAACAAAATTGACACAACCAGGAATTTCAGGAATGCAGTCGGAGATTAAAAAAGGTGGATTTGGGGTGTATTAACGGGGGTAGAAAAGATAAAGGTTTTGGATGGGGAAGATAAGAGATGGTGGTAAACAGCTGTTTTGAAGACCTGGAGGGAGGAGTGGGATTGAAGAGAGTGAGGGAGTTTGGTCCAGAGGCGGGAGAAAAGAGGAATGAAGGAGTGAAGGTGAGCAGAGAGTCTTGATTTTGGCAGTTTAACCATAAGAGGGTTGCAGGCAGATCTTGTGCGACCTGAAGGAATATTTCGGGAACAGAGCACAGATAGAGCTGGCAGAGCTAGGCCAGAAAAGAATCGGTAGAAGACAGAAAGACCACCAACCTGCCTGCGGTGAGACAGTGAAAGACACTCAGAATCAACTTCATCACGGGGAGATACCAATGATTCTGAATGCTTCGGTTTCTACAGCGTGAAGCCGAGCTAGGTGTGAGGCAGGAGCACCGACCCAGAGGGGAGAACAGTATTCCATTGAGCTGCGGATGAAAGCCGTTTATGTGGTGAGGAGCTCAGGTGTGCCAAGGAAGGACTTTGCATGACGGAGGATGCCCAGTCGGTGACTGGCTTTGGAGGCCAGATTGGAAATGTGGTTTTCCCAGGAAAGATCATGGCAGATAGTGAGACCCAAAAGCTTGAGTGACAGAACTTCTTGGAGAGGATTGTTCAGAAAGTAGATGGGAGGGTTGTCCAGTCGGTCTTTTCGGAGAGACGTAGTAAGAGTGCGAGATTTGTCAGGATTGAAAGACATGTTCCACTTGTTTGACCAGTCTGTGATTTTGTCCAGGTCTGCAGAGAGTGAGGAGGCTGCAGACTGCCGATCTGAGGGATGAGGAATAGAGCGGCAGAGAGTGGAGTCATCAGCAAAGAGATAGAGAGGATTTTCAAGAGTCAGAGAGATCATTGATGAAGACGAGAAAAAGCACAGGGCCCAGAACACTGCCTTGTGGAACTCCAGCCTGAACAGGAAGGGGAGGGGAGATGAGAGAATTCCATTCAGGGCCACACGTTAACTGCAACCGGAGACAAGCCATGAGTGGAGAAATCCATGGATACCATAGGAGGAGAGTTTGGTGACAGAGCAGAGTGCCAGACCTCATCGAAGGCATGAGATATGTCAAGGGAGACTGCTCTGATTTCATGTTTGCTGTTGAGGACCTCCATCCATTGTTGAGACAGCAGAAGCAGCATGTCCAGAGTAGAATGACCTGGTCTGAATCTAAATTGATGATCATAGATCAAGCAATTGGAGAAGACGAAGGATTTAATATCCGAAGCAATGATGGATTCCATGACTTTGCTGATGATTGGGAGCAGGATGATTGGTCTGTCTGGATGATTGCAAGGATCTGTTTTTGCACCTTTCTGATGTAAAGCGGTAATGTTGGCTGATTTCCAAACCGATGGCAGATGACCTTGAGCAAAGAAAGGGTGAAGAGAACATAGAGAGGGTGAGATAGAGCATCAGAGCAGGATTTTAGGACCCGTGGGCTGATGCCGTCTGGTCCAGTTGCAAAATCAGTCAAGGTTTGACAGAAACTTCTCCACCTTGTCAGGAGAAAAGGCACAGAGAGTCCAGGAGCAGCTGAGTTCGACTGGGAAAGGTGGGTACAGAGAGAGACGGATTTGGGACACAAGATTATGAGGCACACACAGAGTTTAGGCATTCAGCTTTTTCACGTGCGGAGTCAGCTGTGTAGCCGTTTGAGGTAAGGGAGGAGATGGAGGGGGAACAAACACCAAAAACAGATTTGACCAGATGCCACCAGGGTTTGGAGGAGGGAGACAGGTTTGACAGTTCAGTCTTGAGAGTAGAGAGATATTGTTTCCTGGCTCTCCTAAGGGTAGACACACACTTGTTCCGAGCTTTGTGAAAGGAACTGAGATTGCCTTCCATTGGATTTGCCTTCCATGAGGCAAAGGCAAGTTGTTTCAGAGCAACTGCCTCACCACAATATTCAGTGTATTATGCACGGAAGGAAGGGTATGAGAACTGAAGACAAGATGGGATGAATCTGTGCATGAGAGAGAGCAATTTACTTTGGAAGAATTCACAGGATGAGTTGATGTCAGAGGCAGTAGAGATGGGAGACAAGTCCAGATGATTGATGTCTGCTTGAAGACCATGCCAGTTGGCCTGAGTGAAATTCCAGACTCGTCGATGCTGAGGAGGCCCTCTGAGAACGGCCAGGGAGAGGTCCACTTTAACAAGCAAATTATCAGATGAACCGATTGGAGCAGAAGAAGAACAGCAGACATTTGCAGGGAAGTTAGTCATAACCAAGTCAAGAAGAGACGAAGTACAGTTGACTGAGATCCGGGTCGGGAAATTAACAGATTGTCAGTCCCCAATGAGTCGCAAAAGTCCTTTGCTGAGGTGCCATGGCTGGTGCAAGAGGTATCCACGCCCAGCCACCTGGCATGATAACAGTTGAAGTCGCCACATATGAGGAAGAGAGAGTTGGGATGAGTGGATAAAAGTTGGTCCATGTTATTAGACAGCGAGATGTAAATGGAGTCATCACTGCTTGGTGGGATGGTACAGAACACATATGAACAGAAAGTGGGAGCCGAGAGGAAGTCGTAGCCAGAGGTACTCCTAGTTTGGTCAGAACTTGTCCACAACTTTTTGAATATCATTCTCGATATCGTTTTTAGCAACCATCTCTCAATGGTAAAGAATCACTTAAAAAATTATTGGATTCAGATCTTCACCAACATCGAATCGATTCATCCTTGTCACACTCCCAATTTGTCCACCAAGTTTACTCTGAATTAGTCCACAACTTTTTGAGATATCGGTGATATTTATCGGTTTTAGCCCGATCTCTCAATGGTGAAGAATCACTGAAAAAATTCTCAGATCCAAAACTGGATCTTCACCAAAATCTAATCATTTCATCCTTGTGATACACTCAACCTCTCCACCAAATTTTGTCTGAATCTGTCCACAATGTTTTGAGATATCCTATTCACAGACAAACAAACAAAGAGACAGGGCTGAAAACATAACCTCCTTCCACCTTTGGCGGCAGAGGTAAGATACAATAGAGTGTATAATTAAGTCAATACACCACTCCAAACCTAAAGTTTTCTACAGGCAAAAATAGTGTTTTGATCCGGCTCCTGAACATGTTTCTAGAGCGATAATTTGCTTGGCAAGACTAATTATTATTAAGATTATCTAGAATTTGAATTCCAGTTAAGGTACAGGTATCCCCCACTTAACGAAGGTTCGCATAACGAAGGTTAGCATGAGGAAGGGTCACATAGCGAGGATTCGCATAGTGAAGGTTCGCTGCAACGAATGGTTTCATTTAGGCCTATTCATCGCTTAACAAAGGCCTTCATTCGCTACAACGAAGGAGCTGTCAGAGAGTCTGTGTCTGGTGATTTTGCAATGTCACTTCTAAATAATTTTAAATACTTATATTATTATAAATAATTGATAACGAGGTCCAGCATAATGAAGGTTCGCATAACAAAGGGTTATAAAGGTACGTAACCACGTAACCCCTTCGTTAAGTGGAGGATACCTATATTGTCATTGTGCACAGTCCGTCCATCCGTTGCCTATTTCAACTTTTCTGGCCAAACCGCTCGGCCGATCTGGCAGAAATCCGCTCCTGACTGGTAACGGGGATGGCAAAGCTCATTTAGGTCACGTGACAGGAAGTGTGTCAAAATGGTGGACTTAGTAAATTCCTTGAAAAATATTTTTCTCCAGACTCATTCCAGACTCAGTCAGAATGCTACAAAATTTGGGTTATGACATTAAGCCACGGTAGTGATGCTAAATTGCGGAGGCCATGCCGATCATGTGACTGGAAGTGCATCAAAATGGCCAGCTTAGTCAATTTTGGGGAAAATCGTGTAAATTCCTTCAAAAATCTTCTTCTCCAGACTCACGAGTCAGAATGCTACAAAATTTGGATTACAACATTAGGCCAGGGTAGGGATGTTAAATTGTGGAGATCATGCCCAACACGTGACCAGAAATGTGTCAAAATAGCTGACTTACCCACCAGTCAGAATGCTACCAAATTTGGTTTACAACATTAGGCCAAGTGGTCCTACAGGTCCAGTGGTCCTATTTTTCGAATTTCCCCCCTACCCTCACCCACCTCTACTCCATGTGTCACCCCCGTCCCCAAAAATAGCCATGTATGATACCATGAGATGCATCCATCTGAAATCTTTCCTGCCTGTGGAAGAAACTTCCACATTCCTTTCAATCTCATTCTTCCTTCCAGGTCTTCAAAACAGCTGTTCACCACCATCTCAGGTCATCCCCAATCCAAAACGATGATCTTTTCTGCCCTCATTAAACCACCCCCCAGCCCCCACCACACTGTCCAATTTTTCCTTCCTGAGAGCTTCCATCTTGTCCATCCCATGCGTCAACTCCACATCCCTTATTTCAACAAGTCTCCTATTTTGTCCTTCAGCCCTGCTTCTGTTGTGTTTCCCCTTCTCTTTCTATTATACCTTTTGTTCTATTACATTTTGATCAGTTCTGCGTTATAGCTCCTCGAGGAACCTCGACTTTGTATCAAAAAACAAACAACATATCCTCCCACTGTAATGTACGAAAGACTCGCCCGACTGCAACTTCAAGATAATGTAAGTCAGGGTACAATCATTGTGTTTCTGCAAGATCCCACTTGTGCTGCATCAAATATGATTTGGCAAATTGCTTTTTAATCTTCTCTTCATAATTCATTTTCTCAAGCACAGCGCAGCATCTCGAAGTTGAGAAACACGGCAAGGTCGATGATAGGGGAATGGCAAAAGGGAGGAAGGGAGGGGTGAGTAGGAGCAAAAAGCATGGCGAGTGTGTTAATTTAGCGTTTTATTTAACTTTGACTTTGGAAAAGCTTTAAGGAGCAGCAGAGGTGCATTTCAAACCACGGCCTGAATGACAGATCTCACCAACGCTTAGCGCGCATTACGCACCAAGGTTGTGCTGCAAATATCCTACAAGTTTTTTTTTCTTATTTTGGAGCCACAAGAGTATCACAAATTGAGAGCAGCTCCAAAAATCAGGAGAGGTCATGTATGTATGTATGTATGTATGTATGTTCTATATATTATTTTTGGCCCATCACTCTCACTGTTTGATTCGTGGAACTAGCTGGATGGTGTGAAATTTTTTTAACCTAACCGATTCCCAAAAGGATGGGAGATGGTCCTGCATTCTGTCTGTGTGTCAGTGAGCTGGTGCGTGAGTCTGAACGCAGATATACTTTAATTATTATAGATACACAAGGTTACATTAGCAACTTGGATACAGGAGGAGGCCATTCGGCCCATCAATCCTGTGCTACACCTATGCCATATCAATTCAATCTAACGGTTAATCAACCTACATTCATTGAGGGAAAGGTTGTGGGGGTAGAGGAGTGAGGATGAGAACATCAGGGTAAGCATACACATCACCAAGGTGTTTTATACACAGGTGTAATATAACAAAAATATATTATAGTTATCATAAATTCTAAAATAATTTCCATTTATTTGTGTTGTTTTTGTTTTGGGTGTTTTTTGGAGGGGGGCAACATGAATGTAAGGTGAGGAATGAACAAGGACAGCACATGCAAGTTTTGGCGAAATCTTCTCACAAACATGACACAGGTATACAATCGCCCATCCATACCTGCTAATATCCATGTATTTCTCGATCCCCAATAATTATATGTACCTAACTCGAAGTTGAATCTACTTTTTCTGTAGCCACTACATTTCCAGGGATATTGTTCCATGCATTAACTACTCTCTGAGATCGTTCATTCTCAGATCGAACATAATCTGTATGAAACCTCTGTCTTTTTGTTTCAATAATGAGAATGGAACAACATTGTTTAATTTGACTGTAACATTTTTGTTTAATTTAACCGCAAGTTGACTTTATTCCTTGAATGTGGTTTTTATCAAAGTTAGGCATGCCTGTTCCCAAAGATGTATTTATCTGCACCTATATTTCCAGTGATGTATATCGTTTATTTCAAAGAGATTAAAATAACATAACGCCACTGGTACGTAGCTTTGCAAAGCAGGAAAACAGAGTTACAAACCTTTAGTGGGAAGGGGGAGAGTGTGAAGAGAGGACAAAGAGGATGGAGGGGGAGAGAACGAGAGAGCGAGAGAGCGAGAGAGCGAGAGAGCGAGAGAGAGAGGGGGTGGGGGATAGGAGAGAGAGACAGTAATGGAGAAGGGATCTAAGGGGGAAGGGGGGGGGGGAGAGGAAGATAGGGCGAAGAGAAGAGTGGAGAGGAGAGTGGGGAAGAGAAAAGGGGACAGAAGGAGAAAGAGAAGGAGAAGAGAAGAGGGGAGGGGCGAAGGTGAGAGAGGGGGGAAGGGGAAGATAGAGGGAGGGGGAAGGAGAGAGATGGGTGAGAGAGAGGGAGATGGGGAGTGGATGAGGGGGAAACGGGGTAAGAGAGGTGGAGAGGATTTAAAAGTAAAAGTCTATATAAACTCCACTCCCCTCCCCCAGCGAGGCCCTGCATTTGTTAGATGCTTTGTCTTGTTTTTAGTGGAATGGTGTGAAGGCAGAAACTCAACCGTAATAACATACCTTTGCTACAAGTAATGTAATAGCAGTTAAAAGAGGAAGCTGCAGATCTTCTGGGATCCTTTTGGGTGGCTTGGTTTTAAGTGAGCAAGATTGGTTATTATTACAGGTTGTTTTGTATACTGAATCGAGGCTCGTGAAAGAGCTAACATTTATTTCACAAACAAATCAACCAGACAAACAAAATATACAAAAAGAGGGAGCGGAAGACAAGATGGGGAGAGAAGGGGAAGTACACAACCACAACATTTGAGAGCAGGGAGAAGTGTGGGAGGGAGAGGGCTTGGGGGCAGGAGGCGTGGGAAGGGGGGGGGGGGGATGGGAGAAGTATAAAACACAAGGGGACCGAAATTAGCGGGGGTAGAAAAGATCAAGGTTTTGTATGGGGGAGGATAAGAGATGGTGGTGTTCTGTGAGCTGGAAGCAAATACCCAGCTAACGCAACACTGTTTGGCCAACGTTGGCATTTGGTCAATTGGTCGCAAGCGCATTGTTGACGTCAGGGTGACGTTGTCTATTGGTTGCAATTGTGACGTCTATTTTCCAACGTTGGACCAACGTTGTTTATCCGTTGCAAACGCGACGTCCATTTTCCAACGTTGGCCCAACGTTGTTGTGTTACCTGGGTAGTCACTGAGCCTGAAAGTTAAGCAACAAATTCTCAGTGAATTGAGTTGTGTTGAGCATTTGCTGTTGTCATTTTTTGTCATCAAATTCTATCTTGCGTGTCAAATCCAGTGCATTGAGCTGGGCAGCCGACCACAATCTCCTGTCATGTTCCACCCATAGTCATCTTATCTACTCCAGCAAACCCTGCCCGATTTTGTTTTCTGGCAGCCCTTTTTTTATTTGTTCAGCCTCATCCGTCTGTTTGCCATTGCCCCAATGGCAGTATCACTCTCCATACTATATCGTTTGACTCTTCCGCAAACCTCAATTTTCCATTCGAAAAAAATGGCAAGTCTTTCGATGTTGTGAACAGAGAATGCCACGATACCTTTTCCGTTCATAGGAACTTTGTCCGCAAGCATTCTGATCAAAAATATTTAGTTCTTGAATCTTAGTATTCAAATATAATTGTAACCATACTCGGCTGAAGATGGTCTGCTCACCACAGCTATTTCTGTGTTGGAGTGTCCCATGTTGCAGATAATGACTCCGTTCTTCACACGATCCAGTTGCTCTCGTGTCACCACGTTTTTGTTCCCTGAAAAACAGGTCAAAGTCAGTGGTTTGTTCACAACGGCCAAAAGATCCAGCTGTATCATACTTTAAAAAACGTGTTAGATAAGCAAGCAGGTAGATATGAATAGCTTGAAGATGTAGTCCTATCTTACCTGTGCAAGAAATGATGATATCGACCTGCCGAATGACTTCATTCAATTTCACCACACGACAGCCATCCATGCTTTGAGTGCAAGATCATAAATAAAAGTCAAAGGGAAAGAAAAAGCAGGAAATGGTTTAAAAGCAATCATACGATCAATCACATAGATACAAAGAGTTTAATATATTTACATATCCCACACTGACAATCCACTCGTTATAACAGCAAACTTATCCACACAGTGGTTGTTAAGGAAGCCAATAATAAGAGTGGAATCACAACACTGACCTTACAGTAACTAGATACAGTCGCCTGCAAAAGTATTCACCCCCTCCAAACTTTTCACATTTTGATGCCACCGAAGCTTATTTCATGATGCTTTTCAAATCAAACTTAACACATCGAGTCTTCACAAACTACTCCAAACTGATAAAGATAAAAATATAAAAAATTCAGATAAAATGTGAATAAGTTAAATTAACAGAGAAAATCAGATGATTCTCAGTTGCATAAGTATTCAACTCTTTTGCCTAATAAAACCCCAAATCATTTCAGGAGCAAATTATTTGTTTGAAAGGTTTAAAAAAGCAAGTGTAAAAGGTTTAATCTGTATGTAATCAGTGGTTTAATAAAAAAATTACGCTTCCACAATTGTCAAAGGAGTTTTAAGGTGTAACTCACTTGGTCAACCAACAAGGCAAACATGAAGACGAAGGAACTTTCCAAAGAAGTCAGACATAAAGTGGTGGAGAAGCTCCATTCAGGGGGGTTATAAGAAGATTTCAAAGTCACTCATTATCTCTTTGAGTACAGTGAAATCCATCATTAGGAAGAGGAAGAGGTATCATACCACCCAGGCTCTACCCAGACCAGGTCGCCCATACAAACGCAGCAGCCGGGCAAGCAGGAAACTGATTCGGGATGTCATTGTAAATCCAACAATGGCTTTGAAAGATCTGCAGGGCTTTATGTCTGAGATGGGGGTCAGTGTTCATCAGTCAACAATATCCATTTCGCTTCACAAAGGGACAGGTGGCAAGAGAGAAGCTAATATTGAAAAAGACGCATCTAAAAGCTCATATGGAATTTGTGAAAAAGCATTTTAATGATACGGCAGACATGTGGAGAAAAGTCTTGTGGTCAGACGAGACAAAAATATAACTTTTTGGTTTAAATTCCAAGCGTTACATCTGGCGAATCTAAACACTGCACGTTGCCCAGGCAACATCATCCCTACTACCAAACATGGTGGTGGCAGCATCATGTTATGGGGCTGCTTTTCATCAGCAGGGACTGGCAAGCTTGTCAGGATAGAAGGGGCAATGGATGGTGCAAACTACAGGAGAATCCTTGATGAAAACCTGCTCGAGTCAGCCATGATCTGAAACTGGGTAGGAAATTCACATTTCAGCAGGATAATGATCTGAAGCACAAAGCTAAATCCACACTTGAATGGCTGAATAAGCAGAAAATAATGGTTCTTGAGTGGCCCAATCAAAGTCCTGACTTGAACCCAATTTAACATTTATGGCGAGACTTGAAGATTGCAGTCCATCGACGATCCCCATCAAACTTGGCAGAACTAGAGCAATTTTCACATGAAGCATGGGCAAAGATTTCACCATCTTACTGTGCAAAGCTGGTGGAGACCGATCCAAAAAGTCTCATAACAGTCATTGCTGCAAAAGCGCTTCCACCATGTACTGACCCCTAAGGGGCTGAATACTTTTGCAACCAGTGAATTTTGATTTGTACATGTTTTTTGCAGGTATTCCTGACATGTAACCATCTTCACCTACAAGTGTTTAGTTTGATCTCTTCAGTTGTTAATAAAAAAAAGTTCATTTGGAAAAAATATTTCCACATAATTCATCCAAATGTGGCATTATTAGCAGGGGTAAATACTTTTGCAGGCCATTGTAAATGTCTGGACGAGAGAAAATCCTTTACAATGGATTACCCTACAAAGCAAACGCTCCCTTGAACTCATTCAGCCCAGACCCTCGTCAACACACCAGGCCTGCAGGGCGCAGATTGGATCGACCTCTGTGACGCAAATCACAGCACCCAGGCCCTTGAGAGCTGCACAACAGCCTTTACCCACCTGGTGTTAAAGGAGGGAGGTTGGGACAAAAGGGGTCAGGCTACATGTGATGGACCTGTTATCAGCTATGACCGCAGAACACACACACTGCCGGGATCTGGATAATCCAGCATCACACATATATTTTAAAACGAGGGCTTAAAGGTGTTTCTCTGCATGTCTATAGTGACTCTGACCTCACCGTAGCCACACACCACCACCTGCTTTCCTCCAAACATGATGTCTGTAGTTCTTTTCAGTCTGAGCCAAAAGACGATAACAGAATCATATAACTTCAGCAGATAACAGACAGCACCAAC
Source organism: Myxine glutinosa (assembly GCF_964187855.1). Classification (NCBI taxonomy): domain Eukaryota; kingdom Metazoa; phylum Chordata; class Myxini; order Myxiniformes; family Myxinidae; genus Myxine; species Myxine glutinosa. Next base: position 15,920,072 of record NC_136272.1, on the reverse strand, counting down.
AGTATAATCCAGAACAAATCTCACGCACAATACTTACCCGTCGAGAATCGACTCACGACAGCTGTACAAATTGTCAAACTTCTGTTTGGTTACAGAGTCGTTTACATTCATTGCTGGCACGCACAACTTTCCTGCCTTGGACAGCTGGTATAACCTGAGGCAAGGGTTCAAAGATATATATTTTAATAACTGAATTAATCACATAAATACATTTCCCAGTAATTGAACATTTCAGAATGTACTAAACAGATAAAGAGTACATTACTTCAATACCACCTTCAGGAGAAGGCAATCTTACAATTTAAGGGGAAGTAAAATTTGAGATTTTGAAAACAAAGAGTAGGTAAGTCACTCAGTAAAGCGCATACCTCTGGTAGGCTGAGCAGTTTAAGTTTTGCAGCTCACTGAGAAGCGGAAGCTGTATCAGAACTTTCACCACAATCTAATCAGCTTGTTCTTGTCACCTACCCAACTCATTCACCAAGTTGTGTTATAACTCGTCCATAATTTTTTGAGACATTATGTTATATATCATTTTGGCCCCATTTTTTAAATGCTGAAAAATAACTTAGAAAATTAAAAAATATTCTAGTATCGGGATCCAGATCGTCACCAAAATCAAATCAACTCGTCTTTGCCACACAACCAACCTGTCCACCAAGTTTCGTCCGACTCAGTTCATAACTTTTTGAGATATCGTGCGCACAGACAGACAGACAAACGACATATGATAAAATAATTTTTTTTTTTCATCATAACAACCAGGAAGGGGTGAAACATAACCTCCATCCACTTTCGATGGTGGAGGTAAACATATGAAAAACAAGGATAACTTTAGATAACAAACAAATCAACATCTATATTATAAAAGGAGTCACGTCTGTCTGTCTGTTTGTCATGTTATAACTTGAGAACGGATTAACGGATTTCAATTAATCCAACTACGGTGGATTCAGGTAACTACCAGGAGTGTTTGTGATCAAATTTTTTTTATTTTTTTTAATGGGTACATAGACGCGCGTGTCAAAACTGCAAATGCCAACACATGACGATGGTATCCCTGCACGGAGAGCAGGATCTCACAGGAATATTTTTTATTTTTTCTTACCCCATAGATTAGCCATCGCAGCAAAGATTGGTATTTCCGTCAGCGAAGCGACGGGTCTTATATTCTAGTACATATATGAGATTTGAAACTGGCATCTTAGCATCCATCACACGTTTCAGATGGGATTGCTGAACAAGAAAATATTTTTCATAAATTCTATTATTATTAAGAGGAGTGTTGTGAAACATCCAAATAAACACACAATTATCATTCACAGTTTCAACATTTGCAACGATGTGGCAGCATCTGCTAACTTCTGGAGGACGAGCTTGCCAGTGAGTGAGTACTGTTTGCACAGTTGGTATCAAATGGCATTTGTGTTTCAGTTCAGTACATCTCAGCATGCTTCCAACATCAAATCAACTTTAATATGATCAAAGAAAGTGACAAACAGCTTCCTCGTTTTTCATTTGCATAAGGTGGTTATGTTTGAAATGTGCCGTGTTGCACTGGAAGCTTATTACATGACATTTGGCAATTCAAACTTGGCACAATAATAAGCTACTCTCGGATCAAAAGGATCACAATGTTTAAGATGTATTTATGGGTTTTGGCAGGATTTTGTTTCACAACAACTTTCAGAACACAATGAACTAGAACGGCACTCAGTAGAGAACATACCTCTGCCTGGTTGGCCATATCACTCAATGGTGAAGAATCACTTAAAATATTATACTAGCTGGAACCGGATCCGGATCTTCACCAACATTGAATCGATTCTTCCTTGTCACACACACACAACATGTCCAACAAGTTTCGTCGAAATCCACCATAACTTTTTGAGATATCCTGCTATGTATCGTTTTTGGCCCGATCTCCCAATGGTGAAGAATCACTTAAAACATTCTCGTAGCCGGATCCGAATCCGGATCTTCACCAAAAATTAATCATTTCGTCCTTGTCACATACGCTACATCTCTGCCAAATTTCGTCCGAATCCGTCCACAACTTTTTGAGCTATTTTGTTCACGAAATGGCAGTTATCAGGCATTATCAGGTGTACTTAAGGAAAACCATTTTATTAAAAGGAGACACGGATCGACGAAAAAGGAGAACCACGAGAAGAAAGGTAGACTGAAACAATGAATGAAGATAAATAAATAAATTAATACGCACTCAATAAAACGATATGTACTTAATACAAACAAGTACAAAAAGTTTTAATTAAAACAAAAGCCACGTCGATGTTACACAATGCCTAGATGCAGCTGTGCCTATAACGTCGATGTTATAGGCACAGGACATTCCTATTGATTCGATTACTTGATGTTATTTTTGTGCAAAGTGAAAATATATCTCGGCAATTTCCCGTATGTAGCGACGAATTTTTAATATATCTCGGCATTTTCCCGTCTGTTATTTCAGGCGGTGTATGACTGACCATGCCGCGATTTAAAAAAAATATATCTCGGCAATTTCCCGTGTGTGGCGACACGTGAACGAAGCTATGCTCCTCTCTCCACATTATTGTGATGACGTATAAATTAAATATTTCATCGTGACGATTGTCATCAAATGGACGAATTTTTAATATATCTCGGCATTTTCCCGTCTCTTATTTCGAGCGGTGTATAACTGAGCATGCCGCGATTAAAAAATATATATATCTCAATGGACTTGAAGTTACAGGCCTTTGAGAATTCATTTCGTTCTATAAAGGGCAACTTTCATCAGATTTTCTTCCCGTTTTTTTTCAACCGAGTCTAAAACTATGTTAGCGACTGTGAAAAATGAAATGATACATCGAATTTGATTTGAAATAAAACTGTGTGAGAGAGGAAGACACCACGGGCCTACAAAACAGGCCTCAAAGCTATGCGAGTTAATAAAATGGTGGATATTTGTTTATATGAAGCCTCTCCCACAATGGGTGGAGCTATGGTTCCCAAAATGGGTGGAGCTTTGAGGTTTTGTCTTCTCTGCAAGAACAAGAAGAAGAAGAACAAGAAGAACAACAACAACACCAACAGCAGAGGGCACTCTATGACCAGCGTCTTGCGACGCGGCTAAAAAGACCATATGGCAGCACATGCATTCTTCCACACACACAAAGGGGAGAAACGAGGCAAGGTCTTGAAGGATATGAGTAGGCAGGTTTCTAAGACAAAGCATGGGGAAAGACTGCAGTGCAACACAGGCCAGCACTATAACATCTGCGAAGGCGAGCCCACTGAACTCTGACACCGACCCCAGAGAAAGCATAAGCGTCTGTGGCTCAGACCATCAGACTATCAGCTTTTAAGAGAGTGAGAGGAGAGTCGTGAAGTGCAGGAGAAAAGAGCTGGAAAATAAAAGAGTGATCGAGCCCTTGTATGGCACCTCCACTCCTGCCAAGCACTGCACTTTTAAATGTTCTGTGCTCATCCCTCAGCACCAGCCAATGAGGTGCCACGTCACCACTGCCATAGTGATGTCATGTCCACACGTTGTTGCCACCAGCACCGCTTGAACTAATGATACGACACTTTGCAGTGCACCAATTGCAGCGCACAGTTTGTGGTCCTCGTGATGGCCGGCGCTACACCGGACGCCTTATTCTCAGAGTGCAGGCCATCAGGAGGGTTTATTGGCCCAAACACGAACCAAAACACATGCAAATGCACCCCCTCTCCTGCCTTGCCTGGTTGTCATATCTGGCTTTACAGGGAGAACACACACCAATTACATTTCCCTATTTCAACGATACCACTCCTCGTGGCACACATCAGAACAGGACAACTACATTATAATGGGTCCTTGGTGACAAAAACAGCTCCACACTACACAAACACATGAACCACCCTAACTTAACATACTAGCTAATTCATCGCCCTTACACTGTAACAGTACTTTTTTCCTCATTTTAGAGGCAATTGAAGACGTCACAATGACTGAACAAATTACAATACTTTAGGACACAATTTGAGATAACGGTCAAAACTCTGCGGCAAATTACAAGGTTGAATTCCACCTTAGTTTCAACTATCCCCTGTCTTAATTCCTGGCTTTAAGATCCCAAACTCAAGGTGGTCCGAAAAGGCCATATAAATGAGTTGAGTTAAATATCCTACAACCATGAATAAACAAGTTGTGTGTTTGTTTAACAACAAGTTAAACAGCAAACATCTGCTAACCTCCAGAGGAAAAGCTTTCCAGTAAATGAATACTATTCGAGCAGTTTCTTTGAAATGCCAGGTGTGTGTGCACGTAAGCACGTCTCAGGATGCTTCAAGCATCAAATGAACTTCAATACGATGAAAAGAAAGTGGAAAACAGCTTTAACGTGATAAGGAGGTTATGTTTGTTGTGTGTTGTGTTGTAATCCATGTTGAATACATGACTTGCTTGTAACAGAGACCTGTGCACACCAGTGACACTCTCCTCTACGATTCCTTTCACTTTTCTGAACACCTCAGAATGCTTTCGATACATCCAGTGGGTGAGGTCTCCTCCATCGTCCAGAATCTAATGAGAGAATCAAGACAATTTAAGACAGATATAATACACATGTAACTATACAAATTATTAGTTGCAAGTGAAAGTTTTCATTATATACATTACATACCGACACAGTATGTATAACATACTAGCAGAAGTACCCGGCATTGCCTGGCGGGGGAGGGGAGGGGAGGGGAGGGGAATGGGGGGGAGGGGAGAAGAGTGGGAGGGGGAGGAGGGGAGGGAGAGAGGGGAGAAGAGGGGGGGATGGGGAGGGGGAGGGATGGGAGGGGGTGGGAGGGGGGAGGGGTGGGAGGGGGGAGGGGTGGGAGGGGGGAGAGGGTGGAGAGGGTGGAGGGGGGAGGGGAGGAGGGGAGGAGGGAGGGGGAGGGGCTGGAGGGGGGAGGGGAGGGGGAGGGGGGAGGGGAGGGGAGAGGGGGGGAGGGGGGAGGGGGGAAGCGGAAGGGGGGAGGGGGAAGGGGGGACGGGGAGGGGGGAGGGGGGAAGGGGGGAGGGGTAGAGGGGGAAAGGGGGGGGGTAGAGGGGGAAAGGGGGGAGGGGGGAAGGGGGAAGGGGGGAGGGGGGAGGGGATGGGGAGGGTGAGGGACGCCCTCCAGTACCGGCGTTGCCGGGCGGGGGAAGGGAGACCCGTACATTCCCAACCCGTACATTCGCCCTCTCGACTCAAGCTCACTCGGACAAAAGCCTCGCACAAATTACACCGTGAAGGCCCAATGGCCATGTCTATGCCACAAATCAAGTACGTGAGCGAGTCGGGCGCACTGAATTGAAAATATATAGAACGCTCATACTCCGTGAAAAGTGAAGCTACAATATTTTTGAAAAATTTCATTGGTTGCTCGGAGACGGCAGCATGTAAAAACCGTTTGAATATTTGCAATACAGTTTGATCCAGAGGTAAGTGGTATGGTCTTGCTGGTTGGTGGACACGATATGTGTAAGGGAAATTATTTTGGTGTCCTGTATCTGGTCGTGCTAGTTGGTGAACACGGTACATTTAAGGGAAATGATTTTCTGTCATTCTTCTGAGTGGTTGCTTCTCCTTCCCCGTATTTTTGTTCATTTTATTGTTTTTTTCCACTCTCTTGAGTTGTGGGCCTTCCTTGAGTGGTATTACATTTATCATCATCATCATTGGAATGTCTGTTGTAAAGATACGGACATCAAGTCCGTATATTGACGCAGAGAGCATCAAGCACCATCTTTTTATACCAGGCAACGACAACGGCAACGCACTAACGCAGTTACGCAGACCTCGCTCGGCCCCGCCCACAGCAACCGCTCTCGGCCCCGCCCATAGCTGCCTCGCTCGGCCCCGCCCACAGCGATCTCGCCCGGGCCCGCCCACAGCGACCTCGCTCGGTCCCGCCCACAGCGACCTCGCTCGGTCCCGCCCACAGCGACCTTGCTTGGTCCCTCCCACAGCGGCATCACTCCGCCCTACACGGCACTATCGATATATTATTCGTACAATGCCGGGTACTTCTGCTCG
>NC_136272.1:15875486-15910486 GCF_964187855.1 Myxine glutinosa | reverse complement strand
GGGGAGCGCCGTAATCTGAGATCCGTAACAATGTGTGTGTGTGTGTATATGTGTATATATATATATATATATATGTGTATATATATATATATATATATATGTGTATATATATATATATATATATGTGTATATATATATATATATATATATGTGTATGTGTATATATATATATATATATATATATATATATATATATATATATATATATATATATATATATATATATATATATATATATATATATATATATATATATATTGTTACGTGTATGGGGGTAGGTCATGCAATACCGTAGTCGAGGTAGGATTGTGTAGAGGAGTGTGCTCCGAATGTCGCAAAGTAGAAACCTCATTTATCTAAGCCAGGGCCGGATGGCGTGTAAGCGTTATGTGTCTCCATGTGAGGGGTGAAGCTATGCTAATTAGTTAGGGCAAATGGACAAATTCCCAGTGTGTAATTACCCTTGTGGCTTTTCCCTTCGTTCTTATAAAGCACACTCGGCCAGTCATGTGATCGGCACGTAATTGCAAATAACATCATCGCTGACAATACCCAGACGCGACTACACCACCTAGCCGAATCATCTCATTGAGCGCCAAGTGTGGCCGTCAGTCACGCCCCGAAAAACGATTGGTTAAAGAATGATGAGGAGAGCGAGTGCCGCTCGGTGATTGGAGCGCGGGTGACGTCAGAGAGAACGTTCGAGACAGTCGGAGTAAAAAGGAAAAGCACCGCCATTTTCTCTCTCTCTCTTGGTCCAGGCTCTGGGTACGAGCAGTCGCATTCTCTCTCTCTGTTCCTCGCACGGTAAAAGGCGGTCGCATTCGCATTCACTCTCTGTTCCGGGTGTTGGTGAAGACGGACGCATCCCTCTCTCTCTCTTGGTGCTGGCTCATGACGGTGGTGCTTCGTGTTGTGTGCGCTTGGGAAACATCAGAGCTTTGTGGAGCGTGGGACGATCGTAGGAGGAAGGGGTTTGGCCGCCGCTCCGCGTGTCAGTGGCTGATACGGGCGCGACTTCGCGCCACGCTAAGCATTCCCGCGCAAGACCTCGGAGACCCCTTCGACGACCGCCAGGGTTCGAGGGTCATGTGAGGGAGACCAGAGCTGAGTACCAGCCAATGCACCACACCACGTTTTTACTTTCGTTTATTTCTCCCTGTGTCTGTATACAAGTCCGAGAGGAGGGTCCCTCGTTTAGGAATTAGATTTTACCTTACCTTTTTGTTATTGGGTAAACACGCCTCTTCCATCTGCTTGGAAATTCACCAACATCACTGCACTGCATAGAAATATGCAAAAAATGAATCCATCAACAATAGACCTATCAGCTTACTTCCAAGCATCAGTAAGGTCATGGAATCCATCATTGCAGTTTATATGGAAAACATTCCTTTTCTCCCACAACCTCATCTCAGATCACCAATTCGGTTTCAGAACAGGTCATTCCACCTTGGACATGCTGCTTCTACTCTACAAACAATGGATGGAGGCCCTCAATGTCAAACATAAGATCAGGGCCATCTCTCTGAACATATCTCGTGCTTTTGATGCAGTCTGGCATCCTGCCTTACTCTTCAAACCGTCTGCATTTGACATCCAAGGTCAACTCCACACCTCTACTCTCGTACCCAACGTGTGTCACTCAACAGAATCCTTTCATTTCTTCTCCCTGTCAAGGCTGGAGTTCCTCAAGGCAATGTTTTGGACATATTCATATTCCTGATCTTCATCAGTGATCTCTCTGACTCTTGGATTATGACATTATATAGCACGATATGTCGAAAAGTTATGGACGGATTATGACAAAACTTGATAGATGATTCGGGTAGATGACAAGAACAAGCACATTCGATTTTGGTTAAGGTCCGGATGCAGGACCAGCCTATCAGTGAGATACAAAAAGTAAACGGGTCAGCTTGGCAGAGGTATGCACTCGACCGAGTGCCATTCTAGTTTTGAACATAATGTGGATTAGGGCAATGCCGATGGTAGGAAGAATATATATATATTTTTTTGTATACAACATCGAGGCTAGTGTAAGAGCTAACATTAATCACAAAAAAACAAACTGACACATAAAACATATGATAAAGGGAGCGGGAGACAAAATGGGGAGAGAGGGGGAAGCAAACAAGTACAACAGTAGAGAACAGGGACAATGGGAAATCTGTGGGAGGGAGAGGGCTTGGGGAGAGGAGGCATGGATGGGAAGGGGGGGGATAGGGGGGGTGGGAGAAGTATAAAGCACATGGACACTGCTCGGATTTCCAGGAAAGAAATCGATATTTCAAAAAAGTGGATCTGGGGTGAATTAACAGGGGTAGAAAAGATCAAGGTTTTGGATGGGGAAAGATAAGAGATGGTGGTGAACAGCTGTTTTAAAGACCTGGAGGGAGGAGTGGGATTGAAGAGAGTGAGGGAGTTTGTTCCAGAGGAGGGAGGAAAGAGGAATGAAAGAGTGAAGGTGAGCAGAGAGCCTAGATTTTGGCAGTTTAACCATCAGAGGGTTGCTGGCTGATCTTGTGCGACCTGTAGGAATACTTGGGGGACAGAGCACAGACAGAGCTGGGGGAGCAAGGCTGGAGAGGAGTCGGTAGAAGACAAAGACCACCAACCTGCCTGCGGTGAGTAAGTGAAAGGCCCTCGGAGTTAGCTTCATCGCGGGAGATTCCAATGATTCTGAACGCTTTGGTTTCAACAGCGTGAAGCCGAGCTAGGTGTGAGGCAGGAGCACCGGCCCAGAGGGGATAGCGGTATTCCATTGAGCTGCGGATGAAAGCCTTGTATGTGGTGAGGAGCTCAGGTGTGGCAAAGAAGGACTTCGCACGACGGAGGATGCCCAGTGGGCGACTGGGTTTGGAGGCCAGCTTGGAAATGTGGTTTTCCCAGGAAAGATCATGGCAGATAGTGAGACCCAAAAGCTTGAGTGACAGAACTTCTTGGAGAGGATTGTTCAGAAAGTAGATGGGAGGGTTGTCCAGATGGTCTTTTCATTCAGTGTAAATATGTCCAGTCGGATGGGAGGGTTGTCGAGTCAGTTCCACAGTTCCTCTACGTCAGGACAAGGCCAAGCTGTACAGAAGCTCTGTGTCACCACAACCAGGAAAGAACCATGATGCAGGCATATTTACACTGCCTATGAATACAGGGTGTGACACAGTCTCTCGTCAAAGTCATCGTATTACAGATGACATCACTCGAACGTGGTTTGAAGTATGTTTGACGCCCAGGGCAGGTGTGCTGAAGTGATCATGACTCAGCCTCGGTTTCAGTACAGCAGTAAGTGAGGTATTTGTTCGCAAAGTGGAGGCATGGTGCCAACATGCTCGTGGATACAAGGAATTATAATTCTGGGAAATATTTGCGGGAGTCCCATAAGGGATCTGTGACACCTCAGTGTGAAGACTGATACATTTGATACTTTTATATGCTTTTCAGGGAAATAAACTAATGCACAAGACAGTATAATTCACACCAAATCAATCATAGAGCAAGGAATTGATGGAAGATACCATGTTAGGCTGCCAGCCCTCGGCACAAACACAGCGATCAATACACCACCAAAAGTCATCTTCACTTTCCCCTTTCCAGGCGAACACAGGTATACCTGGAGCACAAGACGTAACAAACATCACTTAAACACAGCATATCACACATAGAAACTGTATTTAAAATGACAGAAAAGACGTATATATTCCACAAGTATGCAATGATAAAATTAAACGTCATTTGGCTTTAAAATCATTGGAAACCTAAGGGGGACTTTTGGTCTCTAAATGTTTACAAAACCCAAACACAGCATTGTGGACATTCTGGCCTATCATCCCAGTGCCCTACACCCCTTGTATAGACTCATGGAGGCATTTCAAAATGAAGTCATGAGAAATGGGAAGATGAATCGGCGAAAGTGAGCAATTAGGTTTGATTTGATGCGAGAAGCAAGGTATTGGTTGACAATCGAGTGAGTGCGACTCGATGGGACATGTGAGGGGCAAACGGTTGAGAAAGCAGGTGGGTCAAGACTAGAAGTGAGATGGGCTATTAACTTACAAGACCACTGATCTATATGTGGACAGGAATTTGGCCAGGATAGTGGCAGAAGATGGTGTACTCTATTTGAGACGAGATACCGTGGGATCTTTAAAAGTTCCACTGACTAGAAAATGATGCAACGGCTGGTTTTAAATCCCAATCTAAAAAGGTCTGCTCTGAGATGCAGCATCCGCTTCTTTCACCAGAGCAGGAAATTTCAGTTGGAATAGACTCGATGAACACTCCTGATCAAATATCTCATGGAGGTGAGCAAGCTGCCAACTGGGCTGGCCTCCTGTCCTCTAACATACAAAATAAACAGAAGGTGCTTCATGGATGTCTCCCATCAAAATTGTATTTAAAGAGGTTCAACCTTGCTTAGCTTCTCAGAGTTTTTTTTGTTTTTTTTGTATACTGAATCGAGGCTCGTGAAAGAGCTGACATTTACTTCACAAACAAATCAACCAGATACACAAAATATATAAAAAGAGTTCATAGAACCGAGAGCATTAAAGCGGAAAAGTTTCGGTTTATCATATTTTAGACTTCAAGCAGATAACAGATGCAATCTTGCTGAACGAAAAGTGCAATACCGACTGCTGCAAGGGCCGCTGCGACCTCGTTCTGAGTTGAGAATATGTTGCAAGCAGCCCAGCGACACTGAGCACCCAATGCAATAAGAGTCTCAATAAGTACCTGTGTGACGACAACACACACACACACACTAAAAGCTGTTCAAATTTCAAATAATGTCCATCATAAAAGATTGCTATGGCACAGACGCAAAATGCAGGGCAGTGAAGAGGTGTGCAAATATACCGCAGATTGTGCGGTGATGTGAGTACAGCCAACGATGGTGGCACCTGCCAGCGGCTTGTCACCCTGTGCTCGTTTCCGCAGTGCCATCAGAGCAGGCATTTCTGCATTATCACATCAGGACAAACATTTTTCACCGCCATATTTAACTTTCACAATCTCCCAATTAATACAGAAACACTTATTTGTCTACAATTAATTAATTCTCTTTCTTTTCCTTTTTTTTTTTTCTTTTTTCTTTTTCTTTTTCTCTCTTTCTCTTTCTCTTCTCTTTCTCTCTCTCTCTCTCTCTCTCTCTCTCTCTCTCTCTCTCTCTCTCTCTCTCTCTCTCTCTCTCTCTCTCTCTCTCTCTCTCTCTCTCTCTCTCTCTCTCTCTCTCTCTCTCTCTCTCTCTCTCTCTCTCTCTCTCTCTCTCTCTCTCTCTCTCTCTCTCTCTCTCACACTCACATCAATATATCGCGCACACCCAAAGTCTGTACCCACTCCCTTACACAGCATTGGCCTCTCATTAATGCACTGAAGCTCGTACCTTGCTGTGCAATTTCCACTTCACGGCGTCCAAATCCGCTCTGCTCAATGTTTTTCACACAAAAGTCCTCATGTACACGAGCCTCCTCACATCGTTTCTCCCGCGGAGTCATCTCATCTTCAGAGCTGTCTGAGTAAGAAGCCGCTGCACAAGTAGAAGCAGCACCACAATAAATGAACAGGGAAAACACAAAGTGCTACACATCAGAAATATGAGATCAGTTAGTATTTTGCAACTTAATTAACACCACCTTCCTCAATTCAAGAAAGTCTGTTGTTTGATTAACTTATCTCAAAATTTGTCAAAGTTTCCCGCAATTCCCCCCTTCCTATCCGCCTCCATTCCTACTTCGACTTTTTTTGCAAAGCCTTTGCATACCTGAACTGTAGCTATCGGTGGAAGATTGGGAAATGGAGCGAGACAACGAACGGTGACCTTTTATGGTGGGTCTTCTTTGAAATTCAAACTGCTGGTCGGCAAATTGAATTTGCTGAAAAAGATGGGCACTTTTAATCTTCGAAATAGTCATCATTCAACATAATTGGTGTCTTCTTATCCTTCATATTCTCTAACAACATGCTCTGATTACATCGTTACAATGAGAAAAAACAACAACAACAGTTACAAAAATTACAGCAAAGAGTCAAATTGTGCAAGGAAGGTAAATTGAACCACAAATTGCACAAAAAAAGCAAAGGAAAACACTAATAAAGTAGAAAGTGGGTAAAGTGAAAATGCGACATAAAGTTGATGGTGAGATAACTTAGCAGCCTCTATCTGTTCAGATAGGTCTACTGCACCAGAAGAGCACCAAATGTCTTTACAAAGTTATGATGTACCATCTAACTAAAAAAAAAACCAGGAACCTGATGGTTTACACAACTGGAGAGCTGCAATCAGAGATCGCTGATGGTTCCTGGTGTAGCCAACACGTAATATTCATATGTAATATTCATTCATACGTAATATTCAACCAACACATACTATATGATGGGAGCCTGGTGTTGGCTTAGCGGTTAGGGTGCCGGCTAGGGATCCTAGGATCCTGGGTTCGAATCCCAGTCGATTGCTGAATTAACGCCAGGGGGGGTTGACTCAGCCTGTCATCCTTCCGAGGTCGGCAAATTGAGTATCAGTTCACTGGTAATTCCTGTGTCGCAAGAGGCGACTAACAGGGTTGGCGGCAGGAAAGGCATCCGGCCATAAAACATTGCTTCAATAAAAGGGGACCATGGTGCCCGAAAAAGGCCAACCCCTGCTCTGCGGGGAAACATGGCCTCTACAGTTGGTTCTACATACTATATGATGGCATAGACAATTGGTAGCACATGAAATTCTGCCTCATATAATTAAAACAAACGTTTTTCCAATGAAACAGCATCCATAAGTGAAAACGAACTTTTTTTTTCTTTTTCTTTGGTCATAATCAAATGATAAAGGTCGCTGTAATCGATCTGCCACAGATTATAAATGTGGATGATAAAAAAGTGAGCATATATGTTCAACCAAAAATTTACAATTAATCAGTAGGCTGAACAATATGGCTTGAATTTTTTGGCCTTATTTTTCAAAAAGCGGGACACCACGGACACCAAGACTAAACACAAGACACAGACAAAAAGCCTCCCTCTGGGAATCACACCAGGCACTCGCTGGGAATAACAAGTTCGATTTGGCTGTGGGAAATCAACTTCCACAACGGCTCGAATGGGGTATTGTCTTGTGAAGAAGTTTTCTTAATATCAACTTCCTTTTACAATAAACTGTATTTACAAGGAAAAGTCATAAGGTTTCCTGCCCCCCCCCCTCCCCAATCCCCCTCCCCAATTAAGGAATGGTCCTTTGCAAGGAAATTGAGCAGTTAGTGTTTTGTCTCTTCATATACAGCTTAAAGTCCATCAAACATTCTTTACAACGGTGTCTGCAAATCTTGATATCATTGGGATAGAACAATTGTGGTTCTGGCCCTTAACTTTTTGAAAAGGGGATAATATTGTGACCATCGCACCATCCCCTCCTCCCTCCTCCTCCCCCATCCCCTTTCCCCAGTTGAAGATTAATTTGACAAGCTTCGTTTAAAACACCAGCTGTTTTCACAAAGTAGATATACAAAACATAATTGCAGTTAAGCTTGAATAGACTGTCTATGTTGCACTGTAGAGTAGTCGTAGCTATTAGTATTCAACAGGCACAAATCCTCCATTGAAGCTAAACTCCAATTTACGGAACCCAACGAGATAGCTGCTTAACGGAAGAGAGTAATCCAGCAGCAAATGTAAATATACATTTCCCTTGGCTTGCCAGGAACTCCACATATGGCAGATAAAATTGTTGTCCCTTGCGAATGCTGAGAATTCAGATGAGCCATCTTGCCGAGACCATGGTCATGCTCAATTGTTCCTGGATGATGTTGAAAACATGTTTTTTGTAGCCTCTTATTTTTAGTGCCTCCCCTCCGGTTTAGCTCCCTCTGCTCTCTCAGCCCTCCGCAGCAGGAAATAAGCTTTCTTCCAGTAACTCCCTCATGGTTAAACTCACAAAATGCACGCTTTCTGCCCATCCTTTCTCCCGTCTGTGGAATTTCCTTCCAGGGATACTGTTCGATCGCACGCATTCCTCCGAGGCTTCAAGCAAGTGGTGCATCACCATCTCGCATGGTCCCATATCCCTCCCTACCTATGATCTTTTACCTAACCATACCCTCCCGAACCGTATAACCTGCAGGTTACTGTTTTTTCCCCTCATCACACGCTCTTCTCTTTTCCTGTTTGTTCATTCCCTTGCTTGCTATGTCCATCTATGGCCACACTGTCAATATAGTGCCTTTTTACTCTGTCTCCTCTTTCTTACACCATCCTATATTTTGTATACAAAAATAATAAGAACTAGAACGGCACTCAGTGGAGAACATACCTCCGCCTGGTTGGCCATATCACTCAATGGTGAAGAATCACTTTAAAATTCTAGTAGCCGGAACCGAATCTGGATCTTCACCAAAATCTGATCATTTCGTCCTTGTCACATACACTACATCTCTGCCAAATTTCGTCCGAATCCGTCCACAACTTTTTGAGATATTTTGTTCACAAACGGACAGACGAACGGACAAACAGATAGACAGGGGTGAAAACATAACCTCCATCCACCTTTGGTGGAGGAGGCAAAAAGGAGATATGACTCAATAAGGCATAAAAAAAAACTAGAGGTTCCAAGGAACCTGAACTCAACTGGTCTATATCAATATGGTTAGAATATGCACAATAGAACCACAAACTATATAGTTTATACGTGCTAAAAATATATGACCAAAATTGATTTTTCAATATGGCCGCCCTGCCGTGCCCATTTTTTGGCGTGCAACGCCCAAATGCAATCCCAAACTAGTTTATGTCTTAAAGACGCTGCATAACAAGTTTCATCAAAATTTGTGACTTTTAGAGCGTAGACGTCGAATTGTTTACAGATGACAGACAGACAGACAGACAGACGATGGATGACGGACACTGGGTGTCGCCAAAAACTCAGCTGGACATAGTCCAGTTGAGTTAAAAAATAAAGCAACCTTCAGGCTCCTATCACAATTTATTTTTCCAAACTCACTGGAAGAAGTAGTTTGAATTGGCAAGAACTAGTAATTAAAGGTAAATAAAATAAACTTGTAATTCAAATTAGAACACTTTTGTCTAGTGACCTGTGGTATCTTAGATATGAGAGCCCTCATCCAGATCTTTCTGATCCAGTGTTCTGTCAGCAAGTAGGTTCGGTACTGCCAAACAGGGCCGCACAGCAAGGATTGCAATTAGTTTGCCGCAGTAATCAGGGCAGGGATCTGTAACTTCTTTGGGGTCCTTGCAATAACTGGCCTCTTGTTCGCAAGAGACACTGTGGGACTCCCTCAATATAGAAATTTGTTTTTTCCTCTGAATCTACAAACACAATTTTGATAAAACTTGATCACAACTTTCATCACCTGTGATGCACCAATGTTTGTTCAAGGCATGAGAAAAATCGGGGTCTGAGGAGGTATACGTGTTGTGTGGGTTG
Organism: Myxine glutinosa; assembly: GCF_964187855.1. Lineage (NCBI taxonomy): Eukaryota > Metazoa > Chordata > Myxini > Myxiniformes > Myxinidae > Myxine > Myxine glutinosa. Next base: position 15,901,062 of record NC_136272.1, on the reverse strand, counting down.
ACCCCCAAAATAGGATTCATCACCAATTACCATCCACTAAAACGGTGACCAGCTTAACGTCCACCTGAGGAACAGCACATCTTTTGATGCAAAGCCCTGCCTGCGGAACACTAATTCAACAGTTTATAGTTGGGTCAGGAATCAAATACGGGATAGACAACTGAAAAATGCAAGTGCACACTACTTTTGCACCATCCTTATTAGACTCTCGACAGACAAAATACTGTATTGCAAAAACGTATAATGTCCTCTAATAGTACATAACATGCATGAATTGTAAAATATCACTTTTGTGTCCCAACAATCCAAAAATTACCTTCCACATCGTTTTTATCACTCACCTGCATTTGCCGCACTCCTTGCTTGTGTAATGGACTCCTGCCCAAACCTCACATTGCAGCCTTTTAAATAAGCCATGTATAAATTCCTCCTGCCAAAAATACTCGTCTTTTATGACATTTACATCTCATAAAAGGGTTAGCTTTAAAGCTAACTATGACTAACCGATGTTGGGCAGGAATTTGGAAGAATCATGACTAACCTCTTGCGGTTGAACATCTATTAACGGCTTACTGTTTAGGTGTAAAAACAAAGTCCCGCGCCGGTTTCAGGTGCAAACAAAGAACTTGAGTGAAGGTGATGGCAAATTCCCACGCTTCCCACAAAAAACAAAGTTGGAAAATGGCAAAAAGTTCCACCAGGATTGACGCAATATCAAATATTGAGTTAAAACTTTTTTCACGTTTTGACCCCAATGACCCCAGGTCCCCTAAGTCCCTAACAGCCTTGGAGCATGAACCGGGAGTCAACACCAAAGAATCGTTACATATTTTATGCATCTACCAATGCTTATTACATAAAAGTTTCAAAAGTTTCAAAAGTTTTTTTCATGCAGTACTGTTCTCCCCTCAGGGCTGGATCCCCTGCCTCAAATCTTTCTCAGCTTCACGCCATGGAAACCAAGGCTTCCAAGATCATTGGAATCTCTCGTGATGAAGCCGAGTCTATGGGCCTATCACTTCATCATCGCTGACAGGTCGGTGATCTCTTTGTCTTCTTCTGCCTCATTATGGTCTTTGTCTTCTTCCGCCTCTGCCCTCTCTGTGATCTGTCCCCTTCCATGTATCTGCAGGATGCATGCGGTCCACCAACAACCCCCTCCTGATGAAACTGCCTGAATACAGAACCACTGCTCACCTCCACTCATTTATTCCTCTTTTTTTTCCCCCACCTGTGGAACCACCTTCCACACTCTCTTCAATCTCATTCTTCCCTCCAGGTCTTCAGGACAGCTAGATCACCACCATCTCAAGTTATACCCCAATCCCCCAACCAAAACCATGGTCTTTTCTACACCTGTTAAACCACACCCACCCTCTCCCAAAATTTGCTTATGTATCCATCTTGTTCATCCCTTGCATTCTCCCCTACCACTCATCGCTACCTGCATCTCTTGATTGTAGACGAGACAGATATCTGAGAAATGTGAATGTTAGGTGTATTTTAGGGTAAAAGTTGGGAACCTCACTTTTTAACATAATTAGGGTATGCTGAATTCGATTAACCCGGTTCCCAAGCCGAATTTTGAGTTTTTGACCTTCTAATTAGCATAAACAAATGGCCGCCAAATTGCCATTTTTGGACAATTTATTTGAACGAGCATTTATATATCGTGTATATACATGCAGCTCTTTTACTTTAACTTTACAACTTTTACCCCAAAGTGCACCTAGAAGCTTATACATGACCTTTTTCATAAATCCGTTTGGTCTATATTATGGTTGGCGACATATTGAAAGAGACATTCAAACTGATATTATAAAATGGGAAATGGTTTTAATAAGACAATGTTTCATACAACTATTTATTCTAAAATTAAGTATACATGGCCATGAAGCACAAACATTCGGCAATGTCACACATGTTGTTTTGCCAAACTACATCAAATTCATACAAGGGGTCTGATCATCACTCTGTTGCTGACAGGCACACATTGATGTGCACCTCAACTCTGAATAGCGACATTTGAAGTGTCGAGTCTTGCATTGCTTCTGGTATGCACAACAAATCATCTCGAGGCAACTTTCTGGGATTGGACTCGGTGACATCAGAATAGGCTCTAGTCCTGAATCACCACGTTTCCCTCCCATTTACACAGGTGCAGGAGGGTCAGGTATGGCACAATGAGCATTTCTCCATACCATGGCTTGATAGTGTACTCGCATCAAATGGAAATGAAGAGCATCACTTGTCGGTGACATTGCTTCTGGTTTACCAGTCTTTTTTTTTTTTTTTTTTTTGTATACTGAATCGAGGCTCGTGAAAGAGCTAAAAGAACATATGTCGTGCTGAATCAACAGAGGTTGTTCTGTGCACATTATATATTCTGCAGACGAACGCTTCTGCAGATTTTATTGTCTCCTCTGTGAGTTCACCAATGCACACGTTTTTCAGCAGTTTATTCAAAACTCAAAAAAACCCCTCAAAATTCGGCTTGGGAACCGGGTTAATCTAATTCAGCATACCCTAATTATGTTAAAAAGTGAGGTTCCCAACTTTTACCCAAAATGCACCTAGAAGCTTATACTTGGCCTTTTTCCATAAATCCGTCTAGTTTATTGTCCCCTTTCTCCCGCTGTTGCCGTTTCCCCTTTCTCCCACTGTTGTTGTTTTTTTTTGTTTTTTTTGTATACAAGATCGAGGCTCGTGAAAGAGCGAACATTAATCACACAGAAAGACAAACCGACACATAAAACATATAACATCGGGAGCGGTAGACAAGATGGGGAGAGAGGGGGTAGGACACAAACACAACATTTGAGAGCAGGGACCGAGAGACATGGAGACATCGAGAGATCTGTGAGAGGGAGAGGGCTTTGGGGGCGGGCATGGGAAGGGGGGGGGGGGGGTGGGAGAGGTATAAAACATATGGACACTGCCAGGACTTCCAGGAAAGAAGTTGGAATTTCAAAGAAGGTGGATCTGGGGTGAATTAGTGGGGGTAGAAAAGATCAAGGTTTTGGATGGGGGAAGATAAGAGATGGTGGTGAACAGCTGTTTTAAAGACCTGGAGGGAGGAGTGGGATTGAAGAGAGTGAGGGAGTTTGTTCCAGAGGCGGGAGAAAAGGGGAATGAAAGAGTGAAGGTGAGCAGACAGCCGAGATTTCGGCAGTTTAACCATCAGAGGGTTGCTGGCAGATCTTGTGCGACCTGTAGGAATATTTGGGGGACAGAGCACAGAGAGAGCTGGGGGTGCAAGCCCGGAGAGGAGTCGGAAGAAGACAGAAAGACCACCAACCTGCCTGCGGTGAGTGAGTGAAAGGCCCTCAGAGATAGCTTCATCGCAGGAGATTCCAATAATTCTGAAAGCTTTGAAAGCTTCAAAAAGCAAAAAGCTTCTTTCAAATAAAGCAAAGCTTCTTTCTCCCACTGTTCATTTTGCTATGAACTGTATCCTGATGTGCTTTGTGTCCCATCTCCTCCACGAGCCTAGACTTTGTATATATAAAAAATTGCTGTAATTGCATTTTTGCAGTAGCGTATTTGACCTTCTGACCATACCCTGGGAGCGGAGCCAAAATTGACACTGCTCGTGCACCTTCTTGCCATGTGGTGATCATAACTACCAGGGGAATGTTGGCCCAACAATTTAGGAGGAGATAGCATGACAGACGGAGCTGATTACAATGTCCCCCACCCCACCCCCGTTTTTTTTTTTCAAAAAGCGTGGTGATAATAAAATAGATAAAACATGCCAAAGAAGAAATGGTGGTGGTTCGGGTGCAGCCCATGGATGCTGGTTTCATTCTTTTCTGAGGGCAAGGCTGCTGCTGATGCAATGCTTCTCTATAACAATAGGCCAAAGATCAACAACTTTTTTTTGAAATCTAAAATCCTCAATTTTCATCCGATTGACTTGAAATCTGAATTGGATTTGCATATCAGCAAAATGAATTCAACCACCAACTATTTTGGAGCTCAACATAGGCCAAAAGGTCAACATAGGCCATATTTATAAAATCCTCAATTTTCATCCGACTGACTTGAAATTTGAATAGGATTTTCATACCAGCTAACTGAATTCAACCACCAACTATTTTGGAGATCAACATTGGCCAAAAAGCCTGGTGTTGGCTTATCGGTTAGGGTGCCGGCTTGGGATCCTAGGATCCTAGGATCGAATCCCGGTCGATCGCTGAATTAACGCCAGGGGGGTTGACTCAGCCTGTCATCCTTCCGAGGTCGGCAAATTGAGTACCAGCTTGCTGGGATGAATGATCCCGGTGTGTACCCCGGTTTAGAATAGGTACACCGTATCCCTGCGCATCGTAAGAGGCGACCAAGGGTTGGCGTCAGGAAGGGCATCAGGCCATAAAAACATTGCCTCAAACAGGGAACCATGATTGTCATGGGGCCCGCAAGACTAACCCCTGCTCTAGCGGGGAAAATGGCCTTAAAACGATCATTCATATTTTATATAACATTGGCTAAAACGTCAACATAGGCCAAATTTCTAAAATTGTCAATTTTCATCTGATTAACTTAAAATTTGAAGGCGATTTGCATATCAGGTCACTGCATTCAACCACTAATTACTTGTGAAGTCAAAAGGATGCTCTACCGAGTGCCATTCTGCTTTGTTCTCTTTTGCCAAGTGTCGCTCTATGGGTGATTTTTCATCTGTCTGTCTGTCTGTCTGTTTTGTCCGCACAGAATAAATATGATTTTCTCTGCAACCGTTGGTCCGATTGACAGGAAATTTTCACCATAGGTGCAACTCCACCTGTATAATTTTTTCATGATAATTATGACGTCATAGGTCACGTGCTATGGGCACCATCTTGGGAAAAAACGAAAAACTTTGCACCTGTATAACTCCGAAAGTGTTGCATAGAAAAAATTGAGACATGGCTCATTGTAAAGAACTCTCAATGGGGAATAAAATATGTTGATGATGATGTCATAGGTGCCTCCATAATGACGTCATAATTCGACAAGTACCTAACTTCATCCGATCAGGATGAAATTTCTTGAGTGTCATCTATCTATAATTCCAGTAATCTCTGTGTGTATGTATGTATGTATGTATGTATGTATGTCTGTGACCGCTGTTTCTCGACAACCACGGGTCCGATATACTTTAAACTTGCCAGGTATATTGCTGGGGACCCGAGGATGTGCCTTTTCAAGGTTTCATATTAATCGGAGAAGTAGTTACCGAGCTATGTCCAAAAAACGATTCAACCAATCAGAGAGCAGCGAGCTATCACGTGTGCCGAACGTGGCGAACAGACTCTGCCTCGGACGGCACATTTGAGAGCGTATTCATTTATTTCACGTTGGCAAACTATGTTGCCGTTAAACTATGTTTTAAAACTAATTAAAACTAATTTGCGATTCATTCGCTTTCCTGCGCGTTTGTGCACGCGATGGCGATTTCTTTACCAAACTCCGCAAGCCGTTCGCTTTGGACCAAACCATTTCATGTAAATAGAGGGGGGGGATTGTCACCGTACTCGCAAGCCGTTCGCTTTGGACCAAACCATTTCATGTAAATAGAGGGGGGGGATTGTCACCGTACTCGCAAGCCGTTCGCTTTGAACCAAACCATTTCATGTAAATAGAGGGGGGGGGATTGTCACCGTACTCGCAAGCCGTTCGCTTTGCCTTTGCGAATGGACCAAACCATTTCATGTAAATAGAGGGGGGGGGGGGGGATATAATTTTACATATATATATAGTACGGGCATGCCCTAGTCTATCTATAATTCCAGTAATCTCTGTATGTCTGTGACCGCTGTTTCTCGACAACCACGGGTCCGATATACTTTAAACTTGCCAGGTATATTGCTGGGGACCCGAGGATGTGCCTTTTCAAGGTTTCATATTAATCGGACAAGTAGTTACCGAGCTATGTCCAAAAAACGATTCAACCAATCAGAGAGCAGCGAGCTATCACGTGTGCCGAACGTGCCGAACAGACTCTGCCTCGGACGGCACATTTGAGAGCGTATTCATTTATTTCACGTTGGCAAACTATGTTGGCGTTAAACTATGTTTTAAAACTAATTAAAACTAATTTGCGATTCTTTCGCTTTCCTGCGCATTTGTGCACGCTATGGCGATTTCTTTACCAAACTCCGCAAGCCGTTCGCTTTGGACCAAACCATTTCATGTAAATAGAGGGGGGGGATTGTCACCGTACTCGCAAGCCGTTCGCTTTGGACCAAACCATTTCATGTAAATAGAGGGGGGGGATTGTCACCGTACTCGCAAGCCGTTCGCTTTGGACCAAACCATTTCATGTAAATAGAGGGGGGGGGGGATATAATTTTAGATATATATATAGTACGGGCATGCCCTAGTTAGGGATAAATTGGTGGAGAAAAAAAATAATGATGGAGTCATCGGTCACGTGGTTCGGCCACCATATTTCTTTTAACACAAAATCCTTAAAAACCACTGAAAACACCGATTGCTCTTTCTAGTTTATAGATGCGTTGGGGTCAAACCCAGGCTGGACAGCTTAGAGGCGAGTGTGCATACCTCTATGTCTGGGCCATCCTTCCAGCACGATGATTTTCCACCAAAATAAATAAAAATAAAAATATATAAATATACACGCACACACACACCAATAAATCCAAGACATGCCAAGGTTTTTCTTATTTTTAAATATACAAGTATCCATAATTAATAATTACATTCATAAATATTATTTTATTTATGTACAAGGCTCATCGTACTTTTTGTTGCATTTTGGACGACAGCATATATCCAGTTCTTTGCTTGCAGATACTTTTTAAATATATATAACATTTTTGGCATTCTTGTAACATGAGTCTCTTGATGTTGAAATTTTAAAATCCATCAAATCCCTGCTTAACATTTCAAAAAGATAGCTCAGCTTAATAGTACGTTTTATGACATCAAACGATTTGTCTTTGGCGGTTCTTGTGCAAGGACATGAAAGCACGAGTCAAGCTACACAAGGGCGTCAATTCACAAGCCATTCCGCAAGTGCAGCATTACAACTCGGAATGAGAGGACGAGTTGTACAGGCAGGCAATGCGGCTGAGGGCTTGCATAACCATTCCACGGCACCCTCTCAGCAAATGACATCCATAATGTGTGTGCAAGTCAAAGCAATCAAAACCCTTCCCACAACCCTCCGCCCGCACAGCTATGCTCAAGGCATTTTCTATCAGAAAATTTCATCATTTCTCTTCTCTTTATCTCACAAGGTCACAGCCTATGCCTCACATTGATTTATCATGTGGGCTATGTATAGGCAAACAGAGGATGCGAAGTGCATCAAGTTAGGGAATTTGTTGCTCACTGCATGTGAATGCTCGCAAAAGTAACAAAGAATAAATTTCTGTGACATTGTAAAAAAACAAAAACATAAACAAGGCAAGGAGGGTATGGTCGTGACCCCTTGCTATTCGGTTCCATCACCACATGCAACATTGGGCTGGCAGGATTGGAACTTTGCCTTTAAGCTGTCGAGCCTGGATTCAAATCCTGACCGAGCTATAAACTACCAGACTGGTGTTTACGCATGCAGTGCGAGGAATCAATGTGTGCGCCTTCCATCATACAGAGGACAGAGGAGGACCCATCTGCCAGCATGGGGGCATTAGTGGGCATTAAAGATTCCACTGTATTTCACGATGAGGCGGGGGGGGGGGGGGGGGGAGTCACCACTGGCACCCTGGTGCAAATTTCGAAATCCTTCCCCAGTGTGCAGAGGATTTAACCGGCAGACCGCATTCAGAATAGAAAACATAACCTGTGGCGTAAAGAATGATAACGTGATCCTCCGATTTCAAATTTCAATGGAGACTCGTTATTCACAGCATTACAGAACGATGTGACCAACCAGGAAGGTTCCTTACGAGGTTAGACAGTCTACCCTACCGAACCCACATTGGAAAATTGAAAATCGACTTGTCCAGGACACCAACCTAAAGACTGCTCAAGCTTAACTCACATATTCCCAAGTTTACTTAATATTCACGCCTCATCGTCGATCAGCAAGGTCTACAACACCATGTTTGAGGCACAAATATTGCAAAAATAGATAAATAAAATGTATTTTTAGCCTGGGGCTGACGAGATGGCCTAGAGGTATGGATACTGGTATCCTGGCCCAGCTATAAACTGTTATCCTGGTGTTTCATAGTCATCAATGTGTGTGCCGTCCTTGGGATGGACGTTAAATTGGATGTCCTATCTGCCAGCATATGTTGGTCGATGTTAAAGATCCGATCATGTTCTTCATGAAAAGGGGGCAAACTATCGCCAGCATCCTCAACAAATTACAAATTCCTGCCATCAGAATGCAAATCCGGATTTTTAGCCTCACTTCATGGAGCTGGGATGTTCGGTTCAAATCCCATATAATCGATCCATATGGATTTGCCCATTATTTGCGAATGTCTTTAGCATTCATGTAAACGTGCAGTTGCATCTTCTGACGTCTCTCTCCTTCATGCAATTTATGCACAAGCTCCAGCAAGAGCCCCAGGTAACTGCCAAAGGTATGTGTTCAACTGCAAAAAGCAAACTGATGAAAGTTTTTGATACAGATTATTTTTATTGTTAATGCGAGGTCTTGATTAAACCCATTAATAGACTTTTTATCTATATTAATATAATAGACTATAATAATATATACAGTATTATTATAATATTATAATTCTTCTATCTATATCTATAAAATAAACTTTTTGTTTGTTTGTTTGTTTGTTTGTCTGCACGTGCTAATCTCCTGAACGGTGAAAGATAGGAGGAAACCTCAAACAAACAAGTACAAAAAGTTTTAATTAAAACAAAAGCCACGTCGATGTTACACAATACCTAGATGCAGCTGTGCCTATAACGTTGATGTTATAGGCACAGGACATTCCTATTGATTCGATTACTTGATGTTATTTTTGTGCAAAGTGAAAATATATCTCGGCAATTTCCCGTGTGTGGCGACGAATTTTTAATATATCTCGGCATTTTCCCGTCTGTTATTTCAGGCGGTGTATGACTGACCATGCCGCGATTAAAAAAAAATATATCTCGGCAATTTCCAGTGTGTGGCGACACGTGAACGAAGCTATGCTCCTCTCTCCACATTATTGTGACGACGTATAAATTAAATATTTCATCGTGACGATTGTCATCAAATGGACGAATTTTTAATATATCTCGGCATTTTCCCGTCTGTTATTTCGGGCGGTGTATGACTGACCATGCCGCGATTTAAAAAATATATATCTCAATGGACTTGAAGTTACAGGCCTTTGAGAATTCATTTCGTTCTATAAAGGGCAACTTTCATCGGATTTTCTTCCCGTTTTTTTTCAACCGAGTCTAAAACTATATTAGCGACTGTGAAAAATGAAATGATATATCGAATTTGATTTGAAATAAAACTGTGTGAGAGAGGAAGACACCACGGGCCTACAAAACAGGCCTCAAAGCTATGCGAGTTAATAAAATGGTGGATATTTGTTTATATGAAGCCTCTCCCAAAATGGGTGGAGCTATGGTTCCCAGAATGGGTGGAGCTTTGAGGTTTTGTCTTCTCTGCAAGAACAAGAAGAAGAAGAACAAGAAGAAGAACAACAACAACAGCAGAGGGCACTCTATGAGCAGCGTCTGCGACGCGGCTAAAAATGTCGGCACGGGCCCTGGGAAGGTTATAGGCTCGGTGGGGAGGCCGGTCGAGGCCCACCTCGGCCGGGATGGGCCCATTTCGCAATAAATCTTCTTCTTCTTTAAAAATTATCTTGAAGTACAACTTATGCACTTAATAGGAATATCTGATTGATTGCAACACATGCTTTCAAAATTCTCTCTCGCGGGGCCCGACAGAAGAAAGAAAACAAGGAATCGTTGAGCACGAACTGATACTGGGTTCGCGTCAGACCTATGTACAGGAGATTAAATTCATTCAAAAAGAACCCGGGCAACGCCGGGTGCATTCAGCTGGTATATAATATATTAATAATAATATATAATATATTAATTCTATAAATATATTATAATATATCAATATATATATTTATATTATTATATTATATTATAATTAATAATAAATATTAATTATAATTAATATTATAATATTATATAATATTATTATATATTATTTATATAATACTAATATATTATTATATACATATATATTATAATATATAATTATTAATAATTATAATGTATTATAATCTATATATATAAAACACAGTTTGTGTGTGTGTGTGTGTTTTTTTTTGTTTTTTTTTGTATACAAGATCGAGGCTCGTGAAAGAGCGAAATATTGCGAAGCGAAAAGAGCGAAGCGAAATTGCGAAGCGAAAATTGCAAAGTTGTGAAAATTGCGAAATTGCAAACTGCTATTGCGAAGCGAAAAAGAGCGAAATGTGTGTGTAATGTTACCGATAGACTCCTAAACGGAGAGGCTCACGTATTTGATATTTGGCACAGACATGGCCATTGAGCCTGGTAAGAACATGGCCGACCTAAAAATTTATTTCATAATATTTTTAAACCATATTTTTACCTCAGCGCAATTCAGCGAGGAATATTATGCACGGGATCTGACCTGTCGCAGAGCAGCGCGCTGATTCGCTCAGAGCGATCACGTGATGTTCATTGCCGCCATTAACTCAGTTACGCGTTCGCACGTATTTCAGAGCGAAAAGCGATTGCCTTTTTTCACATTTCAGCGACGAACATTGCCATTCACACCACATAGGTTTTTTTCCCTTTCATCTTTAGATCCATATTTTTTGCCATAACGTAGCGCATTATGGCTCTCTCGAGCTCGAGTTAGCCACTCACCTGGGAGCATGAAGCCACGTTGGCCACGCCCACAACACGACGCAGAGTTGCAATCGTGCGTTTGCGTCGTTTCTTACCACGTGTCAACGTGGTATTTTGTCTACGAGTATTTTGAATTTGGTATTTTGAATTTGTCTACGAGTGAGTGACTGGAAGACTGACTGTGATAAAGGCAATGGCACTGAAGAAAAGAAATTTGTCACGTTCAACCTCCCGAGCAAGGAAAATCACTGATCGGAGACTCCATGAAGCCGATGAAGGTACTTTTCACCATCGACAAGCCAATCAAGAATGTGTCTCTAGATTCAGACAGCGAGAGACAGAAGATGAGACAGAAGCACGTCTAAACGCCAATCAACAATGTCGGCCAGACAGCGAGAGACAGAAGATGAGACAGAGGCACGTCTGAACGCTAATCAACAACGTATGGCGAGGGCCAGACAGCGAGAGACAGAAGATGAGACAGAGGCACGTCTGAACGCTAATCAACAACGTGTGGCGAGGGCCAGACAGCGAGAGACAGAAGATGAGACAGAGGCACGTCTGAACGCTAATCAACAACGTGTGGCGAGGGCCAGACAGCGAGAGACAGAAGATGAGACAGAGGCACGTCTGAACGCTAATCAACAACGTGTGGCGAGGGCCAGACAGCGAGAGACAGAAGATGAGACAGAGGCACGTCTGAACGCTAATCAACAACGTGTGGCGAGGGCCAGACAGCGAGAGACAGAAGATGAGACAGAGGCACGTCTGAACGCTAATCAACGTGTGGCGAGGGCCAGACAGCGAGAGACAGAAGATGAGACAGAGGCACGTCTGAACGCTAATCAACAACGTGTGGCGAGGGCCAGACAGCGAGAGACAGAAGATGAGACAGAGGCACGTCTGAACGCTAATCAACAACGTGTGGCGAGGGCCAGACAGCGAGAGACAGAAGATGAGACAGAGGCACGTCTGAACGCTAATCAACGTGTGGCGAGGGCCAGACAGCGAGAGACAGAAGATGAGACAGAGGCACGTCTGAACGCCAATCAACAAAGTGTAGCGAGGGCCAGACAGGAGGAGACAGAAGATGAGACAGAGGCACGTCTAAACGCCAATCAACAAAGTGTAGCGAGGGCCAGACAGCAGGAGACAGAAGAACAGCGCCAAAAACGACTCAAACGGCACAGAAAACGCTGAAGCAACCGCGTAATGTTGCGGTGCTGTTTAACTCTGAGTGAGAATAGTTCTAAATTTTAAAAACTTTCATCTGATATTTGTGATTTATTTCAAACAAACTGTATTTCCCATCTACACGGCCATGTATTCCTATTAAACACGGCCCCTCCCCCCTCCCTCACCCTCCCCCCTCCCATCTCTCCCGCCCCCCTCCCTCCCCCTCCCCCTTCCCCTTGCCCCTCCCCCCCTCCTCCTCTCACCCTCCCATCCCTCACTCCCCCCCTCTCCCTCCCTCCCCCCTCCCATCCCTCACCCTCCCTCCTCTTCTCCACCTCTCCCCCTCCCCTCCCCCCCCTCTTCTCCCCTCCCCCCCGTTCCCCTCCCCTCCCCTCCCCCGCCCGGCAATGCCGGGTACTTCTGCTAGTAGACTATAAATATAATATATTCATATATATTAATAGACTACAAATCTGCTTGGATTGGGCCAGATGGCAATTATAACTTGCAGACAAGGACATCATCAAGGTTATCCAAAAGACACAAGTCTTATGAATAACCATTTAACACGAGTACATGAATAAGCAAGTAATGATGTCACTTTATATCAACATTTACTCATTACTTTCACAACCGAAGGCGGACGGAAGTTGTTTTCACCCCTATCTGTTTGTATGTCTGTGAATGGATATCTCAAAAGGTTGTCGACAGATTCGGACGAAATTTGGTGGAGAGGTTGGGTATGTGGCAAGGACTAAATGGTTCGATTTTGGTGAAGATCCGGATTTGGATCCGAGAATTTCTTCATCGTTGAGAGAAAGGGCCAAAAACGATATATAGCACGATTTCTCAAAAAGTTGTGGAAAGATTGCCGACCCTCGCAAGGACGTGTTTTTAGTGGTTTTTATGGCTTTTGTATTAAAACAAATATGGCGGCCCAACCACGTGACCTTTGACGTCATCTTTTCTTTTTTTTTTTGTTCTCCACAAATTTATCCCTAGATGACAAGAAATTGCATCTTGATCGGATCAAGTTTTGTACTTGTCTAATTACGACGTCATAATGGAGGCACCTATGACATCATCATCAACATATGTTATTCCCCGTGGAGTTCTTTAAAATGAGCCATGTCTGAATTTTTTTCTATGCAGCACTTTTGGAGAGATCGAGGTGCAATCTTTTTGGAGAGGGGAGGGGGGGAAGAGGAGCGGGGGAATGGGGGGAGGAGGGGAAGGGGAGGAGGAAGGGGGGAAGAGGAGGAACGTGAGGGGGGAATGAGGGGGGAAGGGGAGGGGAGGGGGAGGCAGGAGGGGAAGGGGAGTGGCTCACATTTCTGGGTTAAGTGCGGATCAGGAAGAAGAAGAAGCCGTAAACCGAAATTCGTACACTTCCGGAATTGTTTGTATTCAAATGTCTGGTAATTGTTTTGTATTTATTTATGCGAATGTGTACTTGTGTATAACTGTCATCTATCTATAATTCCAGTAATCTCTGTCTGTACGTTTGTCTGTGACCGCTGTTTCTCGACAACCACGGGTCCGATATACTTTTAACTTGCCAGGTATATTGCTGGGGACCCGAGGATGTGCCTTTTCAAGGTTTCATATTAATCGGACAATTACTTACCGAGCTATGTCCAAAAAACGATTCAACCAATCAGAGAGCAGCGAACGATCGCGTGTGCCGAACGTGGCGGGCACACTCTGCCTCGGATGGCACATTTGAGAGCGTATTCATTTATTTCACGTTTGCAAACTATGTTGGCGTTAAACTATGTTTTACAACTAATAAAAACGAATTTGCGATTCATTCGCTTTCCTGCGCGTTTGTGCACGCGATGGCGATTTCTTTACCAAACTCCGGAAGCCGTTCGCTTTGGACCAAACCATTGCATGTAAATAGAGGGGGGGGATTGTCACCACTCGCAAGCCGTTCGCTTTGGACCAAACCATTTCATGTAAATAGAGGGGGGGGATATAATTTTAGATATAGATATAGTACGGGCATGCCCTAGTTAATTTAAAAAGGCTTCGGCACGGCCGAGCGTTTTTGTTTTTTTAACTCCAAAAAAACGCACATATATTTTTCAAATTATTATTTTTTTGCCTAAAACACTCCCAGGCACTCACTGATGAACCTCTGAAAGTTTGATGAAAATCTGTTCAGCCATCTCTGAATAAAACGCGGACACACACAGACAACTCACGTTTATATATATATATATGTATATATATATATATATATATATATATATATATATATATATATATACATATATATATATATACAGTATATATATATACAGTATATATATATATAAATGTCAAGTAGTAGATTTGTTATTGCCTAAAGTTCAGTTATAGACGTTGGGTGCTAATGTGTTATGATTTATATGATGTCTAAAAATGCTATTTCATAAAGTAAATAAAGGGTTTTTGCTTCGTTTTAGTTTTGGATGAGGAAGGGCTTAAAATGAGGTCATGCTGAACGGGTTGTATACGTGTGCTTTTTTCAAGGCTGGTCATAAAACCACGCCCACATGCGCTTGTTTTTGCGTAATGCAAGTAGAATGACATGAACCTATCGTTAACTATATATATTTTGTTTTAATCTCAGCAACGCATGGCTCTGTATAAACATGCTTTGGATTACTCATGTACACAAACCCATAAAATATATGGGTTTGTTTGGCTAAGCATACACTCTTCTCTTTGTGAGTTACAGTTCTGTTTTCTCGGAGCCCAGAAAAACATTTGGTCCAAATGATAAGGACGGGCTGACTCCCCCGAATGACAGGGATGACGGTGGGGGCTTGGCACACCGGGGAGGAACCTCTCCCAGTTTTGTTTGTTCCCTCGGAGATTTCCTGATAAAACGTGTCCCTATATAAATGGACTGGGAATCGATGTGTTTTCAGGAAGGCTTGACGTGGCATGAGACTGGCTCTTGCTATAGATGTCTTGGCCTCCTCCGGATCCGTATAAGTTGGTTCTTTAATAAAGCTGCGCCATTCCAGGCTATTGTGGACTTCTTTTGCAAACGAAGAGCTGATTCTTCACAGATGGTACCAGGAGTGGGGTGTCAACAGACGCGGAGGACGGGAAACGGAGCCCGATGGACAGGAGGAAGGCTGACCTGAGGCCGGCGCCGGCACGCTGATTTGATTAAAGGTGGGAGTTGTTTTATATTAGAGGGCTATTATTCCAAATTCGTACCTTCCTCCTTCGAGCGGGTTCAGTCTCCTTGTCTTCCCCGCTGTCTGCACTCGAACAGAAATTGTAAGTAGAGGCTCATTTAGGCCTCAGAATGGCGTAGCTTTGTTAAAGCCAGGATAAACAAGTAAGGATAAACCAGTAAGGACTTAACAGTAAGCTTAAAGTTACAGTTAGCACCAGGAGGGGAAAATGAGGTCGGACAGCCATATAGGTTGAAACCAGGTGGCCAAGATTTTTCCAGGAAGGAACAGCCCAGAGACAAGATGGGGTATGCCATTGCATGCCAGGGAACGAAGGGCTGTGGCTAAACTTAGATAAAAGGCCATAGGTTAACTTAGAAGGCCAAAGGGACATGGCCAGGAAGGGTGAAATGCGTAGGTACCAGGTAGGTTTGACAAGAAGGTAGTGACAACTACGAGGTCAAGCCAGGAAGCTCTAGACTAAGTTCTAGACAAGAGGTCCAGATAAAGCAGGCCAGGATCTGGTGGACAAGAGAAAATAAATAAGCTCACAGGAAATGGGCCAGGTGAAACAATTAAGGAGGTAGTTAAGCAAGCAAATCAGCGGCTAATGCCGCTCGTCCATAATCCGGACCAAGACCCCGCGAAAGGGGAGGTAGCCACCATGCCCCCAACCCCCCCCCCCCAAGACCTGAGCTCAGCCCCGGGGCTCTAGGCAACACCCCAACACCCCCCGCCCTGCCTCCCCTTTTCACCTCAACCCACCCCCCGTCCAAACCCGTCCCAAAAAAATCCTTTTCCTTGAATGAGAGACGTAACATGAATGAGGAATGAATGTATATTGGGATGTTAATTGACGTGTGTGTCTGCCCAATGTGTTTGTCTGTGTGTCATGTGCAAAGCAGAGGGTTTCGGTGTGAAACTTTGTAAGCGATCTGCTCGACTTGGGGGAAATTCAGGCCGGGAATGTCCATTTTAACGTCTATCCGAGAGAACAGGCGAGGTCCTGAACTGAGTCCGGATTTTCATCTGTTTGGGAGTTGTTTGGGAAGCGAATTGATATAAATCGGGCCAGGAAAGCACCCGGAGTGCCCTTGTCGATCTACTGTTGATATGAAGCGGTTTCTTGGAGATGGTTGCAGAATTCGAATCAATATGTGTGTTTTACTTGAATTGAAGAGTTCATTCAATGGCAGATATTGTGTATTGTATGTGTGGGATGTATCGCTGAGGCAGCTCACCTTTGGAATTGGTGTCATATAGTGCATTTTGGGTCAGAGAGGTCAAGCGTCGGAGATCCTGTTAGCTAGGGATGAGTTCTGACAAACCTGTGTTTCCGCCGTGCGGCTCCGTGGAAGTTTGGGTAGAGGGATATTGGGTGTTCAGACAGGAGCCAAGCGAGCCGCGAGTCACGGGTGTGCTGTATGAGGTTGCTCAGAGTGCCGGCGATAACTCGCCCACTCTCAGAGGAAGTGTGTGCCCAAATGCATTGTGGGTCATTTCGACTTTGCTGGATGTCGGACGTTCACATGTCAGTATCTTGTCAGAATCTTCTTCTTCATGTCATGTCCTTCATCCTTCATCTTCTTGTCAGAATTAGACATGAGTCATGAGCCATGTCGGAATAGTGGCCGGCTGCGACATATATGCCAGGCAATGTCACAGGACGAATACGTTACTTATAAGATGGATTTTTATTTAAGATGGATTTATAAGATGGATAGATGGATGGATTTATTTAAGATGGCTAAAATAAACGATTTCAAGACAGAGTAATTAATTTCCGGAGTCAAGTTCCAACAGGAAGTCTTGTTCATACAGTAAGGTACAGTGCGGAGTGGCGGCTGGAAGATGCATCGAAGCATTTGGGATGATCGATGCGCCGGACAAAGGGTATGCTGGCGAACGATGCTGATAAGGTTAAGTTATTAAAACGCATATGGGTCTGAGGGCAGATAATGTGGGACAAGCTGCCTCACGGGCGCTGCAGGGAGAGTATTTGGAAATTCAATAATTTGAGCAGAAATGTCACGTTTTCAACAGAACGCTGATCCGAGGAAGGAGGACGGTCGAGGTTTCAACTGTCGGTATGTGGTGTGGCTTGTGCCAAGGTGTGGACGCGAGGAGGTGCGTTGATGAAGCGTTGTGCGAACGAGGAAGGATGTGCGAAAGGTGTGCACCAGGTAGAGAGGTGCTGCATTGTAGAGCACGTACGGAAGTCCCTGGACGGATTGTGACGGTTGTTGGATTCGTAGAAGTTAGCATTATGCTATGTAGAGCCACATTAATGGTCATTTGTCCATTGTCGCCGGACTTGCATTATTTGCGGAAAAATAAAGCGCTGGTTACCCCAATTCGAAGTTTGACCTTTTAAAGTTTAGTTGACCTTTGTTCGAGATATGCAAGGGAAAGGTCAGAGGTAATTCACTAACCTTGGAAGAACGACAGGCGGAGTCAGTCTACAGGGTGTTGCTTTAACGACAGGATATATAGGACTTAAATCTGGAGAATATCGGGACATTATATTGTGGGTAAAACCAAAATCATGTACATAATTAGTGGACAGAGAATACAGTACGCTTGGAATTTAATTTAACCGGGCCGAGCGGTGGGGATTTGAGATGGATTTGAGTCACGTTAAATGGAGGACATTTGTGAGGATGAAGAGATGCAAGTAACGTGGATTAAATTGTGGTATCACGAGTTGGGTGCCAGAGATATTGTGGTTATTATAACTCACTGATTATAGGGGGCGCCGGGCGCACCGAGTACAGATCGGGTTGCATGATGGAGCACGCAGGCATGGATTTTGGCTTTGCGAGGCCCCGGATAGAAATTGGCATTTCGATGCTGTGGATTATATTGTACCTGCCCGGAAAGGGGATGTCCTGTGCTGGGGCTGGCGACATGCCTCTGTTATTTGTCTGTCTGTCGGTCTGATTGTAAGTCTTTGGTACTGGGAGGGCTAATTGAGTGCTTAGGCGTCATTGTTCCATGGAGGCAGGTCCAGGGGTTTTGGTCCAGCCTGCAAGGAGTCCAGGGGCTTGTTTTAGGGCTGGGTCGCCAAAAATGGGATGCTGTGCCCATCTGGATGTAAAATTATCCATCAAGGACGGGGAATAATGTGCAGTGTGATTGGGTAAGAGGTAAAGGCCATAAAACACCAACCCCATGAGGAACGAAATAAATGGAGAGATGTTGGGATCACATGATGGTTGGGATTGAAGAACAACCTACTGGGATTTCAAACCTGTGTTTGGGTCTGGGGCAACTGGGTGATGGGCAACAGTGTATGAGTGAGTAATTATGATCTGTTTAAGTGTAAGAGGCGGTGGAGAAGAAAGGGGTGATGAAAAGTTATTTGTTTTAGTGTGAAGTAGGTTGGTTGCTTATTTGTCACAGTAAGATGAGAGTTGTGTTTTTAAGCTTGGTCTTTGAATGAATTGTTGCTTGGAATGTGTTGATTGGAAAAGTGATTTCTGATCGCTGATCCGATCTGGTTTTGAATTGTTTGATTTAATTTTGAATTGATTGGAGGTAATAAGGATTTGTGTTGATTTCCTGATTTGAGTTCATCTGGAAACGAAGACAGATGGGATTAATGTGTATATCAGGAACAATTTGGAAAAGAAATATGGATATATGACATTACTAAAATATAACCAAGCAATTGAGAGTTCTTGGGTTAATGGGATATAAATAAATGCATCTACAAGTTGATGGTTTATAAAAAAATTTAGTTCTGGATGATACTTAAACGATGAACAATGTTGGCAATATACAAAGAATGTGACTTGTTTTTTGGGGGGCAAAGTTATGAGTGGTTGTGGGCAAACGAAGATTAATTTAGATTTATCATAGTTAAGTTCGAGGAAGTTGATTTGAAGCCAGAATTTCATTTGGATGCCAGAAAGGAGAAAGGAGATGCTGAAAGCCAGAAAGGAGATGCTGTTGTCTACTCTGAATGACAGGTGGCGGTATCCAGGGCGCTGAGGAGTTTGTTCACGTTGTAAAGTTTGTTTATTTAGTTTGTTTATTGTAGAGAAGAGTGCTTTTGGGATTCCGGAGCCAGAGTGGATAATTTGAGGGTAGTAGGTGGAGTAGAGGACATCTTTGCAGTGCTGTAGGTGGTCCTTGTAGGCTTGGGGGTGAACTAATTTGGGTTTAATAGGCACAAGCTGGTCTAAACAGGGTGAGGAGGATGGTGTGATTGATGATGTCAAAGGAGGCGTTGAGGTGAGGAGGATGAAAATGTTGAGGTTGCCGGCATCAGAGGAGAGAAAAGGTCGCTGGTGATTTTGAGGAGAGCAGTTTCAGTACTGTGGCTGGAGCAGAATCCGGATTGGGATGTTTCATACAGGTTATTGGCAGAGTGGTGATGTTTGAGTTGAGTGGCCACAGCACGTTCCAAAACTTTTGACAGAAAGGGTAGATTGGAGATGGGTCTGAAGTTATTTAGGGTGTCAGGGTTTAGTCCAGGGTTTTTCCAAAATGGGGGTGAAGTTTCACGAGTTTTTGGGGAAATCGGTATGTGAAGCTGGATTAAGTTGGAACTGCTTGATGAGCCATGGAGATGGATTGGGTTTTGTTGTTGGTTGTCTGGGAGTTCGGTTGTTGCATTGCCAAAGGTTTCTGTGTGGTGGACACACTCGTTGGCTGTTGTCTTGTGTGACGTGGGTGGAGATGTATGTGGCTGTGTGTGGCTGCCTGGAGGGGAAGGCGGCTACAGTGGTTGATATTGGTTGTGGATCGTCCGGGGTGCTTCGATTTGCATAGGGGGTGAAGATTGGGATATTACATTATTTTAAGTAAGTATTGGTATGAGTAATTACAGAAGTAATTATGAGTTATTATGAGTAATTAGTGGTATGAGTATTAGTTATGAGTTCCAGGTGTTGAGCTAGTTATGCTAGTTATCCAGCTAGTTATGAGTAAGTGATTATTTTAGTAAAATTACATGTTTCGCTGTGTTGTTGATCTGGGGACAAGCTAGTTTGATGGGTACCCTGGGGTCTTCAGCGTGTCTATGTGTTTGTCTGGCTGTTACACTAGACTCTGGGATGTGTTTTCATGAGACGAATTTCAGAATTGATGACAATTCAGTGAGTATGGTGGACAACGTGAAGTGGCTGGTGTGAAGGAAGGGGTTGGGAAAGATGGACCCCCTTCACGAATACCCAGTAGGGTAGCTTAATTTCAGACATAACAGTGAGAATCTATTTTGAGCGAATCACAGTGGGTGAGGAAAACATTGTGTGTGACCAGACACCAGAACTGACCAGAATTGAAATTGGAAGTAGACCAGGTTATTTCTATTATTTGTTTATTCGTGAAAATAAATAAATAATAGGGGGAGGTTAATGGAGGTTAATGGTGGTTTGTTTGTGTTAATGGAGGTTAATGGTGGTTTGTTTGTGTTAATGGAGGTTAATGGTGGTTTGTTTGTGTTAATTCTAGTTGAAACTCTCACTGAAGTAATTTTCGTTTATTTTTATTTTTTGATTCGATTTGAGAGTTGAGATGATTGATTTTTTATTAATTTTATAATTTTATTTTTATTGATGTTGGAAACAGGTAATGGGATGCTGAGAGAAGGATGGAATTTAATTTGAATTGGACTGGATTAAATGGGATTGAATTTAAAAATTGAATATTGAATAAAATTGGATCCACTTGGAAAAAAGTGGATTAGGAAATTGGAGACCTGTAGACCAGGCGCTCCCAGGAGACTTGTGGATCAGGTGTTCCACCAGAGGAAAAAGACCAGGTGTTCGTGGAGCACTTCACCTGCAAGAACGCCTTGGAACCAAGGTGGAAGGGACCAGTCCAGGTGTTGCTGACTACACCAACGGCAGTCTTTTGCGAGGGCAAGACTTCGTGGATCCACGCCACGCACTGTAAGTTGGCCATACAAGCACCAGACACCACACCCCCAGAACACAGTAAGGATGGGCCTAATCATAGGTACAATACTATTGATAGCGACAGCAGCTAGGGGAAACTCCGATTCCAATAGATGCGAAAACGAAACCCGACACCTCACCGTAACATGGGGACAAAGAGTATCACTACCATGTTTCGAACAGAAAGCCCTGCACACAAATTGGGTGAACATAAAATGGCTAGCACTGTCGGCAGGGCCTGGACGCGTTGGCATGATACTACAAAAGCAACGAGAGTTCCGGGAAGACGGGCAAGCTAGCATTAAGACCTTGGCCCAACCAGGATACCAATGGGGAACCCCTGATTTTAAGCTACAAACACGCACACGCCTAGGGAAAGACATGACCATGCAGGTCCGGTGCAGCGTCTGGACCCCTGGCGCGGCCGGTGGCGAAAGGAACTACATACCATGCATCGAATACATACTCACGCCACAACCCCAGGATAAGGCCCCAAAGAGGGGGGAAAACACATATTGGAAAGTGGCCAGGGAGGTGGCAACAATTCAAAATAGGACACACTGCTGGTCGTGCATGCACTTTCCCCAAGCAGGCACCACAGGAATACACATGATAGTGCTACCCTCGTCCCTCAATGACCTCTGCTCACAACCTATCGATTCCCCATGTTTAGTCACCACGCTGGAAAGAGAAGGGGTTGACAACGGCAAGAGTTGCAATCGACAATTTAATTATCGCCCGTCAATGATTGCCCATGTGGCCGAGAGGCCTGCCCCCGTCTGGGTCAAACCACAGAAAGGGAGGGTCTGCCTCCAGGGTTCCGGCCACTTGCGTATGGGAGAATCAGAATGCGCCTACACTCTCCCCGGGAAGCTGGGACAAGGGAGCTCGGGGATTACATTACGAATAGTACTGCAAGATAAACACAACCACAACATAACGGCTATAACATTCTCTAGGGGGGTTAGTAGGATTAATGGGGTGGTAAAGGGACTCCAGTGCTTATCCACCCACCTGGTCCCACCCCATGGGACAATGTTTATATGCGGCGACAAGGCTTACCCCTATTTACCAAATAATTGGGGGGGCACATGTTATCTGGGTTCAGTCCTTCCTGACGTTGAGATACTGGATGAGCTAGACCCAAAGTCCTTGGACAGGCGTTATAAGAGGTCAGTCATGAACGAAGATGGAACCACTAAACTACACGGGAGTCTATGGGAAAAGGTGTTTGGTTTCTTCTTCCCAGGAGCGGGCACAGTCATGGATAGTTTCCGGATAGATAAATTGGCTTTGGCCCTAGAAAAGGTGGCAAACGACACCGCTACGGCTCATGACATACTATTGGATCGATCGGATCGCGCGCGAAAATTCTTATACATTTAGCTGGCTCACTGACTGGTTCCAGGGATGGACGGGCACCATAGTGAAGTGGTTATTGACCGCACTGGCTGTGATAATCGGGGTAGTAATTTGGGGGGCACTAATGAAATCTCTAGTCCTCCTCTGTATGAGAAAGTATTTTACAGGATGGAAAGTGAAAAAGCCGCCGACAACGACTATGGTTCTGACCACAGAGGCCGTCGACCTGAACGGGTCCTTCAACAAGGCAGACGTGACCGGCGCTCCAGAAAATTGCATTGAATTTTGTGACGACTGTGATACTTGTGTGGATCCCATGTGGGAACTGGCTGCTGCCTGTAACGGTGTATGTGATGACTGTGATACTTGTGCTATAAACCCCTTGCGTGTACTGGCTAACGCTGCTTATGTATTACAAGCGGACAGCTGCACGCCCCCTTCCGACCCAACTATGGATCTGATTGCGACACTGGGTCTGGCGGTTGAGGGACCCGACGCGGATGTCCTAGACCCGCAAGCCGACCAGGCGCCCATGGGAGACTTTGACATAAAGGAAGTCCCTCTCTTTTCTTCAAATGTTTCGGATCTCTTTGATCCAAATGTTTCGGATCTCTTTGATCCACATGTTGCGGATCTCTTTGCTTCAAGTGATTCGGATTCGGATTTTTACGCTCTGTACCCTGACCAGGAAATTGAGACACAAGATACTGACGACATTTTGTATTCCCCAGAACAGCAACACGTGAGGGACCTCATGGGCATGACCGTTGATTAACTTCGAAGATCTGCAAGGACTGCGTCTGCAAAGGGTGGGGGGAGCCAGTTCCGCAGGGGAAGTGATGCACCCTCTGGCGGAGCAGAACCTCATCTGGACCAGACGTCTTCGTTGTGGATCCGAAACGTTAATGAACTTTCATGTTTTGAGCCCTCAGGCTCCGAGCACGCACCACACGACACGTTCGCCAAATGCACGGGCGAGGCGCTTTGGGCGCACGATATGCCCTTGGGAGATACCCGCATTACACAATTATTTTTTCAATACCCGCATTACACAATTATTTTTCAATAAAGCCCGATGTGGCACGTTGTCTCTTAAGATACTTTGTCTCGACGAGACAAGAGGAAGGAATGTCAAGTAGTAGATTTGTTATTGCCTAAAGTTCAGTTATAGACGTTGGGTGCTAATGTGTTATGATTTATATGATGTCTAAAAATGCTATTTCATAAAGTAAATAAAGGGTTTTTGCTTCGTTTTAGTTTTGGATGAGGAAGGGCTTAAAATGAGGTCATGCTGAACGGGTTGTATACGTGTGCTTTTTTCAAGGCTGGTCATAAAACCACGCCCACATGCGCTTGTTTTTGCGTAATGCAAGTAGAATGACATGAACCTATCGTTAACTATATATATTTTGTTTTAATCTCAGCAACGCATGGCTCTGTATAAACATGCTTTGGATTACTCATGTACACAAACCCATAAAATATATGGGTTTGTTTGGCTAAGCATACACTCTTCTCTTTGTGAGTTACAGTTCTGTTTTCTCGGAGCCCAGAAAAACATTTGGTCCAAATGATAAGGACGGGCTGACTCCCCCGAATGACAGGGATGACGGTGGGGGCTTGGCACACCGGGGAGGAACCTCTCCCAGTTTTGTTTGTTCCCTCTGAGATTTCCTGATAAAACGTGTCCCTATATAAATGGACTGGGAATCGATGTGTTTTCAGGAAGGCTTGACGTGGCATGAGACTGGCTCTTGCTATAGATGTCTTGGCCTCCTCCGGATCCGTATAAGTTGGTTCTTTAATAAAGCTGCGCCATTCCAGGCTATTGTGGACTTCTTTTGCAAACGAAGAGCTGATTCTTCACATATATACTGTATATATATATATATATATATATATATATATATATATATATATATATATATATATATACTGTATAGATATATAGATATATATATGTATAGATATATATATATATACTGTATAGATATATACTGTATATATATACTGTATAGATATATATATATATATACTGTATAGATATATATATATATACTGTATAGATATATATATATATATATATATATATATATAAATATATATATATATATATATATATATATATATATATATATATATATATATATATATATATATATATATATATATATATATATATATATATATATATATATATATATATATATATATATATATATATATATAGATATATATATATATATATATATATATATATATATATAGATAGGTAGATATATATATATATATATATATATATATATATATATATAGATAGGTAGATATATATATATATATATATATATATATATATATATATATATATATATATATATATATATATCTATATCTATATATATATATATATCTATATATATATATATCTATATATATATATATATATATATCGATCTATATATATACAGTGGAACCTTGACTTACGAGTTTAATTCGTTCTGTGACCGAGCTCGTAACTCAAATTGCTCGTATCTCAAATCAAATTTCCCCATTGAAATGCATTGAAATGCTATTAATCCGTTCCAGCCCGCCGAAAACCACACCAATTTTTTTTTAAATATACAGTATATATAAAAATATCTCGCGCTTTATATTTCACCTGTATGCAGCATACAAGTTGGCAGGATGGCCTGGACTGGAGGTACGCACACTTGACTCTAAAGTCTAAACTGTCCAGCCTGGGTTTGAATCCCGACCCAGCTATAACCTGTCATGGGTGAATCACAGGCAGGGTGATTCATCAATGTGTGTACCGCTAAACTGGGCGCCCCGTTTGCGTCCCATTAGTTGTTGGATGTTAAGGATCTCACCGTGTTTTCCACAAAGAGAAGGCGAGCTATCGCCGGCACTCTGAACAAGTTGTGGCCTGGCATGCTCTTCTCCTCTGCCGTTATATACGTCCTCCTCGACACCTCGCTCATGTTTTTCATCCAAGCACATCATCCTCTTCTTCTTCTCAGTACCGTGTTTTCCACAAAGAGAAGGCGAGCTATCGCCGGCACTCTGAACAAGTTGTGGCCTGGCATGCTCTTCTCCTCTGCCGTTATATACGTCCTCCTCGGCACCTCGCTCATGTTTTTC
>NC_136272.1:15660486-15872986 GCF_964187855.1 Myxine glutinosa | reverse complement strand
AGGGCGGACCGATTCCATCTGGGGCGGAGCTAACGAGCCGAGGGCGTGTCACTCCCCGCCGGATATACGTGGCGACTTAGCGGACGTGACGAGAGATGCGCCCCCAGCTGGAGAAAGAAGTACCTGCGCGCGCTGAGTCAGAGGCGCCCCGCCTGAGAAAGAACGTTGCCTGCGATCGCTGAGAGGAAGCGAACCCGCCTGGGAAAGAACGTTACCTCCGAGCGCTGTGACCTCCCCGCATCTTTGGACCGGACCGAACCGTGTGGATTCTGCCTTGAGCCAAGAGTGCACCTTGAGCCATCGCTACTTGCCTTTCCTTGCCATCAATCCCCGTGTGAGTCAGCCGTTGTCCCGTTTACCTGTCGTCTGTCCGGGGTTAAGATAAGCCTGTGTCTAAGTGCCCATCTTTTCTGTGCTTTACCTCTAGCCCCTGTAATCTAACCTTTTCCGTACGAATATAATTGAGAATCGAAACATTGGTGTCTGTCATTATAATCCAGCCGTGTGTCTTCTTTTTCCTTATTGATCCAGCGTAGCGCGGCTCCGTCAACGTTCGAGTACAATCGGGTAATTTGTGCGGACACGACGGCCATTCCGCTCGGCCCACCTTAACATCAAAGTCGTGTCTGTAACAATTGGTGTCAGGAGTGGGATTCGGACCCGGGACTAAATTAGTTAGGCCCAAATTTTGGGAGGGAAAATCGATTCGGAGCGCGTACTGCGCTCGACAAAATCGATCCGGAGCACGGTCCCGCGGTTACTGCGCTCGACGAAATTATAACAGCAAAATTTGGATTTGTGTTACGAAACTCGAATTTTGAAAGTCGCGCTATGGCGGATCAAGACGGCTGGGGTCCGGTAGGGGAGAGTGAAGCAGGGTCGGTCCAGGACCAAATTGAGACACGTGAGGAGAGCGAAACAGCGGGGGTAGCAGACGCGCGAAATGGCGCCTCGCACATAGCTACGGCGGCCGCACCCGCTGCACAAGTGGGAGGGATGGCCCAAATGCAGGCCCTCATGGAGCAATTTATGATGCAAATGACGGCCCTTATGGAAAAGAATAGTGAGCAAATAGGGGTAATGGGGAAACGGATGGATGCTCGGAGTGAGCAATTGGGGGTAATGGGAAACCAATTGGGGGTAATGGGAAACGAAATGGGGGTAATGAGGGACGAAGCGAGGGGTACCAGTGAGGGATTAGACAATAATTTTAAGGGATTAGACAATAATTTTAAGGGATTAGACAATAATTTTAAGGGATTAGACATGAAATTTGGGAAATTAGACGATAGATTAGGGGAAATACAGGAGGGGTTAACGGGGGTAGAAAACAGAATGGCCGCTCAAGAGAATCAAATGGAAGGGATGCAAAAAGGGTTAGAGGGGTTAGAAAACACCATGGAAGGCAAATTGAGGGACATGAGGGACCAAGCGGAAAGGGAAGTTAAACAAATGGGGCAGCAGATAGAGGGGGTCAGAATGGGGGTAGAAACCAAACTGGATGCTCACAGGGAGGAGATGGAGCAGATGAGGGTGGCATCTGGGCAGGAGATGCAAGTGATGGGAGAGGAGATCAGAAAAGGAGTGAGTGAGGAGGTCGGAGGAGTGCGCGAGGAGGTGAGGCACTGTAAGGAGCACATGGAGAAGGAGGTGAGAAAGGGGACTGTAAAGTTACAAGGGGGCATAGAGGTCCTGACGCAGGAGGTGGAACAGCTGACGGAGGGACAAAAAGGACTAACGGAGCAGGTTCAAAGGAACACTGCGGTACTAGGAGGTTTAAAAGCGACACAGAAAGAACTAAAAGATGACTTGGTAGCGACGAAGAGGGAATGTCAGATGGTACGTAAGGGACTGACAACGAGGCTGGACGAGGTGATAGAGGTAATGGAGACGAAGGACCGGCAGGTGAGGACGCACATGGAAACGGTCAAGGTAGCCTTGGAGGACGAGCTTGAGGAGACGTACCGGGGAATAAAAGAGGTGAAGCACAAATTAGAAGAAGTGGAAGAAGGGATGAGCGAAATTAAGAAGCGACGGAGAGGGGATAAGAAAGAGATAAAAGAGGAGATAAAAGAATTGGTCCAAAGTCTGTGTTTGGATCGTGATGATGTGCTCATTAACCGGATGAGGGATTCGCAGGTGATGGAGGAGAAGCGAAGAGGAAGAGGACCCGGTGTAAGTGGTGACCAATATGGTCGTGCGTATGATGCGCCAGGGGATTTAAGAAGCTTGGGGGTCGAGATGGACCCGGGTGTTCGTGAGAGGCCGTTGGTGAAGTGTGCGACAGGTCTGGTGTGCGAAAAAGGAGGTGTGCGAGAAAGTCCGACTCTGGGGTGTGTGAGGAAAAAGTGCGTGCCAAGGAGTGAGGGTGCTGGCGAGAGTGAGTCGGTCGTAGCGCGGGTGCGAGGAAGCACATGGAAGCGCGGTGTGGTAAGTGTTACAGAGGGTGTGATGGGAGAGTGTGCGCGAGAAAGGTGTGTGACGGACAGGTGCATGGGGAAAGAGTGCGCTGTCAAAGGCAAGGAAGAATGCACACCTGTGGTGAGTGTTACAGAGGGTGTAACGGGAGAGTGTGCGCGAGAAAGGTGTGTGACGGACAGGTGCATGAGGAAAGAGTGCGCTGTCAAGAGTAAGGGTGAGTGCGCTGTCAGGAATGGAGGTGAAAGTAGGGAGAGTGACATGGAGCGTGAGTTAGTTGTGACAGGTGAGCGAGGATGTACACCTGGGATGGAAGGATGCACACCTGGAATGGTAGAGCGTGAGTGGGAATGCACGCTGGAGTTGGTGGTGAGGCACGTGGTTGGGTGTGCGAATGAGGCCACACCTGTGATTGTCACAGAGGAGGTGACCGAGGAGGGGGCGCGAAGAGGTGTATTGGTGAGGTGTGCGAACAACGAATGTGTGCCAAAGTGTTCGGTGGTCAGGTGTGTGACCAAGGCTGTGAGTGGAATGGGTGTACCTGGGTGTGTAAGGAAAGGTACGAGGAGCATGGGCACAGCTGGATGTGTGAGCAAGGAACGGGCTGCGGGGTGTAAGCGTCCAGGTGAAGCATCGACGTTAGACGGGGTAGAGTTTAGAACGACTTATAGCCGAGTCGGGCCCTCGGTGCGTGCTGGGCCTCGCTTCGAACGGCCGCGTCCAGGCTCCACTAGGCGGAGCTGGCAGCCCGATAGGAAGGGTCGTTATGGCGACCACGTTTTGTTGAGACGTGCCGGCAGGTCGAGATCGGGACATTGGATGGCTCCACGCCGAGGTGATGCGTGGGATCTCGGCCCGGGTAAGCCCCCGTCCCTGCACCGAGTGCCGGACGCATCCAGCCGCTGGCACAAAACAACCAGCATCCATTGCTTGGCTTTACGAAGCCGGGCTTTGGACAGGGATTGGCGCACCGAGAGGTATTAGTGAGTCGACTGGGTGATGAGGTTAGTGTTTTGGACCCAAAATTAGAGAAAAACAAAATTTGATGATTGGCAAGGGATTGGCAGTAATGATTGGCAGATGATGGGCAGTGATTGGCAAATTTTTGATTTATTGAAATTTGATGTGCAAAATTGGTAGTGAGAGACCCCCGATGTGGTGGGATGGCAAATCCACCATCCTTCCCATGGGGGCAAAGGAGCTATAGTTTATGGGGTGTATGGCAGTGAAAACTAGCCCGGGTGGGTTAGGTTATATGTGTAGGGATCTAGAAAGATGACATTAGGTGACGTTAAGATTAGTTAGTGACTCATACCTGTAGTGGGGACGCAGGTAGATTAGTATGGATGATAATGACGTGGGAGCGCAATAGTTTAAAGGGACGACTGGGAAGCGCAAGTTTCAGAAGGGAGTAGTTAGCTGAGATGATGCCGTGTGTGTGAGGATGGAACAGGTGTGATTGCACAGGTGTGCAATTGGACAGGTGTGTGGAGCAGTGTATGAGTAGTGAGTGTGTGGATCAGCGCGAATGCGCTTGGGGAGAGAAGGGTGCAGGTGGCACCAGGTGTGAGAGCACAGGTGTGCAGGTACAGGTGTGTGGAGAGAGTTGGAGTAAGTGGTACGGAGTGGTGTGCATGGTGCGAAGGTGTGAATGGGGGAAGAGTGGACCCCCATCACGGATACCCGGGGCGGGTAGTGTAAGTGTTAGGTAGAGGGTACAGGTAAATTGTGGTTGGATATTGGCATCTGTGGTGCGGTTGCAGAATGGTGTTGTGAATGGGTGCATTAGTGTTGTGGAAATGGCTGGGCGTGTAGCCTGTTAGTGTGTGTAGTTGGTTGGGCACTCCACCCCTGTGAGGATGTCGGCCAGGTGAGGCCGCAGGTGGGCTCTGGGAGCCGGTAGAGTTGTGGATGGGGCCCGAGGATCCGGAGGACGGACCCGGGTAGCCCAGTGCCAGAGAGGGCACCGAGTGGGGAGAGCGCCAGAGGGCCTTCCCCAAGTAGTTAGGTTAGCGTAAGGAGCAGGTAAGCTCGGAGGCAACTGCAGTGGTGGAGGTGTGCAGGTGGGTAGACCCGCTGGGAGAGGTACACGCCGCAGCCCAGAAATGGTGCGAGGGCACCGGGAGATGAATCGGGGGAGTGAGACCCCAAATTGAAGAGCACCACAGTTTGGCCAATGGGAATTGGTTTTTAGAACCCATAGTGTAAGCGGGCCAATGGGTTGGCCGGAGAAAGACCCCGGGTAGTGTAAAGTTGTTAAAGTCATTTAGGAAATAGTTAGGATTGATGAACCTGTCGCACCATACGCAGCCACTTACCTGTGGTGATGATGATGACTCCACACCTGTGTTTTCTTTGTTTTGTTGCAGGAAATGAGAATTGCTGTGTGGATTTGTGAGACGCATCACGACGTGGATGAGACATTGGGGTGATTCCATCTCTCCCTCCCTAGGAGGGACTGATGATGAATTGGTAATGGCAAATTTTGATGTTCAGTTGGAGATGGCAAATTTTGATGAGAGTTGAAAATGGAAAATTTGATTGGTTAGGAGGGAGAGAAGACGAATTTGGTTTATGGGAGGAACGGGGAAGACAGTAGGGATGTTTGTTGATTTGTAAAGTAGATGTTTATGAGTGGTGTTGTGTTGTGTGGATACAGTAAGGGGTAAGGGAGGGGCCATGTAGGTTACCTGGTGGGGGGGGGCGTACGATAGGAACGTACCTGTCTCACCTGGTTCCCATGTGCCCCCAGTGTGCATTACCTTATATTGCGTGCACTTTTGCGCCCTTACCACCTTACTCACTTGTCTGCTTCTTTTGTCTCCCGCCTCCGAGGATCTGGCTTTGGGGTAGAGAGAGAGGAGAGAGAGGTGCTGGCTACGCAGTTGTGGGCCTGCACTTTCGCTGTTGGCTGCCTGGATCGATACACCATATGGACCGCAATGTTTGTGGCCACCCACAATGGACCGCAGTTCGTTTGCGGCCAAGCACCACCCGTTGATGGACCTATGGGTCAACGTGGCACCTATGCCATACAGGTGAACCACTAATAGTTAACACCACTGAAGGCCACACGAAGAGCAAGAGACACCTGCAGGGTTAGGGGTTGTCGAATTTATTTTTATTCCCATGAACAATGGTGACTGCACCGGATGGTGCTGACTGTGTGGTGGGGTGGTGCTTTTGATGCTGGGAAAGGGTGCTCTGCACGTTATTAAAGGCCGTCGGCCACAGAGCACTCGTGGGTTGGTGTATCGATGCTGGCAAGCGCGCTCTCTCTATGCATAACATCTGCATGTGTTCCTCCAAAAACAGGTCCTGGATCGTAGTGTAAATAGCAGCGTAGTCGTGTAAATAATGCTCCCTACCGGCTGTATGTTTAGTTTGCGAATTCTTTCCGGATTCGGTTATCCTGTGGGTGTGTTTCTGTGAGGAGAAGGGTGCAACGTCGCAGGGGGACATATTTACTCATTTGTGAATATCTGTAAAACTGTCGCACTCAGGGTAGAGTTAATAGTAGAGGGAACTACATTGCGTGCCACACTAAAGTAGGTAAAAATTTATCGGGTCGGGACGCCCCGAGGGTAGAGAAGGGTGCAATGTTGTGAATATGGAATTTGGCCTCCATATCCGCTTGTAAATATTCCCCTATTTTCCCCAATACTCCCCAATCCCCCATTCCCTAGTCCCATTGTCTGTAAACAACAATCAGTAGAGCCGACCTTCCCCTTATTCCCCCATTAAATGTCGTGCCCAGGTCCACCGCACCACACGTAGACAACTTTCGGACATCTTGCTAGTTATTCTTAGTCTATGTCAGTTAAGGCCTCGTTTCCATTAATTATGACTCTTCGTTGCACCAGAATGTGATTATATGGCACCAGTAGTGAGTTTAGGACCTTTCCCATACCTCCTTCCATCTTCCATACCTCCTTCCATCTTCTTCCACAACTATAACTACAACAACAGAGGAGATGGGGGCGGCGCGGCGGCGCGGGGGAGGATGCGTCCTCACACCGGCTCGGCGCTCCACGGGGTTACCAGAGGGGCTGGCTGTCAGCTCCTCGTCAAGGGCGGAGCCTGGTAACCCCCCCGCACCCAATCAGAAGGGCGGACCGATTCCATCTGGGGCGGAGCTAACGAGCCGAGGGCGTGTCACTCCCCGCCGGATATACGTGGCGACTTAGCGGACGTGACGAGAGATGCGCCCCCAGCTGGAGAAAGAAGTACCTGCGCGCGCTGAGTCAGAGGCGCCCCGCCTGAGAAAGAACGTTGCCTGCGATCGCTGAGAGGAAGCGAACCCGCCTGGGAAAGAACGTTACCTCCGAGCGCTGTGACCTCCCCGCATCTTTGGACCGGACCGAACCGTGTGGATTCTGCCTTGAGCCAAGAGTGCACCTTGAGCCATCGCTACTTGCCTTTCCTTGCCATCAATCCCCGTGTGAGTCAGCCGTTGTCCCGTTTACCTGTCGTCTGTCCGGGGTTAAGATAAGCCTGTGTCTAAGTGCCCATCTTTTCTGTGCTTTACCTCTAGCCCCTGTAATCTAACCTTTTCCGTACGAATATAATTGAGAATCGAAACATTGGTGTCTGTCATTATAATCCAGCCGTGTGTCTTCTTTTTCCTTATTGATCCAGCGTAGCGCGGCTCCGTCAACGTTCGAGTACAATCGGGTAATTTGTGCGGACACGACGGCCATTCCGCTCGGCCCACCTTAACATCAAAGTCGTGTCTGTAACAATATATATATAAGATATATATATATATAGATATATATATATATATATATATATATATATATAGATAGATAGATAGATAGATATATATATATATATATATATATATATATATATATATATATATATATATATATATATATATATATATATATATAGAGATATATATAGAGATATATATATATTATATATATATAGAGATATATATATATATAGAGATATATATATATATATATATACAGTCATCCCTCGCTATATCGCGGTTCACTTTTCGCGGATTCGGTACATCGCGGTTTTTTCTCGCTAGTATATGTAAAATTATATCGCGGATTTTTCGCTACGCGGGATTTTGCGGTATAAATGTATTTTTATATACTATTATTTTAAATATTTTTGTGGTAAAATAAGCATTTTCTAGCCTAAAAAATAAAAAAACGTAAAGAAATAAGAAAAATACAGTATTTAAAACATATTACAAGAAATAAAATACTGTACATAGTGTACAGTAGAAGGGTAGACAAAGAGTCGTGCGTATGGAAAACGCCAGTACATTCATCATCGTCATCACCTTCATCGTCATCAGTACTGCACAGCTAATTCATCATCATCTTCATCACGCAAGTTGTAGTATTGAAGAGCCGGGGCTCTTGCTTGATACGGACGAAATGACGGGCAAGACACAAACTCGTCCGAGAAGATATTTATTCTCAAAACCAACTCGGGAACACTGAAAAGCCCATTTATCGGGCTGCATTATAAAGCACAACCAGAACCGAAAGCCACGCCTCTCAAGCGTGGCGTGCTTCGGTGAATCGGTGGTCACGTGATCAACAGGTGTAGCTGATTATACCCGCAAAGCGCGGCACGCTTTAGCGGTCACGTGACCAGCCACTCTCGCGCCGGGAATCCCCGCCGGTGACGTCACCGGCTGGAGCAAGGAGATTCTGATGCTGGTCTTGCTTGGGTAACCCATGGGTAGCTACAGTATCTTCAATGGTGAGTACCCATTAGAATTTTATATGTTGTTAAAATTACGTATGTTTAAGAGTGTAAAAAGTGTTTAAGAGTATAGGAAGTGTTTATAAGAGAATGGGAAAGGTTAATAAGAGTGTGGGGAGTTCATAATGCTTTAAAATATATATTAAAAAAAAATATATATATGGTCGCTACTTCGCGGATTTTCGTTTATCGCGGGGGATTCTGGAACGTAACCCCCGCGATAAACGAGGGTTCACTGTATATATATATATATATATATATATAATATATATATATATATATATATATATAATATATATATATATATATATATATATATATATATAAATATATATATATATATATATATAGATATATATATATATATATATATATATATATATATATAGATATATATATAGATATATATATATATATATATATATAGATATATATAGATATATATAGATATATATAGATATATATATAGATATATATAGATATATATAGATATATATATAGATATATATATATATATATATATATATATATATATATATATATATATATATACAGTGGAACCTTGACTTACGAGTTTAATTTGTTCCGTGACCGAGCTCGTAACTCAAATTGCTCGTATCTCAAATCAAATTTCCCCATTGAAATGCATTGAAATGCTATTAATCCGTTCCAGCCCCCAAAAAACCACACCAATTTTTTTTTGTTACGTGTTTTTAAATAAGAAAAATGTACTTTATAAATAACAAATAATGTATAAACAAGCACGACCTCGTATATACTGTACATAATAAAAGACAATGTAAAGAAATAAACTGGTTTTATTAAGTGTATTTACCTTGAAGATCAGACGAAGATGCTGGCGGAGGTGGAGGGGGGGATAACTTTTGCCTTTTTCGCCACACTTTCCTCGCTTTCACTTGCAGGGCGTTTAAAGAAAAACCTGTCCAACGAGGTT
Organism: Myxine glutinosa; assembly: GCF_964187855.1. Classification (NCBI taxonomy): domain Eukaryota; kingdom Metazoa; phylum Chordata; class Myxini; order Myxiniformes; family Myxinidae; genus Myxine; species Myxine glutinosa. The sequence goes on along the minus strand of NC_136272.1, from coordinate 15,863,877 downwards.
TGTTTCTTCCTCCCTTCAAATGTTTCGAAAATGAGTGAGGCAAGTGTCGTTACACAGCGCCAACGCCAAAATACCGAAATGCGAAAACTAAAATGCAGCGCTATACGTTAGAGATACTGTACGTGCACGGCAGGCAAGATAACCACGTGACCAGAACCCACCTGGCGGCAAAACTCAAAATAACCGAAATGCGAAAACTAAAATGCAGCGCTATACGATAGAGATACTGTACGTGCACGGCAGGCAAGATAACCACGTGACCAGAACCAACCTGGCGGCAAAACTCAAAATAACCGAAATGCAAAAACTAAAATGCAGCGCTATACGATAGAGATACTGTACGTGCACGGCAGGCAAGATAACCACGTGACCAGAACCCACCTGGCGGCAAAACTCAAAATAACCGAAATGCGAAAACTAAAATGCAGCGCTATACGAATAGAGATACTGTACGTGCACGGCAGGCAAGATAACCACGTGACCAGAACCCACCTGGCGGCAAAACTCAAAATAACCGAAATGCGGAAAACTAAAATGCAGCGCTATACGATAGAGATACTGTACGTGCACGGCAGGCAAGATAACCACGTGACCAGAACCCACCTGGCGGCAAAACTCAAAATAACCGAAATGCGAAAACTAAAATGCAGCGCTATACGATAGAGATACTGTACGTGCACGGCAGGCAAGATAACCACGTGACCAGAACCCACCTGGCGGCAAACTCAAAATAACCGAAATGCGAAAACTAAAATGCAGCGCTATACGACAAAGATACTGTACTTGAACGGCAAGATAACCACGTGACCGGGTGGCGAAAGCTCGTAACTCGGATCTCGGCTCGCATCTCAAAGCAATAAACCGCCGGAGCGACGGCTCGTATCTCGAAAAAACTCGTAAGTTGGGGCACTCGTAAGTCAAGGTTCCACTGTATATATATATATATATATATATATATAATATATATATATATATATATATATATATATATATATATATACAGTGGAACCTTGACTTACGAGTTTAATTCGTTCTGTGACCGAGCTCGTAACTCAAATTGCTCGTATCTCAAATCAAATTTCCCCATTGAAATGCATTGAAATGCTATTAATCCGTTCCAGCCCGCCAAAAACCACCCAATTTTTTTTTTAATATACAGTATATATAAAAATATCTCGCGCTTTATATTTCACCTGTATGCAGCATACAAGTTGGCAGGATAGCCTGGACTGGAGGTACGCACACTTGACTCTAAAGTCTAAACTGTCCAGCCTGGGTTTGAATCCTGACCCAGCTATAACCTGTCATGGGTGAATCACAGGCAGGGTGATTCATCAATGTGTGTACCGCTAACTGGGCGCCCCGTTTGCGTCCCATTAGTTGTTGGATGTTAAGGATCTCACCGTGTTTCCACAAAGAGAAGGCGAGCTATCGCCGGCACTCTGAACAAGTTGTGGCCTGGCATGCTCTTCTCCTCTGCCGTTATATACGTCCTCCTCGGCACCTCGCTCATGTTTTTCGACGATTGCGTGTTTTATATCCAAGCACATCATCCTCTTCTTCTTCTCAGTACCGTGTTTTCCACAAAGAGAAGGCGAGCTATCGCCGGCACTCTGAACAAGTTGACGGCAGAGATACTGTACTTGCACGGCAAGATAACCACGTGACCAGACCCACCTGGCGGCGTAAACTCAAAATAACCAACATGCGAAAACAAAAATGCAGCGCTATACGACAGAGATACTGTACTTGCACGGCAAGATAACCACGTGACCGGGTGGCGAAAGCTCGTAACTCGGATCTCGGCTCGCATCTCAAAGCAATAAACCGCCCGAGCGATGGCTCGTATCTCGAAAAACTCGTAAGTTGGGGCACTCGTAAGTCAAGGTTCCACTGTATATATATATATATATATATATATATATATATATATATATATATATATATATATATATATATATATATATAGTTGCGGATCTCAACGTCGGCCCTTTTTCCCCCTTACAAAGGGGGGATTAATCCCCTTGTCTACGACTGACCGACGTGAGTCCTGAAGCTGCCCAGCTCCCTCCAGAGAGGCAGGTGAGCAACCTCGTTCGAGACCGTGGACAAGATGTTATTTTGCCGAGCGGATGGCAGCCCGCGGCTCGAACCGTTAGCAATTACTAGACCCGACTCTGAACGTTGGCCAAAATCGCGCCACAGGTACTCAATGGGGAAATCACAAAGACGATCGGATGTGAGGAAATCAGAAGGGAAGAAGAACAAATATAATTTATTACTAATATTTACAAGACCAAAAAAACCAAGGAAGAAGGAAAAAATACGAAAATAAATTACAGAAGAGGCAGACACAGTGCAAATATTAACTTATCTAAACAGGCTTAACTTTCTACCCAGGGACAACACGAAGGACAGACGACAATCAGACCTACATGGGGAAAGAAGCAGGAATGAATGGCAGGAGGTGGATGGCTGGACGGATGAGGAGGTGGGACCACTGGTGTGAAGGATGCGGGTCCGGTTGGTGCGATCACGCGGCTCGAGGTGAGCAGCCGCCGACCCTCCTCAATCGTATCCGCCCGGCGGCGTTGTTTCGTAGCCGCGGCCGAAACCGCTGTCAAAGCTCAAAGCTGCGGTGGTCTCAAAGCTGCGGTGGTCTCAAGCTGCGGTGGTCTCAAGCTGCGGTGGTCTCAAAGCTGCGGTGGTCTCAAAGCTGCGGTTGGTCTCAAAGCTGCGGTGGTCTCAAAGCTGCGGTTGTCTCAAAGCTGCGGTTGTCTCAAAGCTGCGGTTGTCTCAAAGCTGCGGTGGTCTCAAAGCTGCGGTTGGTTCAGCTGCGGTGGACTCCTTCAGGTCAACTCTACGTGCATCTCAGCTCCTCCTCAACTGAACTGATGTGGGGGCTCCGCGTGACGGGTTATATAACCACGCCCTAGAATCTTCTTGAACCTCCCCGAAGTTTCTTTCCTCCGCCCTCTCAGGCCAAACCCCTCATGCTTGGTTGGTTGATCGGGGGCTGGCTCACTCCTCCTTCTCATGACGAGGTGGAGACACGCCTTTCTTCTCCGAGCTGACCGCGTGCGTAATGGCGGCAAATGCAGTGGCAATGAAAGGGAATCTATCTTATTGCAATTCGGTGCAATGCAGTGTCAATTAATGGGAGACAGAGCCTTAACTAATACACATCATAAGGAAAGAACTATTTAGAAGGGTATATGATTTTCGACGTGCATGCGATGGATTAACTAAGGGGGACGACCTTTGATCTTTATACTTAAGGGAGGTATTTACAAGGAATCATTACACTACTTACAGAGGGTGATATTTCCTAAAACAACACAGGATTCTCAAATCCGCAACACTGCACCCTCATCCTCCAGACACATCCCGGCCTATAAAACTTTAACTTAGTGTGGCACGTAGGTGTAGTTCCTCTACAATTAACTGACCCTGAGTGTGACAGTTTTAAAACACAAATAAGTATGACCCTCTGCTGCATTGCACCCTACCTAACAGATTCACGCCCACAGGATAACCGAATTGCGGAATGGTTTTCAAACTAAACATGTACGGTGGGGAGCATTATTTACAAGTGCCGCTAATTGAACTATTTACAAAACGCCACCCAGGACCTGTGATTTTTCTTTTGGGGGGGGGGGGGAAGACAGCCTGCGCTGCGACGCACCAGCACCAACAAAGAGCACCATAAAGCACCAAAAAGCCCAATAAAGCACCAGTCAGTGCACACTGCACAGTCACCACAGTTTAAAAAAAAAAATCCCCTGCTGGTGGTCTTGCTCTTCGGCTCCCTCTGCTGGCCGTTGTTCTTCCAGATGTTGTCAACTTGTTCTTCTTGCTGGCAGCCTATTTGGACATAAAACAAAAGCACAACCGTGTCCACTGTTTTTTTTATTTATGGCCCACAGGGGCTGACTATGGGTGGCTCACCTGTGTGGCATAGGTGCCACGTCACCGAGGTCCGCAAGCAAAATCTTGGGCCATCGTGGCCGGTCCCAGCAGAGGGGCCATGCCCCAACCCGTGGGGTCCATGAGTGGTGCCCAGCCACAGACATGTGGTCCATAAGTGGTGCATCGATGCAGGCAGCTGGTTGCGGGGGTTCGGGCACACAATGGCGGACTCCCGCATGCTCCCCTCAGTGCCCAAAGAGCACGATCCATGGGTTGGGGAAGGAAGACAGAGACGACAGGTTAGCGAGGGGTAAGGTCACAAGGGTACACATCAATAAAGGCAATGCAAGGTGAGGTGCGCCTGGAGACCGAGCGGAGAAAAGCTCGTCCCTATCGTACGTCACCCCACCCGTCACTTGTTCTACCCTTGCCCCTTACCCCCCGTATGTACAAAAATCTACACCTTTACAAATCCGTCACTACGTCTCGTCCTCCCCATATTTCCCCTATACCAAATTCGTCACAATCCCACTAATCCAAAATTTGCCATCACCAATTCATCATCAATCCCTCTTAAGGAGGAAGCGATGGAACATCAGCACAATGTCACACCCACGTCATGATGCGTCTCACAATCCAAAACACTTGCACAGAAAAATCATAAAAACATGGTATGGTGTGTTGTTTCGTCACCTCAGGTGAGTGGATGTAGATGGTTCAAGGAGATTTCAATCCTAACTACCTTCTAAATGACTTTAATACACTTTACACTACCCGGGGTCTTTCCCTGCCAAACCATTGGCCAACTTACTCGATGGGTTCTACCAACCAATTCCCATTGACCAAACTGTGGTGCTTCATCAATTTGGGGTCTCACTCCCCCGGTTCAACTCCCTGTGCCTTTGCACAATTTCAGGACTGGGTCGTGTGGCTCTCTCCCAGCAGGTCTACCCACCTGCACACCTCCACCACTGCAGTTGCCTCCGAGCTTACCTGCTCCTTACCTAACCTATCTAACTGGGGAAGGCCCTCCTTGGCGCTTACCCCACTCGGTGCCCTCTCTGGCACTGGGCTACCCGGGTCCGTCCTCCGGATCCTCGGGCCCCATGCACAACTCTACCGGCTCCCAGAGCTCACCTGCGGCCTCACCTGGCCAACATCCTCACAGTGGCGGAGTGCCCATTTAACTACACACACTAACAGCCCACACGCCCAGCCATTTCTACGTCACTAATGCACCCATCCAAACACCATTTTTTTTTTATTTTTTTTTTTTTGTATACTGAATCGAGGCTCGTGAAAGAGCTAACATTTACTTCACAAACAAATCGACCAGACAAACAAAATACACAAAAAGAGGGAGCGGAAGACAAGATGGGGAGAAAAGGGGAAGCACACAAACACAACATCCGAGAGCAGGGAGATGTGTGGAAGGGAGAGGGCCCGGGGGGAGGAGGCATGGGAAGGGGGGTGCGGGGGAAGGAGAAGTATAAAGCACAAGGACACCAAGGACTTCCAGGACAGAAGTTGGTATTTCAAAAAGGGGAATTGGGGTGAAATTTGCGGGGGTAGAAAAGATCAAGGTTTTGGATGGGGGAAGATAAGAGATGGTGGTGAACAGCTGTTTTAAAGACTTGGAGGGTGGAGTGGGATTGAAGAGAGTGAGGGAGTTTGTTCCAGAGGCGGGAGAAAAGAGGAATGAAGGAGTGAAGGTGAGCAGAGAGTCTTGATTTTGGCAGTTTAACCAAAAGAGGGTTGCAGGCAGATCTTGTGCGACCTGTAGGAATATTTGCGGGACAGAGCCCAGAGAGAGCTGGGGGGGCAAGGCCAGAGAGGAGTCGGTAGAAGACGGAAAGACCACCAACCTGCCTGCGGTGAGTGAGTGAGTGAGAGGCCCTTGGAGTTAGCTTCATCGCGGGAGATTCCAATGATTCTGAATGCTTTGGTTTCAACAGCGCGAAGGCGAGCTAGGTGTGAGGCAGGAGCACCAGCCCAGAGGGGAGAGCAGTATTCCATTGAGCTGCGGATGAAAGCCTTGCATGTGGTGAGGAGCTCAGGTGTGCCAAGGAAGGACTTCGCACGACGGAGGATGCCCAGTCGGCGACTGGCTTTGGAGGCCAGATTTGAAATGTGGTTTTCCCAAGAAAGATCATGGCAGATAGTGAGACCCAAAAGTTTGAGCGACAGAACTTCTTGGAGAGGATTGTTGAGAAAGTAGATGGGAGGGTTGTCCAGTCGATCTTTTCAGAGAGACATCGTTAGAGTGTGAGATTTGTCAGGATTGAAAGACATGTTCCACTTGTTTGACCAGTCTGTGATTTTGTCCAAGTCTTCAGAGAGTGAGGAGGCTGCAGACTGCCGATCTGAGGGATGAGGAATGGAGCGGCAGAGAGTGGAGTCATCAGCAAAGAGATAGAGAGGATTTTCAAGAGAGTCAGAGAGATCATTGATGAAGACCAGAAAAAGCACGGGGCCCAGAACACTACCTTGGGGAACTCCAGCCTGAACAGGAAGAGGAGATGAGAGAAACCCATTGAGGGCCACACGTTGACGATCCAGGGTAGTTACTTTTTCCACATGCGAAATTTGCATTCATGTTTATTTAAATTATACAATGGACTACAAAATGTAAATGTTTCATGATATTTGTTGTATTATATCACCTTTATCTATCAATATTGTTGAAATGAAGATCAAACAGCTGTATGTTGAAATATGTTGAAAAAGTCAAAACCTTACATGGGGTGTACTTACTTTTTCACGTGACTGTATAAATCTGGATTTAAATTCAATTCAAAAATTGATCCAGACGTCGATTCTCTTTCAAACATTCAAACCGACAGAGGTAGTTATTTATCACAGCATCTGTGGAATTTTCACCCTTTTACTCAACTCAGTTTCGCTGTTATTTGGTGGAGCAAAAAGTCAACTGAGCTTTATAGATGTTTAGATTTTGTCGGACCACAAACTCCACCATTTGGTGAAGTTTCGTGAAGATCGATTTAAAATTGTGACATGTAGGCAACTTAAAGTGAGCTGACAGACAAACAAACACACACAAACACAAACCGGAGTGCTCAACATACTTGACCAAATTTTTTTTTGCCAAGTAACAAACATACTCAAATGCAATACCCTCTCCTCTGGCGAGGACAATAACAGACCAGAGCAACCAATACACTCACTGTACTTCAGAATCTTCGATTTCGCAAAAAACAAAGACGGGATGAAAACACAATTCCACGTTTTGTGGCGGAGGTCATGATTCTCAGCTCAACCAGTCTTCTTCTTCTTCTTAGGTCTAACTCAGATGACGATCCTCAGATTCCAGTCCCCTCCATCAAGCTTTGCGGTGTACAGTTCCTCCGTCTCCAGGTCCGTGCCCTAAAGACCTAAAATCCGCTTACTCAAGGTTAAAAACCGCCATCCAGGTGCTTCACATTAAGGAAGGGTCTTGCATTGAAGCAGACGCTGTCCTGAGGAGAGGATGTCAAGCCGGCTGTCTTGTCTGCTAGCAATCATTCCTGGGCACTGGTATTATCGCGACTCCATATGTATTCCATAGGGGAACGTCAGAGTCAGACACACTTTAAATAATGATTCAACCAACAGACCAAATCCATATATCAAACCATGATCAACCAGGAATTTCCGAAACATCAGACATCCTTTAACAGAAGCTTTGACAAGCGATTTGTTTTGTGCAAATAGGAATATCAATTACACATTGCGATTGGTGAATGGAGTCGAGCCAGTCAGCTAATCAATACCTCACGTCATTGAGGTGGACCGTTAATTACCGTGCCTCACCTCATCACATGACACCTCACTTTAGATGTGGCTCCTTACCTCACAGTGAGGTGGAACGTTAATTACCATGCCTCACCTCATCACATAACACCTCACTTTAGATGTGGCTCTTTACCTCACTGAGGTGGAACGTTAATTACCATGCCTCACTTCATCACATGACACCTCACTTTAGATGTGGCTCCTTACCTCACAGTGAGGTGGAACGTTAATTACCATGCCTCACTTCATCACATGACACCTCACTTTAGATGTGGCTCATGTCATTGAGGTGGCATGTTAATTACCGTTCCTCACCTCATCACATGACACCTCACTTTAGATGTGGCTCTTTACCTCATGTCATTGAGGTGGCAAGTTAATTACCGTTCCTCACCTCATCGCATGACACCTCACTTTAGATGTGGCTCTTTACCTCACGTCATTGAGGTGGAACGTTAATTACCGTTGCTCACCTCATCACGACACCTCACTCTAGATGTGGCTCTTTACCTCATGTCATTGACGTGGCAAGTTAATTACCGTTCCTCACCTCATCGCATGACACCTCACTTTAGATGTGGCTCCTTACCTCACAGTGAGGTGGAACGTTAATTACCATGCCTCACTTCATCACATGACACCTCACTTTAGATGTAGCTCCTTACCTCACAGTGAGGTGGAACGTTAATTACCATACCTCACTTCATCACATGACACCTCACTTTAGATGTGGCGAGTTACCTCCTCATTGAGGTGGAAAGTTAATTACCGTTATTACCTCATCGCATGACACCTCACTTTAGATGTGGCGATTTACCTCGTCATTGAGGTGGAAAGTTAATTACCGTTCTTATTACCTCATCGCATGACACCTCACTTTAGATGTGGCGATTTACCTGTCATTGAGGTGGCACGTTAATTACCGTTCCTCACCTCATCGCATGACACCTCACTTTAGATGTGGCTCTTTACCTCACGTCATTGAGGTAGTACGTTAATTACCATTCCTCACCTGACACCTCACTTTAGATGTGGCTCTTTACCTCACGTCATTGAGGTAGTACGTTAATTACCGTTCCTCACCTCATTGCATGACACCTCACTCGATGTGGTTCTTTACCTCACGTCATCGATGTGGCACGTTAATTACCACAGCTTACCTCATCGAATTCCACCTCAGTTTATATATGGTTATTTACCTCACATCGTCGAGGTACCACGTTAATTACCACACAGCTCACATCAGACTCAGAGCGAATGTCACTTCAATTTTGAGATGGATCTTTACCTCAGATTCCGACACATCATGATCACAGACATCTTCATTCATTTGATTAATTTACAAACCACAGGTTCTTTCCGGAGCTTGTCCTATTGTCGAACTTCAACCTTCGTTTATCATTAATCAATTTTAATCAATCCTCCCCCGTTCTCATAATTAGAGAATTTCACTCAGGGAAAAGGAAAAAAAAAAATCTCCACAGCAACGCGGCGTCTCCATCCCTCCAAATCCGTCACCACGACTTTCACACCTTCGACAACACTCGATCGCAAACGGTCGGTAGCACCACGGACACAACAGGTCACTCGCGGGGCAGACAAACTCACCTTCCGCAGTTTTCCATCTCCTTGTGCTTGAGCACTTGCCGGAGCCTCTTTCTCCGCCATGTTTACCGCACCAGACGTCAGTCGCTTCCAACTCCGCCCACTTTGCGCTTACTACTAGCTCCGCCCATTCAACGTCATCTTCAGGGAAAACACAAAACTTTTCCCCTCAAACTTTTTTTTTTTTTTTTTAACCTTCTTCCGTTTCCAATCACAATCGCCCCATATTATGCAACTACTTACCCTCACCCGGTGCAGTGCCTCACACAAACGACAGTGGTTTTATTTTATTCCCATTTATAAATGTCCTCTCACAAATATGGTGGAGGGATAGGCAGCTTTATTTGGAAATCCTACAGATAAAAGCCATGAGAAATGTTGGAAAATAAAATCCAGCTCAATTTGGCTGGAGCAGAACACAACTACCTGAACGTGCAAAGATGCATCTGCAATATTTGCTCACATTACAACACAGTTGAATACCTCCCAGGAAAATAATAATTAAAGAGGAGACATGTGCAAGCTGCTAACATTAAACAGAGCGAGATCTCCAGAAATCAAAAGCACCAAAGGAGGTGCAATGCAACCGAAGCCATGAAGGAGGAGGAGAGCATGGGAAGTTTTGAGTGGGGAAAACTGGGCAGATTTCACAAGCAATTAAAGTGTCACCACTCGTGAAAGGCATTCCCATAAAAAGTTCCCCGAAAATAATCATCGATTTGGAGATTCATTATACCCTATCGCCCACCCGACGATCCACAAACAAAAACTGCGGATTTGGGCACAATGGACACCCTACAAGTTCCGGAACAAGCTCCCCCTACCTCCCAAGGTACGCGGATTTTTTAATCAACCGTACGAGACGTAATTCAAAGCAGGCTTCGGAGCCAAAAATTCATTCATACTTTAGCACAGTTCTCAACAAACCAAAAGCAGAGGGAAACTGCACATTTAAGAACACAAGACACGGAAACGCGGATCAAAAAAAAAAAAAAAAAAAAAAAAAAAATTGCATCCAATAATCTCGACAAAAAAGTAAGAATGCAATTAACAAAAATATAGTGATCATCTCTCAAAAAGCCAGTGGATTTTGTCCGAATTTCAATAAGAATGCCCGTAAAACAATTCATCTTGTGTAATCAGTAGGGACAACATGGACACACATCGACGGGCGTATCGGAAAAATAAAAACGTCAATAAAAACACCTACAAGATGATGTTGCAATTCAAAATGAACACCAAAGCACATTGCCTTTCCTACTTGAACATGTTGTACCTTTTCAAAGATTCCAATTAATCAACATAAATATTTTTAAAAAATAATCCTCTTCTTCTGAAGAATTCACATTCCATTACGCAAAATGTACCTCTACGAACCATGGCACACCCAATGGATGCGGTACAAGTACATTTGCAAAAAAAAATTAAATAAAAAAAAGTCAAAGATGGATATCGTAAACACGAAACATCGCAGACGGATTATCACTTCTTGCTTATAGACAGTGATACGAGCGGGCAGGAGGTGTGCTACTTTCACCGTGTACAGCAGGTCATATTGTGGCAAATAACAGAGAAGGTGCAATTTTTAAGTGTTCTGGGAGTCAGCGTCCGGCCTAGACCGTGACTTGTTCCAACCATTGGAAGCTCCAGGTAGGAAGAGGGCGAGGAAATGAAAAAGAAACAAGAAAAACAGGTACCCTCCACGTACAATGCCTCAACCACCTCGCCCACTGCCCCTGATGCAAAGTAAAAATTTAGATATGAGAAAGCAACTTGACAACAAGTGATAAGGCGGACAAGCACTGCGACTGCAATGAGTTTATCCAACCATTGGAGCCTCCAGACAGCAAGAGGGAGAACAAAGTAGGTGCTCATAAATCAGAAACCTCTGGACAAGAAAGGTGAGATGGTGAGCACTGGTGAGAAGGGTAGCACGCGATGCTCATCTTGGAAGCCATCTAACATCTAAGACCTGGTAAAGCCGTGGTTTGACAAGTCGGTGCAGTGTCAATTACGGTCGTCAAGTTACAAGTGCGTGTCAAGTTGTGTCGACAATGAAAGTTTGGTGTCACCAATAAACCGGTTAAACACAAAGAGCAGGTAGGATAGGATAGAAATATGTGCAATCGCCTCGAAGGTATCTCGCCTGGGTTCCGATCTCGGCCGAGCTATTTCCTCAGATGGATATTAAGGTGTATGCCCCACCTGTTAGCATTGGATACGGGGCCTTAAAGAGCCCAAGATGTTTTTGCAAAATGTAGGTGTGTTATCACTGCACCCTGAACAAATTACAGGTTGATGCCATCTTCGGATGAAAGTCGGGGCTGGCCAGCTGGTTTGTGAAAAGCTCGGCCCCAAAACGTTTCTCGGCTGATCCCACAAGCAGGAGGTGTTCTTTTTTGGTAGTAGTTGGTAGATGCAGGGAGAAGACTGAAAAGACCGAAATAACCCCAAAAAAAAAACAACGATCACAATCAACTGGGTGGGACTGACCCAAAGAAAAGTTATATGGCTAACACCATTTTAGGAGCTCGATGAGCAATGGGAGTTGACCGTTGAGGTCGTCACCGAGCCCCTGGACAGCTTCCAACTACAATTTGTTTGTATTAATATTCCCAGGGACGGCATCCGTGTCCGCCCTGCCATGGCGTGCCACCGCCACCAGTCGCCATCTCTACACTCCGTCCCACCAAAACTCGGTCCCATCCGTCCATGGCGGGAGGGAGTCATCCTTGGTGGGACGGAGTCGACAAAGTGCACCATGCTACACGACCTGGTCGTGTCCCAAATGCCTCGGCCTCACCTTAGCCGTTATATTCAGCACTGTCTTCAATCACACCAGAGTCGATGAAGCCCTTCGGGCCGCACATGCAGGCCGAGTCCCAAGAGCATGTTGATCAGTGTGATACAAGGCGCCTAGTGCACAGCCCTTAGCCTCATTGAAGCTGCCACCCTCGTCATGGTCTTCGACCCATCAAAGTTATTATTTGGCGGTCTTCAGTTCCATCAGTCACCGAAGAGAGGGAGGCGGCAACACCCACTGCCTGTATGTGTGTGTGTGTGTGTGTGTGTGTGTGTGTGTGTGTGTGTGTGTGTGTGTGTGTGTGTGTGTGTGTGTGTATACAAATTAATTTGTACGACAGGTTAATTATTCCATATGTACATGTGTGCAGTAGTGATAAATACCATAAGACATCAGTCCTAGGATGGAGCTCATGTAGCTACTCTGTCCTGGCCAGAATCATCATCACGCTTTGCTGATTGGAGCAACATAGACACGCCTTAAAGATTCAATGTTTGCACTGGATTTCTTTTATAAACCATGAAATGATCTTGTTGTTTTTTTGGATTATCAGTGGCAAGGACACTCCAACACTTAAACAAACAAAACAAAAAACACATGACAATGCAAACCCAGAATCAAACCTTGATAGCAAACCTCAGCTCAGGTGGAAAATTCAACTCGCCTTTCCCTCCCGCCCCCTAACAACAACAAAACAAACAAACAAAAAAACCAAAAGAAAACAAAAAAAAAACCGCCCCCTAACAATGCCATCCGATATCCAAAAATTCCAGAACAAGCAGACAAAGGCTGGCAACAAAGACAAAGGCAACAACAATGGCATTGCGCTGACGAAGTGCTGAGAGGACGCCTCAATGCCTAGAATACCTTTCCCAAGAACTTCTGATTGTACCGAGTGCTCACATCGGGTTGGGACTTTGTTGCGTTGCACAATTAGTCATTTCCTTCACTTCAATGCCATGATCAGAAAATGCTCCCCACCAGTTCGGCACAGGGAATGGGTAACGAAAATGCGGTTATGATTGGTTTGCGGCCATCACGCTGCAAGTATTGATCACTTCAGCCTGGCATGTAAGTGCATGTGCGCGCGTGCAGCACAGAGGGGCAAAAGGGCCAATGCTGGGTTACGGATTCCTCCTGCAAAGAGTGCTAATAAATAGGCCGCACACATCTCTCTGTGTCGTTGTTTTTTTGTTTTGGTCTGTATGCACCTCCTCAGACAAACTGTGCATTATGAAAGAGATGCCACCAACAAATAGAAAGCGAGTCGAGTTCACGTAATAGACAGATGTGGGCACGAATTAAAGGCAAAAAGGAAATGCATATATAATTAGTATAAATTTTGGCTTAAAATTACTCTTGATTGGTTTATGATCATTTGTTAATAAAATTTTTGAAAAAAAGACGTACACAATATGCGTACATGTAGGCAGGTTTGAAATAGATAGGACATGTCTCTGTATGGCGTCGGAACAGTCAGTAAGACATGTGTGCAGACAGGAGAGGCAATGGTGTGGAAATGGCAAAGATACAGCCTCAGCATAATCCACCTCCACTCCTTCCCCCCTCCCCCCCAAAAAAAGGAAAACAAAAATAAGACAGAAAAAAGTAAATATCAAGAGAGAAATAAGAAAAGGGGACATTATCAGGCACGTAGTCCTCGGACAAATGTCTCCAGGATGCCACCGATAGATGCAGGGGGTGGTAGCGGTGTGGGACTCAGGCCCACTGTCTGGCTATACGCTGCCAGGAAGGCTGTTCGTACCTCTTCCAAGCACAACTGGCGACTTGGAGGAGAGCTGAAACACGTGTGTACGTACGAGTGTTAGACACACAGGAAGATGGACTAAATTAGCCGTGTATGAGCAGATGAGAATGAACAAGACAACATTTCACTTAACGAGATCAGCTTGACAAGCATCTCCGTCTCATAGCAACCAAGCAGTTCGTTCATTGTGGAAACCACTGTTCACCAGGTAGATTTTATACGAGTCCACACAAAAAACTGCTGCAAATTGAACATTTACAATCACATTAAGTTTTAAATTAAGCAAGATAAGGATGGTGTGTTAGCTCAGTTGATAAGGTGTTCAACAATTGGCTGTCTCATCTGGGGTTCAACCCAAAAGGTTAGAAAAAACCAAACATTTTTTCAGGTACTGCTTCACCAGGGGTGCTACATTCTGTAGCACGGTTTTGTGTTCGGATGTAAAACCAATGCTGCGTTTATCATTCAGACCCTTGTTCACGAATCCCAAGATGAACATGACGATCAAGGGAGTTAAACGGCTTCATCTGCCTCATCTCAGACCAACAGTTTGGTTTCTGACGCAGACACTCTATCCTGAACATGCTGCTTCTGCTCTTACAACAAGAACTTCCATTAATCTCAAACGATAAATCGGAGCCATCTCTAGAGACATATTTTGAGCATTTGACACAGTTTGGGGCCCCAATATGCTCGCCAATCAGCCGATGGCATCCGAGGACACCTCCTCTCATAGCTCGCTCACTTCCTCTACTCTCATATTCGGCGCGTGAATCTCAATGGTCCTTTTGGTCTCAAAAACCTCTTTCCAACTTCATCATCCCAACACCATGTTTCCGAGTGCCTCGGTGGTCCTTTAGTCCATCCACTTACCTCAATACCTCATCAACGGCTCCCAACAGACTATCTTTCATTGACATCCAACCACTTTCAAGCTCAACCACATCCTTTTATCACCTCTCCCTGTCGAGGCTGGAGCTCCCCAAGGCAGTAGTCCCATTCCCCATCGGCAAAGATCTTTCTGGAAAACCTATCTTTCCTCTGACTCCACTCTCTGCAGTAGCATCTCTCATCCTTCAGATGAGCAACCAGCAGCTTCGACACACCACATGATCAGAGTTGGTTTCCAAAGCCAGCTGTTGACAGAGTATACCCAATCATCTAAAAGTGAACAGGTGTTTCTGCCTCGGATACCTACCATTCCAAATGACACGGCAAAGTCTTGGCAAATTTGAACTTCCAACAACATACAAGGCTTTCATCTGCAACTCGATGGAGTACTGCACTAATCTTTGGGCTGGCACCCCTCGCCCAAAACCTTTCACATATTGATGGCGCTCAAAATCATGGGAATCTCCCACGATGAAACCAAATTTCTGGACCAGTTCCACCCACATCGCAGCCAGACCATTAGCGTCTGTCGTTAACATGTCCTTTTTGGTCTTGCACCCTGTGCCCTTTCCATGATAGGTCATCCACACACTACTTCCACCTCCCCAAAAAGTTTATCTTGGGTGTACAATGTACATGTTCTGCAAGTAACTCACTTCTGGTGAAGCTTTCAAACTCCAGGATCACTGGTCACACCTCCATTCATCTGTTCCTCTTTACCTTGCTTGTGGAACCATTCTTCCTTCCAAGGCTTCAAAGATCGGTGTACGCATCATGCTCAGGTAATCCCTCCCCCGCCCACCACCGCCAGAAACATTCATGATCAGTTCTATGCTCATTTCACACTCCCGAAGCTCACCCCTTCCTTTCAAGGTTGTTGTGTTTTTTCCGCTTTCCCTCCTTTCCATTTTTCCTGTAAATCGCTGATATGTTCCACTTGCTGTTTGAGTTTGCATCCAGATTGTTCACCTCCTGTATCCTCCTCTCCACCCCCTCGCCCATTATTCCTCAAAGTGTTTCTCCACTCCGCTGTTGATGCATTTCCCCAAGTTACAGTCCATTCTTTCTCTTCCGTTCCATTCTGTTCTAGTCATTTCACACGCTTAGACTTTGAAGACAAAAATACAAACAAAAATGATAAATGTGAAGGTTCACCTCTTATGAATATGCCCATCATGGGGTTGGGGCGAATCCCGCCCAGCAGGTCCCAAACGTGCCTGTCCATGTAAGCTGCCGGAACCGGACACAATTTGCCAGCCCTCACTGTCACACGACGAGGAGCGTTCACAGGAATTTGTCCTGCGCTCAAAAGAAACAACAAAGAGGCACGAGGTATTGGGATGAAACGGACATGCCAATTTGGATTGAGAAACAAAGTGGAAAATAATCAATTGCACACGTACACTAGTGAATTCTTCTCTCCAGGGCTTCAAGCAAGTGGTGTTTCATCTCATGCAACTTCCCATCCCTACACACAATCTTTTCTTCCCATATTGACCTGATCTATTCCAACCCTCTTACTTGCAGGCTATTGTGTTACCTCTTATCTTCCTGTGCATTCATTCATTCCCTTGCTCGTGTTTAACTGTGGCCTCATTTCTTCTTCTTCTTCTTCTTCTTCTTCCTTGCATATGCAGCACATCGCTATGTGCAGTATCATTTGGTAGAGATGCTGCTAATGCAGTGCAGGGGGAGGTAGGTAAGAGCAGGAATTTGGAATTTTGGCCAGGCTTCCATCAACATCCAGTCTACTCTTAGAAAAGGCCACCATGGTATGTTTAATTACCACCAACTAATGCCAACAGACAAGATGCCCAGTTTAATGTCCATCCAAGGAACAGCACACACATTGGTGCATCACTCTACATGTGAAACACCAGGATGACAGTTTATAGCTGGGCCGAAGTTCGAACCCTCAGAGGCGAGTGTGTGTACCTGCAGGCTGTCCTATCAACGATTGTGGCCCTATTGTTAAGTACGTTGGTCGTATACCTTTGGTCACCTCCGAGTCCTAAATCAGGGGTTCCCAAACCTAATGTCACGACCCCATCTTGACCCCCCACACCCCACACCCCACCCCCTTCCACTCAAAATCCCGGTTTTTGAGTGGGATGTTTCATGTTGAAAGCGTTTTCTCCCACAATTTTCATCGTAGGTACCGGCAACAAGTAGGTACGGGACCTCATCATTACTCATCAATCACATTCAACCCGGTTTTTCGGGTTGAGTCAAGTTCGAATGCGATTTTAAATTTTAGATCATGGACAAAAAAGTTTGGGAACTACTGCCTAGAATAAATAATATGTATACATGTATCAATAATTGATGAGTAATGTGGAAGGAATTCCCCATCAAGAAGAGGTCAAGCAGAGGGAACCTCATTACTGAGTCAAGCAGGGGGAACTTCATTACTGAGTCAAGCAGGGGGAACCTCATTACTGAGTCAAGCAGGGTGAACTTCATTACTGAGTCAAGCAGGGGGAACCTCATTACTGAGTCAAGCAGGGTGAACTTCATTACTGAGTCAAGCAGTGGGAACCTCATTACTGAGTCAAGCAGTGGGAACCTCATTACTGAGTCAAGCAGGGGGAACCTCATTACTGAGTCAAGCAGTGGGAACCTCATTACTGAGTCAAGCAGAGGGATCCTCATTACTGAGTCAAGCAGGGGGAACCTCATTACTGAGTCAAGCAGGGGGAACCTCATTACTGAGTCAAGCAGAGGGATCCTCATTACTGAGTCAAGCAGGGGGATCCTCATTACTGAGTCAAGCAGGGGGAACCTCATTACTGAGTCAAGCAGGGGGAACCTCATTACTGAGTCAAGCAGGGGGAACCTCATTACTGAGTCAAGCAGAGGGATCCTCATTACTGAGTCAAGCAGGGTGAACCTCATCACTGAGTCAAGCAGGGGGAACCTCATTACTGAGTCAAGCAGGGGGATCCTCATTACTGAGTCAAGCAGGGGGATCCTCATTACTGAGTCAAGCAGGGGGAACCTCATTACTGAGTCAAGCAGGGGGATCCTCATTACTGAGTCAAGCAGGGTGAACTTCATTACTGAGTCAAGCAGGGGGAACCTCATTACTGAGTCAAGCAGGGTGAACTTCATTACTGAGTCAAGCAGTGGGAACCTCATTACTGAGTCAAGCAGTGGGAACCTCATTACTGAGTCAAGCAGGGGGAACCTCATTACTGAGTCAAGCAGTGGGAACCTCATTACTGAGTCAAGCAGAGGGATCCTCATTACTGAGTCAAGCAGGGGGAACCTCATTACTGAGTCAAGCAGGGGGAACCTCATTACTGAGTCAAGCAGAGGGATCCTCATTACTGAGTCAAGCAGGGGGATCCTCATTACTGAGTCAAGCAGGGGGAACCTCATTACTGAGTCAAGCAGGGGGAACCTCATTACTGAGTCAAGCAGAGGGATCCTCATTACTGAGTCAAGCAGGGGGATCCTCATTACTGAGTCAAGCAGAGGGATCCTCATTACTGAGTCAAGCAGGGGGATCCTCATTACTGAGTCAAGCAGGGGGATCCTCATTACTGAGTCAAGCAGGAGGATCCTCATTACTGAGTCAAGCAGAGGGATCCTCATTACTGAGTCAAGCAGAGGGATCCTCATTACTGAGTCAAGCAGAGGGATCCTCATTACTGAGTCAAGCAGGGGGATCCTCATTACTGAGTCAAGCAGGGGGATCCTCATTACTGAGTCAAGCAGGGGGATCCTCATTACTGAGTCAAGCAGGGGGATCCTCATTACTGAGTCAAGCAGGGGGATCCTCATTACTGAGTCAAGCAGAGGGATCCTCATTACTGAGTCAAGCAGGGGGATCCTCATTACTGAGTCAAGCAGGGGGAACCTCATTACTGAGTCAAGCAGGGGGATCCTCATTACTGAGTCAAGCAGGGGGATCCTCATTACTGAGTCAAGCAGGGGGATCCTCATTACTGAGTCAAGCAGAGGGATCCTCATTACTGAGTCAAGCAGGGGGATCCTCATTACTGAGTCAAGCAGGGGGATCCTCATTACTGAGTCAAGCAGAGGGATCCTCATTACTGAGTCAAGCAGGGGGATCCTCATTACTGAGTCAAGCAGGGGGATCCTCATTACTGAGTCAAGCAGAGGGATCCTCATTACTGAGTCAAGCAGAGGGATCCTCATTACTGAGGAGACCAGATATTTTGGCATCATTCCCATCTCATACTTTCACTGTTGGATGGTGAAAGATAAACAAAGCAAGCTACATGCAATCCATACCATCCCTCCTTACTGTTAAAATGAATTCCAGATTACAACTTGTGGCCATATTTCGACCACGGTCAGCAGCATCGACTATCCCAGTTGTCCTTACATTTCCTCAATATCACTGTGCTTACTGCAATCGATTTCGTCCTTGGAGGAAATTTTCAGATTTTTTTTTCCACCGCAAAAAAAGCACTTCTGAACTCCAACAAAATAGTGTGAGCAATAAACGACACATTCTTCCCCACATGCCCACAATGATGGCGTGCATACCTCCGCCAGACTGAACTGCTTACATGTTGTATCCCACTGATCGGCCGGATCTGGATTCGGACCTGAACCAAAATCTAATCAGCTTGTTCTCGTCACCAAACCAACTCATCCATATAGTTTTGTCATAATCTGTCCACAACTTTTTGAAATATCATGCTATATATCGTTCTGACCCAATTGCTTAATTGTAAATAATCACTTTTAAAACTAGAATGGCACTCAGAAGAGAGCACACCTCCACCAGGTGAATACTTTATATTTTGTATCCCAGGGTCGACCAGAAAATCACAATACAGAATCACATTTAATCAAAACCAACCGTCTACAACTTTTTGAGACATCCTGAAAAAACAAATATGTATATATAGTCACGTGAAAAAGTACACCCCATGTAAAGTTTTGACTTTTTCAACATATTTCAACATACAGCTATTTGATCTTCATTTCAACAATATTTATAGATAAAGGTGATATAATATAACAAATATTATGAAACATTTACATTTTGTAGTCCATTGTATAATTTAAATAAACAAAAATGCAAATTTCGCATGTGGAAAAAGTAAGTACACCCCTACATGTACCACTACTTCAAATACCTAAAATTAGAATCAGATGCACCAGCTCAGGTGCAAATGATTAGAACATCATTGGAGAGGATCTTGGAGGAACCTGTCTTATTTAAACGTCAGACATTTAGTTTCGTTTGCTCTTTGTTGTTGAAGTGTGTGGCGTCACCATGCCGAGATCAAAAGAGCTCTCTGAGGCCTTCAGAAAGAAGGTTATAGATGCCTACGAGTCTGGGAAGGGATTTAAAAAGATCTCCAAACAATTTGAAATCAATCATTCAACTGTCCGGAAGATCATCTACAAGTGGATAAGATTCCAAACAACTGCCAACTTGTTCAGGCCAGGCCGCCCCAGCAAGTTCAGCCTGGGAGCAGACCGCAAGATGCTGAAAGAAGTCGAAGAACCCCAGAATGTCATCACGGGACCTACAGGTAGCTCTTGCCACTGTTGATGTCAAAGTGCACGAGTCTACCATGAGAAAGAGGCTGCACAAATTTGATCTACATGGGAGGTGTGCCAGGAGGAAACCTTTGCTGTCCAGAAAGAACATCAGGGCAAGACTGAAGTTTGCCAATGAACACCTGGGCAAAGACCAGCACTTCTGGAACAATGTGCTCTGGACAGATGAGTCAAAGGTAGAGCTGTTTGGCCACAGTACCAGAAGACATGTTTGGCGAAAACCAAAGACAGCATTTGACCACAAGAACCTGATACCAACTGTAAAGCACGGTGGTGGAAATATTATGGTTTGGGGCAGCTTTGCTGCATCAGGGCCTGGGCAGCTCACCATCATAGAATCCACTATGAATTCTTCATTGTACCAGAGGGTGCTTGAGGATAATGTGAGGCCATCTGTCAGAAAGTTGAAGCTCAACCGAAGGAGGACCTTGCAACATGACAATGACACGAAACATACCAGTAAATCCACCAAGGAATGGCTGAAAAGAAAGAAATGGAGGGTTCTGGAATGGCCAAGTCAAAGCCCGGATCGAAATCCCATCGAGATGTTGTGGGGGGATTTGAAACGAGCTGTGCATGCAAGAAACCCCTCAAACATCGCACAGCTGAAATAATTCTGCATGGAGGAGTGGGCAAAAATTTCTCCCAGTCGATGTCAGAGACTGGTAGACAGTTATAATAAACGCCTACTTGAGGTTGTTTCTGCCAAAGGGGGCAATACCACCTATTAGAGCCAAGGGTGTACTTACTTTTTCCACATCCGAAATTTGCATTTATGTTTATTTGAATTATACAATTGACTACAAAATGTAAATGTTTCATGATTTTTGTTATTTTATATCACCTTTATCTGTCAATATTGTTGAAATGAAGATCAAATAGCTGTATGTTGAAATCTGTTGAAAAAGTCAAAACTTTACATGGGGTGTACTTACTTTTTCACGTGACTGTATATATATAATTTTTAGCCCCATCTCCCAATGGTGAAGAATTGCTTTAAATATTCTACTAGCCAGATCCAGGTCTTCACCAAAATTAAATCGATTCTTCCTTGTCACACACCCAACCTGTCCACCAAGTTTCGTCCAAATCCGTCCATAACTTTTTGAGATATCCTGCTATATGTTGGTTTTAGCCCTATCTCTCAATGGTGAAGAATCACTTTAAAAACATTCTCGTAGCCGGATCCGGATCCGGATCTTCACCAAAATCTAATCATTTCGCGCTCGTCACATACACGACATCTCTGCCAAATTCCGTCCGAATCCATCCACCAATTTTTGAGATATCTTGTCCACAAACAAACAAACAAACAGGCAGACAGACAGACAGAGACAGACAGACAGACAGACAGACAGACAGGCAGGGGTGAAAACATAACCTTCATTCACCTTTGGTGGTGGAGGTAAAAATTCTAGTATTCAGATCTGGATCTGGATCTTCACCAAAATCAAATCATTTTGTCCTCGTCACATACCCAACATCTCCCACAAATTTCGGCCCAATCCGTCCACAACTTTTGAGATATCCTGCTCACAAGAGCAAGCAGAGCTTGCAGACCCTCGCCAGGACCTATGTGTGGTGTGCGCATACAGGTGGCGATTGTGCCCTGCCATGCTCACAACACATCCACATTGTAGCTTAAGCCCACCAGACGTATGCACGTTCCAACAAAATGCACTTTATTGATGAACCCACATTGTAATAGTACATACTTTGTCGACGTACTCGGTTGAAAAATAAATAAATTAATAAAAAACACAACATGTAGTGCTGGCTACCACCAGATGGCATTTATGGCCGAGGTAAGCACATTACATGCGGCCAGACAGGCCCAAATGCAATACACTCCGGCGACGGTAATTATCAGTCACCATTCAATAATGCCATTCAATATAAACATAAATGCAAATTTCGCATGTGGAAAAAGTAAGTACACCCTTGGCTCTAATAGGTGGTATTGCCCCCTTTGGCAGAAACAACCTCAAGTAGGTGTTTATTATAAGTCTACCAGTCTCTGACATCGACTGGGAGAAATTTTTGCCCACTCCTCCATGCAGAATTCTTTCAGCTGTGCGATGTTTGAGGGGTTTCTTGCATGCACAAAAAACAAAAAAAAACTAAAAAGAAAACCACCTTTAGAGGCCATTTTTCCCCGCAAGCGGGGGTTGGCCTTTTTCGGGGGCCGTAGTTGTTGTTGTTTTTTGGTCCCCTTTTTGAAGCAATGTTTTACGGCCGGATGCCCTTCCTGACGCCAACCCTTTTTTGTCGCCTTTTTACGACAAACGGGGAATTACGTACTCAATTTGCCGACCTCGGAAGGATGACAGGCTGAGTCACCCCCTGGCGTTAATTCAGCGATTGACCGGGATTCGAACCCAGGATCCTAGGATCCTAAGCCCTCACCCTAGCCGCTTGCCCAACACCAGGGCTTCATTGTTTTTTGCCCAACACCAAACGAGCACAGCTCGTTTCAAATCCCCCTACAACATCTCGATGGGATTTCGATCCGGGCTTTGACTTGGCCATTCGAACCCTGGTGTTGGGCTAGCGGTTAGGGTGCCAGCTTAGGATCCTAGGATCCTGGGTTCGAATCCCCGTCGATCGCTGAATTAACGCCAGGGGGGTTGACTCAGCCTGTCATCCTTCCGAGGTCGGCTAATTGAGTACCAGTTCACTGGTAATTCCCTGTTTGTCGTTAAAGGCGGCAAAAAGAGTTGGCGTCAGGAAGGGCATCCGGCCGTAAAACATTGCTTCAAAAATTGGACCAAAAAACAACAACAACCACGGTTCCCGAAAAAGGCCAACCCCCGCTTTGCGGGGAAAAATGGCCTCTAAAGGTGGTTATTTTTTATTTATATTCAATAACATTTATAGGGGGCACCTCCGGGACACAAAGGTGATCCCGGGGGAGGAGGCTGTTTCACAGCACCACTTGGTTGTCTGCGACATAAGGGTGAAAGGTGCAAGGAGAGCCCGGCAGGTGAAGTACCAACCGAGATTGAAGGTGTGAAGGTAGAAAGAGGCGACGGTGAGGAAGGCATTAAAGGAGAGGCTGAGTATGGTAGAGGATGATGTGGTTGAGCTTGAAAGTGGTTGGAAGTCAATGAAAGATAGTCTGTTGGGAGCCGATGGTGAGGTAAGTGGATGGACAAAAGGAACACCGAGGCACTCGGAAACATGGTGGTGGGATGATGAAGTTGGAAAGAGGATTGACGAGAAGAGGAAGACGTTCAAGGAGTGGCAGAAGGCGAAAGGTACGGGGGCAGAAATGCAGAGCATGAAAGTTATAAGGCAGCCAAGAAGGCTCCAAAGAAAGAGGCAGCAAAGGCGCAGGAGGCATGTAGGAAAATGTTCGGAGAACGCTTGGATTCGGAAGAGGGTCAGAGAGCAGTATTCAGGATTGCAAAGCAGATCGCGAAAGAGAGGTGTGATGTGATGGGGGTGAGTTGCTTGAAGGATGAAGTGGGACAAATCGTTGTGGACCCAGATGGAATTAAAGGAAGATGGAAGAGATATATGGAAATGATGTTGAATGCAGAGAATGAATGGGATGGCAACATAGAGAGTAACCCAGTTTTAGGACCGGCAGAGAAGATAACTGAGAAGGAAGTTGAGGAAGCGATAAAAACAATGAAGAGTAGAAAGGCAGGAGGGCCGACGGGAGTTGTGGGAGATATGTTCAAGGCAGCAGGAGGTTGGGGTGTGAAGAGATTGACAGAGATCTGTAATCTGGTGGTGAAAGAAGGCCACATTCCAGTGGATTGGGAACAGAGTACCCTCGTCCCTCTATACAAGGAGAAAGGTGAGCCTTTGGACTGTGGCTTGTATCAAGCGATAAAGTTATTGGAGCATGGAATGAAGGTATTGGAAAGGGTGTTGGAGAGGAGGATAAGGAAGAAAGTGAAGATCAACGAAATGCAGTTTGGATTTATGCCAGGAAGATGTATGACAGACGTGCTTTTTATTGTAAGGCAGTTCCAGGAGAAGTACATGGAGAGGAGGAAGAAGTTGTTTCTTGGGTTTGTTGATCTGGAGAAAGCATTCGATAGGGTTCCACGTGAAGTAGCGACATGGGCATTGAGGAAGTTAGGAGTGGAGGAATGGTTAATCAGAGTAGTGATGGCAATGTACGAGAGCGTGCACAGCTGTAAGGACGAAGGACAGGAGCAGTGGTGAGTTTGAGGTGAAGGTGGGAGTGCATCAGGAGTTGGTACTAAGTCCACTACTATTTGTAGCTGTGATGGAGGTGCTGGCTCGGAATGTAAAGGAGGGTTTACCATGGGAGTTGTTGTATGCAGATTATTTGGTGTTGATTGCGGAAATGTGTATTGCGGATTTACGGAACTGTCCCACTGTGCTGTCTTTCCCTCGCGGTCCCACCGTGCTGTCTTTCCCTCGCGGTCCCACTGTACTGTCTTTCCCTCGCGGTCCCTCTGTGCTGTCTTTCCCTCGTGGTGCCCCTGTGCTGTCTTTCCCTCGCGGTCCCTCTGTGCTGTCTTTCCCTCGCGGTCCCCCTGTGCTGTCTTTCCCTCGCGGTCCCTCTGTGCTGTCTTTCCCTCGCGGTCCCTCTGTGCTGTCTTTCCCTCGCGGTCCCTCTGTGCTGTCTTTCCCTCGCGGTCCCTCTGTGCTGTCTTTCCCTCGCGGTCCCTCTGTGCTGTCTTTCCCTCGCGGTCCCTCTGTGCTGTCTTTCCCTCGCGGTCCCTCTGTGCTGTCTTTCCCTCGCGGTCCCTCTGTGCTGTCTTTCCCTCGCGGTCCCTCTGTGCTGTCTTTCCCTCGCGGTCCCTCTGTGCTGTCTTTCCCTCGCGGTCCCTCTGTGCTGTCTTTCCCCCGTGGTCCCTCTGTGCTGTCTTTACCTCGCGGTCCCCCTGTGCTGTCTTTCCCTCGCGGTCCCTCTGTGCTGTCTTTCCCTCGTGGTCCCTCTGTGCTGTCTTTCCCTCGCGGTCCCACTGTGCCGTCTTTCCCTCGCGGTCCCCCTGTGCCGTCTTTCCCTCGCGGTCCCCCTGTGCCGTCTTTCCCTCGCGGTCCCTCTGTGCCGTCTTTCCCTCGCGGTCCCTCTGTGCTGTCTTTCCCTCGCGGTCCCTCTGTGCTGTCTTTCCCTCGCGGTCCCTCTGTGCTGTCTTTCCCTCGCGGTCCCTCTGTGCTGTCTTTCCCTCGCGGTCCCTCTGTGCTGTCTTTCCCTCGCGGTCCCTCTGTGCTGTCTTTCCCTCGCGGTCCCTCTGTGCTGTCTTTCCCTCGCGGTCCCTCTGTGCTGTCTTTCCCTCGTGGTCCCCCTGTGCTGTCTTTCCCTCGCGGTCCCTCTGTGCTGTCTTTCCCTCGCGGTCCCTCTGTGCTGTCTTTCCCTCGCGGTCCCCCTGTCTGTCCCCCTGTCTGCTGTCTCCCTCGCGGTCCCTCTGTGCTGTCTTTCCCTCGCGGTCCCTCTGTGCTGTCTTTCCCTCATGGTCCCTCTGTGCTGTCTTTCCCTCGTGGTCCCCCTGTGCTGTCTTTCCCTCGCGGTCCCTCTGTGCTGTCTTTCCCTCGCGGTCCCCCTGTCTGTCCCCCTGTCTGTCCCCCTGTCTGCTGTCTCCCTCGCGGTCCCCCTGTGCTGTCTTTCCCTCGCGTTCCCTCTGTGCTGTCTTTCCCTCGTGGTCCCTCTGTGCTGCCTTTCCCTCGCGGTCCCACTGTGCTGTCTTTCCCTCGCGGTCCCCCTGTGCTGTCTTTCCCTCGCGGTCCCTCTGTGCTGTCTTTCCCTCGCGGTCCCCTCTGTGCTGTCTTTCCCTCGCGGTCCCTCTGTGCTGTCTTTCCCTCGCGGTCCCTCTGTGCTGTCTTTCCCTCACGGTCCCTCTGTACTGTCTTTCCCTCGTGGTCCCTCTGTGCTGTCTTTCCCTCGCGGTCCCACTGTGCTGTCTTTCCCTCGCGGTCCCTCTGTGCTGTCTTTCCCTCGCGGTCCCTCTGTGCTGTCTTTCCCTCATGGTCCCTCTGTGCTGTCTTTCCCTCGTGGTCCCTCTGTGCTGTCTTTCCCTCGCGGTCCCCCTGTGCTGTCTTTCCCTCGTGGTCCCCCTGTGCTGTCTTTCCCTCGTGGTCCCCCTGTGCTGTCTTTCCCTCGCGGTCCCCCTGTGCTGTCTTTCCCTCGCGGTCCCCCTGTACTGTCTTTCCCTCGCGGTTGTCAGCTCTTTCACGAGCCTCGATTCAGTATAAAAAAATATAAAAAAATAAAAAGTATGGATGGACTGAAGCAGAAGATGAACAAGTGGAAGGAATGTATGGAGGCAAAATGTCTGAAGGTGAATATCGGAAAAATGAAGGTGATGGCAAGTGGTAAAGCATGTGGTGAGGTGGAAAGAACTGGGAAGTGGCCGTGTGCTGTGTGCAGGAAGGGTGTCGGAGTGAATTCCATTCAATGTACAATGTGCGTTGATTGGGTTCATCAAAAATGTAGTGGTTTGAGAGGGTCATTAACCAGTGTGGCAGCTACATTCAAGTGTAAGGTGTGCACAGATGGAGCTGCAGACGGAGGAAACGTTGTTGGATCTTGTAGACGGCATGAAGCTGGAAGGTGTGAAAACATTTTGCTAACATGGAGACATGTTGAAGAGAGAAGGTTGATCAGACTCGGCAACGGTAGCTAGAGTGAGTTGTGCATGGAAAAGGTTTCGGGAACTGAGTGGCGTGTTGACGAGGAGGGGAGTGTCGTTGAAGGTGAAGGGAAAGGTGTATGCTGCATGTGTGAGAAGTGTTATGATTGATGGGAGCGAGACATGGGTAATGAACGTAGAGCAGCAACGAAGGCTGGAAAGGGTGGAAATGCAAATGGTTTGGTGGATGTGCGAAGTGTTGTTGAGAGAGAGGAAGACAAATGATGAATTGCGAAAAATGATGGGAATGGAGCCTGTGATGGATGCTGTGAAGAGAAACAGGTTGAGATGGTTTGGTCATGTGTTGAGGAAGGATGAAAGTGACTGGTTGAGAAGAATGATGGAAAAGAATGTAGAAGGAAGTAGAGGATGGGGAAGACCGAGAAAGACTTGGCTAAAGGTGGTGGAAGAAGAAATGCGGGTAAGGGGGTTAACAAGGGGAGATGCAGAAAACAGGGCAAAATGGATGAGATTGTCATGGGGACCGCAAGGCTAACCCCCGCTCTAGCAGGGAAAATTGCCTTGAAATGCATGTTGTATTCAATAATATTATGTCACCCCTTGCAACAAGGACAACAAAGAGGAAACCATTACAGGCACTGACCCCACAACTAAACATTACATCCACAAATCCTTTTTTTTTTAGCCGCGTCGCAGACGCTGCTCATAGAGTGCCCTCTGCTGTTGTTGTTGTTGTTCTTCTTCTTCTTCTTGTTCTTGCAGAGAAGACAAAACCTCGAAGCTCCACCCATTCTGGGAACCATAGCTCCACCCATTTTGGGAGAGGATTCATACAAACAAATATCCACCATTTTATTAACTCGCATAGCTTTGAGGCCTGTTTTGTAGGCCCGTGGTGTCTTCCTCTCTCACACAGTTTTATTTCAAATCAAATTCGATATATCATTTCATTTTTCACAGTTGCTAACATAGTTATAGACTCGGTTGAAAAAAAACGGGAAGAAAATCCGATGAAAGTTGCCCTTTATAGAACGAAATGAATTCTCAAAGGCCTGTAACTTCAAGTCCATTGAGATTTTTTTTTTTTAAATCGCGGCATGGTCAGTCATACACCGCCCGAAATAACAGACGGGAAAATGCCGAGATATATATATTTTGTTTAAATCGCGGCATGCTCAGTCATACACCGCCCGAAATAACAGACGGGAAAATGCCGAGATATATTAAAAATTCGTCCATTTGATGACAATCGTCACGATGAAATATTTAATTTATACGGCGTCACAATAATGTGGAGAGAGGAGCATAGCTTCGTTCACGTGTCGCCACACACGGGAAATTGCCGAGATTTTTTTTTTTTTTTTAATCGCGGCATGGTCAGTCATACACCGCCTGAAATAACAGACGGGAAAATGCCGAGATATATTAAAAATTCGTCGCCACACACGGGAAATTGCCGAGATATATTTTCACTTTGCACAAAAATAACATCAAGTAATCGAATCAATAGGAATGTCCTGTGCTTACAACATCGACGTTATAGGCACAGCTGCATCTAGGCATTGTGTAACATCGACGCGGCTTTTGTTTTAATTAAAACTTTTTGTACTTGTTATTTAAATAAAGGCCAAACAGCTATTTGTAAAATAGCTAAAACAACAGTACATCTCAATGGATCTCCAGGGCATGGAAAAAGCCATGTCCTCAGTTTCAATTTCTATTCTCTGATCATTTTTTTATGAGATAATAATTGTATAAAATGCAGTCTTTACCTTTCTCGTCCTGGTACAGCCAATGGGCTGCTGGATTTCAGCAGTGACGCAGCAGAATCTGGTTGGCTGGAGCCGTGTGTTCTCTCATCCATTTGGTGAAGGATTGGTCCCCACCCCTCCACGAGCACAGGGAGAGGCGAGCCATTCTGACCACGTCTCCTGGCAACCACAAAGCATTCCAAGGAGAGAAGCAAATTTCAAGAGTCAGAATGCAATATATAATTTATTAATATGACATGATAATCTACTTAAGAAAGATTGACTATGTCAACAACTATTGAACTCAAAACGTAGAGAGGTTATTATCGGCAAAAACAGGCACCAGAAAGGCCTACCTGCCTTGATTACCACGTGTGCTGTAAGCCTCATCGCCGAGTTGCAGCACTGCAGGGCAGTCTTCCCCGATGACTCCAAGGCCTCCGCCACTGCTAAGGCTGCTTGAGCTACCACTATAATGCTCGTCTGATTGGATAGTCAGGGGAAAGGTGCAACAGCAGAGCAATGGTGGCAAAATAAGAGCTCTTTTTCAGAGATACACATCTATTGATGGTGGGGCTGGCATTTCATGTTGCCACAAGAAACCATCACTCTGGTATTTGTCTAGAATATGACTGTCACTCAACAATGCACTACAACCAATATGGCAGTCAGTGATATAAAGGTGTGTATAAAATGGGAGCGGGATGGCCAAATTGATGAGCAGGCATCTTGAACATCAACCAACATGCTCCTCCACACTTGATAAGTGAACTTTTCAAATTCAAAAGATATGGTGCTGCAGGCTCCCAAAAATAACCTGAAAATTTGGCCTCATCAAAGCGTACCGCCAACTGCAAGGGTAGTCAGAGGCACCATGAGAGCTGCCACTGCTATGCTCCTAGTCTTCTGCCGATTCAACCAGCTGCTTATTTTGTTTTGTAAGCAGCAGGCGGCTGTGAGTAGCGTCAATTGCTGGTGGGCTGTTTCCGCTGATGCAGTGCCCCTTTTAGGTTAAAGGAGGAATTTGCAATTTGTTCAGCCGGTGATAGCTCATCTACTCCTCACGAAGGACACCGTGGATTATTGAACGTACACCAACTATTGTGATTCTTGCAACTAAAGATTCGTTTATAACTAGGTTTACTACTGTAGGAAATAGGGCGTGGCTGATGTTTTGAGCATTAGCCCTTCATCAGAACTAAAGAGAGTCAACACTCGAAATGTCAATGGATTTTTTTCCCCACTGACACAGACCAAGACTATACTACAATTGCGCACTTAACCCCCGATCTGGGTTACCTTCCGTGTCACCTTTTTGTGTATTGAGGAAATAGTTAATTAGCAGTCAGAATTAACTGGGGTGGAGATAGTGTTCATCATTTTAAAATTACAAGGCAGAATTGTCGACTGGTGAGGAATCTGGATGGATAACCGACATAGCATTTCCGTTTCTTGCGTTATTGAGGGCTCATAAGCAGTGTGATGCCAAGGGGATGTTTTAAAATAAAAATGTTTAAGGAATGAAAATCTGAGACCGCAACAGGTGATTGTCCAATAGAGAATCCAGGTAGATTATGTCGAGAAAAATAACAAATAATGGAAAGCAGATTTTCGCCAATTGCACAAAATAGGGAAGATAAAAGTCTTACCGAACACAACAAGTTCTTCTCCCATTTCAGGTTCAACACAAGAGAGTCTTTTCTTACTAAGAGGGGCAGACACATCAAGGTAAACCTATATCGTCTGCACTATGTAATGGAGGGGTGGGGGCAGGAGGGAAGCCAGGTTTTGCCAGACTGAAAGACACGAGAATGTTCCAATAAACAACACACACAACACTCCATATCACTATTCACTACATCTTGCGAACAAAACAACCATACAGTAATTCCTCACTTGACACGGTGGGGGTGGATCGTGCGCAGCCACTCGGCTGCTGGTTGCATCATTTTTTCTGTGGGCGCGTCTGCCGCTGATGCAATGCCTCTCTATAACCAGTTATCTGGTACTCATTTTGCCGACCTCGGAAGGATGACAGGCTGAGTCAACCCCACCTAGCGTTAATTCAACGGGATTCGAACTCAGGACCTTAGGATCCCAAGCCCGCCACCCTAACCATGAGGCCAACACCAGGTGATACTTGACACGGTATCACACGATATTTCGCTATAACATGGTTTTTCTATTAGGGAACACTTTTCGCACAGCAGGAACACCCTTATAACGAGATTTCTGAGCGGTGGTCGGCGACCTTTCTTAGGCTGCACAGAACAATACAGCTCGCATCTCAGTCCTTTGCCCCACCATCTTGCCGTGTGACACGTTCTCAACCGTCGCAACTTTTTATTAGGATTTACTGATGCCATTCCATTTGATTACAGTCATGAGAAATCATGAGGGTTAAGCGACCAAACACTCATAAGTCATAAATAGTTCCTCTGTGAGCAAGACAAAAAAAGGAAATCTATTCCGTTGGATGTTAAATTATAAGTATCAGAATGATATGAAAAAGGTGAATGAACATGCTGTGGACATAGGACGCACTCTCGGTCTTACTGAATCCACATCAAGTACAATCTATGCAAATGCCGATAAAATCAAAGCAAGTTGCAAAATTGTTATCCCTTGATTTAAGTGCTAC
Organism: Myxine glutinosa; assembly: GCF_964187855.1. NCBI lineage: Eukaryota > Metazoa > Chordata > Myxini > Myxiniformes > Myxinidae > Myxine > Myxine glutinosa. The sequence continues at coordinate 15,832,595 of NC_136272.1, read as the reverse complement.
AAAAATAAGTCGTACACAAACAACCCCGATGGTAAATATGGAAAGGCCGTTGAGTACTTGGATTGAACAACGGAACCAACAAAATGTTGTCTCGATCTCTCACCCTCACACGCAACCCTCACATTTCACATAATTACTGTAGTGAAATCGTATTAATGCTGAACCCAGGTAATGCTCCCTGCTCGCTGACACCGCGAGGGGGGCGCGGCTATAAGACCCGATGCGGCCGCTGCTCTAGGCGACTTCTCCTGTGACATGTTACATTGACTAGTAGACTCGTTAACGGTACGTACCGCATAGAATATTACGCTTGCTTTCATTGAACTATATTGTGGATTGACCTATGTGAAGCCAAACCTTATTTCTATTGCATTCCTGTATTTGCAGAATGATGTCAAAGGTCTTAATGGAATTAAACCAACAGATGGACTAAAGTTGTGGTCTTGAATGATTTCCACAACAATTACCCCTCGCACGCAAAGCGAAAAGCAGGGTGAAGCGATCGGTTCAATTCTGTTTGTCTGTCTGTCCGTCCACCCATCCATCCACATGCATTGATTTATGATCGAGGAACAACTTATTTTCAATTGAATGTTATATTTTGAACACGAATCAGAAAACGAACCTGTAGTTTAATCATACTTTGGATCTGAATTAGTCCCGATCGCACATGGGCAGAGAGGAGTGAAATAATATTTTTGCTGTCGGCCTGTCTGGCAGGCAAACAAAATTGAAAATAATTCCAAACAGGAAACTTACTGTTTTTAAGGATGTAATAAAGGACACGAATTAGGTATGAAGAACTAATGTAACATGTGAGATAGGGCGGTGTAACAAATAGAGTGCATCAACAACGGTAAAGTTCCAGAAATTAATTAATTTATATAACCTTGAAAAGTTTTGTTTGATATAAATTGAATTATATACTTGAACAATATCAAACACAAATAACCTTCTTGCCGCTTCAAAAAAATCTCCAGTTTTGCAGAACTTGGACATGTTAAATAAGGTGGTGTATAAGGCACTGCACAGCAACGGCAGTAAACCTCCAGAATGTTTTTCATACAACATTTTAAAATAATTATTTTATTCCAATTGAGTTATAAACTTTAACACTGTGTGGGGTAAGGTGTTCTATGAACTCTCGTTTCAGGGAAAATTGTTTTCGTACAACGCAATTTTGCTTAACGCGGTAGTTTTCAGGAACACATCTATTGTGTAAAGCAAGAAATTAGCGTATAGTCAAATTCTCATTCAGCATTACCAAAGCTGCCACCGCCTCATCTTACCATCGTCTCTTGTTCACAGAAAACTCATCACCCGTGATATGTTTGAGGAAGTTAAGGCAGAAGAAAAATATCTGAAAAAAAAATTATAATAAGTAAAACAGCAGAAACACGTGTGCGGCATTTTGTACAGCAATGTGATGCAAATCCAAACTTTTCAAATTTCTCTCCAGTTGGGAAGGTCGAGGCCGAGACTCTCCAGTCTGAATTCATCCTTCCAAGTGAGTACTGATGTAAGTCACAATTGATTTATTATAACAATATGAATGGGCTAAGAAAATATTAACAATGGATTTTATCAATTAAAGTTGACAAGAGCACGTTCACCACTGAGGAAAACAAGGTGTGGCTGACATTAGGTGTGTACGTCTCCGTAACTCTATTACTTGGATGGAGGGACAACACTCAGCCATACCTCATTTCCCACAGCGGTAACATACTCTCATCAAGTTTAGGTGTACAAAATCCATTACACGTTGTATACCGATGCAAACTGACACTACCCATATTGCATACCAAATGTGGCCCAGTAATGAACCAATCTAGTGACGACGTTGCAGAACAAATGACGGCTCCAACCGGATAGCCATGGCTGTCTTGTATGGTATTCAGAAAATAATAATAAATCTGTCGTGTAGAAACAATCTTTATTAAAGATTATCCTCATTCCCCAATCCCCATTCCCCCTTTCTCAATCTTCACTTCCTTCCTAACTTCCTCTATTTCTAGCTTTGTCAGTGCAATGTTTTTGTAGATTCAGTACCTTTTCATTTGTGGTTACCTTCAACTTCAACACAACACACACACACCTTTTTTGTTTTTACAAAGTCTGGCCTCATGAAGAACAGGAATTCAAGTCTTCATCAAAAATGCAAATCTAAATCTGTTGGAATTCACATTCATCCACATTCCACAAGGATAATTAAGTCAATAAACACATATTTCATTTCTTGCTCTTCCAGGAGCTTCGACCTCTGCAGAAAATACAATTGATGATTGATAACGATAAAGTACAGAAACCTCAATCACTTCTATCTGCACTTTTCAGCGGCGTACCTGGTGTATATCAAGTATAATCAAGTATCTGCATTAAAACAACCAATCATTTCCCTGGAGTACAACACACAAAAAATTATTGCCATTATTTCAAATTTTGTCTTCTAGGATTACCGTTTCAGTTGTTAGCAATGTGAATTGTGCATCTAAAACAGCAAAAAAAAATGAGGAACATATAAGCGGCATAGTGGACTCACCTCCTCTCCTTTACTCAGCCGATCATCGAGCATATGTCTGAAAAGCAAAATACATCACATTACAAAACTAGGACGGCACTCAGTAGAGAGCATACCTCTGCCTGGTTGGCCATATCACTCAATGGTGAAGAATCAAAATTTCGTCAAAAATTAAATAATTATCATGTCGGAATCCATATCCAGCCAGATCTTCACCAAAATCGAATCGATTCTTCCTTGTCACACACACGTGTCCACCAGGTTTCGTCCAAATCCGTCCACAACTTTTTGAGATATCCCGCAATGTAATGTATAGTTTCTGGCCCCATCTCTCAATGGTGAAGAATCACTTTAAAAATTCTAGTAGCCGGATCCGAATCCGGATCTACACCAAAATCTAATCATTTCGTCCTTGTGACATTCGCTACATCTCCATCCACAAATTTCGTCCGAATCCGTCCACAACCTTTTGAGATATTTTGTTCACAAACAAACAAACAGACAGGGGTGAAAACATAACCTCCATCCACCTTTGGTGGCGGAGGTAATGACCACTTGCAGACGATCAGGGAGTAAAAGGCGATACACAAGGTACAATAAGCCATTGTGCAGGACAAAGGATATTGCTCTTTTGTCTCCTGCAGGTATGGCAAGAGAGCAACATCATTTTAACTCACCCAAACAGGAACCAGTCATATGCAATGGTCAGGTAAAGAATTTCCACTGCGCCCAGCGAACGATGAATAGCCCCGTCCTGGGAGAAAAACAAAAGATTATTTAGCAGAGGATTTTTTTTAGCACAAAAGAACACACATAAACTAGATTTCTGCGATCACAAAGCGATCGCCAATGGTAAGCCGTTCCCTGGAGCCAGCGATCCAATGATGGCCATATTCGTTCCAGACCGCCATATGACCTTAACCTTCAACATTTAGGGATAGAGTGTAAATTAAGAAAATGTGTCCCTATCTAAAATCTAGACATAAAATTCAGCATCATAAAAATTGGAGGGAAATTTTTCAAGTTATGATCAAAAAGGTGTTTTTTGTTAAACAAGTCCCAATCCGAAAAACACAGGTCAATGACACGAAACAAATACCAGGTGCACAACTTCATTACAGGTACACTACTATGACGCAAAAACATCTTGGTAGGTCAAGCGGTCTCTGAAATTGTAAAAAAAATAAAATAAAATAAAAATCTCCAGACGGCCATTTGACCTTGACCTTTAACCTAGGAGGGGTATGATGCAAATTAAGCATACATGCGGCTTACTCAGCTATCTAGAGAGGGCCTTTTAGTTCCTAATAGACAACTTTAGTTGAGTTATGGTAAAACAGGTTAAATATATATAATTAGGTCATGACCTTAAAATTAGGTCATGGTCAAAACATTATGTCAATCCCACATACGTTTTAATCCCGTTTTTGATGCAAAATTTCATTCTGAAAGTCGCAGCCGACTGAGATACAGCTCGGATATTGGCAGAAAAAAGGGAGAAAAACCTAAATGGTGGTTTAGTAATCCTAGAGGTGTAAAAAAAAACCTCTGGTACCATTAAAATTGTGGGCACCAATTGTAGAAACAACCGCTAAAACAGTTATAAACCTCCACCTATCCGATATCATTCTATATCTATTCTATCACCTTGAGGATGCGTTTAGAAAGTCAAGTGCGCCATCAGTAAAACAAAACAAATGACGATTCCGACTGGAAAACCTGGACTAACAAGTGGCCTCCCAATTTCCGTGACCAGACTCACCGCCCACAAGGAGAGGCGAAGGAGAGAGACAAAAAGTGGCGTCCTATCCCAGCCAGAAATGCAGTGCACAAGCAGCCCACAATCTTCTATAGGTGTGGGGGAGCAAGAGGGAGAGAAGTGTGACGTAAGAGAGAGAAGTACGAAGTGGAAGAAAACAATGGGCTGAGGTGAGCAAAGGTATCATCTAGAAGGGGAACTGGAAACTTAAACCAAACAGCGACAGGAAGAATGGTGGTGAAGCTATAGCCAGGACCCAAAATGGAGTTTGAAGCCAGATTAATGGACCAAATGAAGGAATGGGGAGAGGGTTTGATCCTGTGGCCAAGGGGATGAGGGCAAGACAAAAGCCAAGGAACCAAGAAAGAAGGAAGAATGGAAGGTGATGCAAGCACCCTTACATCAAACAAGAGAGGAGGAGGTAAAGCAACACACACGCCTGAGAGAGGACAGGACATAGGGGACGTGGCAATTGGATGATCAAAGCCCAGTTGTGAAACCGTACCATCCAATGTAATGATGTGCAGCAGTAACTTCAAGTAATTCTGTGTTTGCTCCATAAGATCCCAGGACTGGACCATTTAACCAACACATGTGGAAACAAGAGAGAAGGTAGGTCATTTAAAGATAACAACTATTGGTAATCATTCACAAAGTCATCAAGAAAGTTTCTGAAAAAACAAAACAGCTGGGAAAGCCATACTGCAAGATGCACCACAGATCAAACGTTTGGAAGCAACCAATTTGGGATTGGGGATGCGGGGGGGGATGATCGGGGTGGTTAAAATGCTGTATACAATTTATTAGTTTCGACAGTATCTTTTAAATTACACCAAAAAGATATACAACATTCTGGAACTCAGTGTTTCCATCAATGTTTAAGCAACGAGCCATGCAATTACCAAGCCTAAAGCAGATAGCATCTCCTCCTTAGATAACGGTGAAATAAAAGTTGGGTGACCGATGTTAATAGACCGATAATGAAATAAAAGTAGCAAAATGGGCTCCTCCAAAACCTCAAAAGCATCACACTACAAACTGTGCACTTCCTGCCTGCTTTTGAGGTCAGGGTGGCAAATAAATCTGGAAATCGCACTTTAAACTGTGAAGGTGATGATGGTTCATCCCACTCTGCAGATAGCGTCAGCTGTGCTGAAAGCAGTCTCTTGGGGAGGCTTATGCTGGGTGGTTTGCCATTGCATTTCCAGCAGTCAGGCAAGGAAGGAACATGGAATGAAGAACTCGCGTTGCTTGTGAAGGAGAGTGTCAAAAGGAGAAGCTGACATTTCGGGTAAATGAAGGCTTTAGGGTCAGGCCGAAACCTCAGCTTCTCCTTGCTACCCACGCAGTTACCATACTACGATAAACAAACTCTTGATGCTATCAATTTAAAAAAAAATAATTGCGTAACAGCTTGGTATGTCCAAATGTGTTCATTCATTACAGATTGCAAAGGAGAGCATTGATTGGGGGTTAAATACTAAAAAATAAGACGAGTACAAAGGGAGGTAGCATTGAAACCAGGGGATCAACATACAGTATTACACTAACCGCAAGAGCAGTTCGGAAAATTGGAGGCCCAGAAACTACAGCACAGCTGAATAACACCTGGGGGAAAAACCTGTGCCCTTAACACCGCTATAATTTGTAAATGGTTTAAAAAAAAACAAAAAAAAAACACTATTTAGGACTGAGAATAGGCCAAACCTGGAGAATTCAATAAAATAACTAGTTTGAACAAGGAGCTGATACTCCAGTTCCCCCAACTTTTGGGTGGTACGTAGATGGTTGCCATGGCAACATGATTCAGCCAATCACAGCTACAATCTAATCAGGTTGAGAGAATGTCATGAGGAACAGATATCTGCAATATGAAAGGTAAATGTTCAATGATTTTTGAAATATCGCATACACAAGCCAAATTACGAAGATGATTGCCGTGGAAACATAATTCAGCCAATCACCGCCAAGATCTAATTGGGTTGAGATAATGTCATGAGGAATAGATGTCTGCAACATGAAAGCTGAATGTTCAATGGTTTTTGAAATGTCGCGTACACAAAAGCACATGGACGGATGATTGGTCAGTCAGTCGGAGCTCAGTTTAATGTCCCCCTTCTGCGACCTTGGCGGACGTGCAGAGCACAAAAAATGTGTGCTTCAACACCCAGACTATACGCAGAATGACAGCAATACAAGGTCTATAAATCCTACCCTAGAGCATAAAACAAGTCACAACTAGAGCGGCGTTGAGGGCATGTCATCAAAAATGCCAACACTACCCACCGAACACCCAGAGTTAAAGAAGAAATAGCAATCAGACATTGCAGACCCTCGCCAGGATGTGTGTGGTTTTGTCCTTTGGGTCCAGGGTCCTTTGTGCTTTGGGTCCTGGGCTCTTTGGGTCCTCAGGGTCTTGAGTCTTTGGGGACTTTTGGGTCCTCTGGGTTTTCGGGATATTTAAGACTCTTTGGGGTCTTCAATGGTGTTAGCATTCTAAAGGGTCTTAAAGGGTCTTCGAGTTTGAAGGAGTCTGAGGAGTCTTAAATGGTCTTAGGGATCCTAAGAGTTTTAAGGGCCTTAGGATCTTTCTGGGTCCTCGTGGTCTTAATGGGTCTCATGGTTGTAAAAGTTCAGAGGGGTGTTGTGAAAGGTCTTAGGGATCTAAAGGGTCTAATGTGATTAATACACATGCTCAGGTTTTGCGCAGACAAACAATCAAACAAGATATATGTCATGCATATCACGATACTTATGAAATTCATAAAATAAGTTGACTTTTGGTCTATGTTGACCTTTTGACCTTTAGACCTCAAAAGTAAATTGGTGGTTGAATTCAGTGATCGGATATGCACATCCTCTTCAAATTTCAAGGCAATCGGATGAAAATTTATAATTTTAGAAATTTGACAAAGTTGTTCACCTTTGGCCTATATTGATCTCTTGGGGAGGCTTGTGCTGGGATAGATCTTTTGACCTCAAAATCAATAGGCTTCTTGCTTATGACCAACTCTACCATTTCGTGAAGTTTTGTGAAGATTGGTTTAAAATAATGACCTGTAGGCGACTGACAGTCAGACAAACAGACACAATAACGCACACAACCAACCAATATACTTGAAAAATCTTCGATTTTCGCATGTAACAAACAGACCTAAATGTAATACCCTCTTCTCTGGCAAGGGTAACTAGAAAGGCACTCGGTAGAGTGCATACCTCCACCAGGCTGAACAGTTCACGTTTTGTATCCCAATGATAGGCCAGGCCAGATCCAGATTCGGACCTGAATCAAAATTGAATCGGCATGTTCTCGTCACCTAACAAACTCATCCACCAAGTTTCGTCTGAATCCGTCCACAATTTTGAGATATCGTGCTATAATATATTGGTATCAGCCCTATCACTCAAAGAAGAATCACTTAAAAAATTCTCTGATCCGGATTCAGATTCGAATGTTTACCAAAGTTGAATCAATTTTTCCTTGTCACACACCCAGCCTGTCCACCAAGTTACGTCTGAATACCTCCACAAATATTTGAGATATCCTGTTCATGGACAGATAGACAGACAGGGGTGAAAACATAACATCTGCCCACCTTCGGTGGTGGAGGTAAAGATGGCATGAGGTTCCCTAGGATTGACCCAAAATCACATTTTGAGTTTTTTTTTTAAATTCCCCTTTATTGACCCCTCTGACACCAAGTCCCCACTCCCTGAGGCATGAACCATGGGTGACAATCCACCCCACCCCAAAAAAAAACAAACAAAAAAAAACAACCTTTACATATTTCATGCATCTCTCAATGTTAAATGTATACAGAGGTTAATTTTCAAATGATCAAAAATGTGACGGTAATTGCAGTTTTAGGTATTTGACCTTTTGACCCCATCCCAGAGGGCAAAGCCAAAGCTGGCACAGCCCTTGCACCTTCTTGCCATGTGGTGATCATAACTATCAAGTTTGGGGGACTTCTGCCCGAATGTTGAGATAGCATGATGGATGGACAGACAGAGCCCATTATATTATCCTATTCTTTAATATAAATGAAGCTAATACAGCATTTGTAGTTTAATTATTTTAACCAATTTTGTTTCCAAACCAACAACCTGTTATGTTATGTTATGTAGAGTATTTCACTCTGCAGTATTGTCATGTGGCTCACCATGTAGTTATGCCAGTTTATCCCAAGGGTCTCTTGAAGAATTGGTGGAATGAACAATGGTGCATCCACATGTTCCTGTACAAAAACACAATTGCAGCAACAAACTAATAAATAAAATAAATAAATAAAAATAAATAAATAAAGACTTCAGACAGCTTCAGATACGCAACAAGCGCTTCACTTATACCTGGTTCCAGTTGAACACCAGGCCCTCAGCTGTATAGTCTCGATCACGGTAGGTTTTGAAGAACTCGCATCCTGGAATAATAAATTTTATACAACGTTTCATTCACATCAGCAAAAAGCTTTGCCACGCACTCAAATATTCTCACCCAACTAATGCTGCCTCTCTTACCATCTAATGCAAATTTTTTAAAGTTCAGGAAGTCTTGCACAAGTTGTAAGGTACCAAATAATAGGGAAAAAAAATATATATATATATATATATATTATATATATATATATATATATATATATATATATATATATATATTGTTACAGACGCGGTTGTGGATGTTAGTTTACCGAGCGGTTTGGTATGACCACGTCTGCACAGTTTACCCGATTATGCTCGAACGTTGACTAGTCGCGCTACGCTAGATCAATGAAGGAAAAGACACACGGCTGGATTAAAATGACACGTCACCAAGGGTTCAGTTCTCAAGACCTCCGGAGGAGGTTATATTAAGGCGGAAGGTTAGATTACAACTACAAGAGGGACATCATAGAAAGACAGGCACTTAGACACACTTATATTAACCCCAACAGACGACAGATAAACGGGTCAAGGCTGACTCACACGGGGATTGATGGCAAGGAAAGGCAGGCAGTCGATGGCTCCAGGTGCACCTGGGCTCAGGGCAGAATCGACCCGGTTCGGTCCGGTCCAAAGATGCGGGGAGGTTTCGTCGCGCTGGGGGTGGCGGTGGCTTCCTCTGCTCTCCGTAGTTCAGGCGCATCTGACCTCACGTCCGGTACGTGGCCGTGTATATCCGGCGGGGAGTGACACGCCCTCGGCTCGTTAGCTCCGCCCCAGATGGAATCGGCACGTTGCTTCTCATTGGGTGCGTGCGGGGGGGTTACCGGCTCCGCCCTTGACGAGGAGCTGACAGGGAGCCCCTTCGTGGTAACCCCGTCGGAGCGCATGGTTATGGCGGCTAACCGAGCCGGTGTGAGGACGCACACTCCCCCTGCGCCGCGCCGCGCCCCTCTGTTGTTGTTGTTTGGGGAAGAAGATGGGAGGAGGTATGGGAAGGTCCTAAACTCACTACTGGTGCCATATAATCACATTCTGGTGCAACGAAGAGTCAGACTTAATGGAAAGGAGTCCTTAACTGACATAGACTAAGAATAACTAGCAAGATGTCCGAAAGTTGTCTACGTGAGATGCGGTGGACCTGGGCACGACATTTAATGGGGGAAAAAGGGGAAGGTCGGTTCTACAGAGTGTTGTTTACAGACAATGGGACTAGGGAATGGGGGATTGGGGATAGTTGGGGAGTATTGGGGAAATAGGGGAATATTTACAAGCGGATATGGAGGCCAAATTCCATATTCACAATATATATATATATATATATATATATATATATATATATATATATATATATTGTTACTGATCGCGGTTTAAGATGTTAGTTACCGAGCGGTTTGGTATATGACCGCGACCTAACAGGATCCCTGACTCACCCGATTCACCCAGAACTTTGGCCGTATCGCACCACAACTAGTCAATAGGGAAAAGACAAAGGCGACACGGATGTGAAGAAGAAGAAGCAGAAGACAAAAAGGTTGGAAATACCACTAAATTTATTCCTACTATTTACATGCTCAAAGTAACCAAGGAGAAGGAAAGATAATAAAATAATATACAGAAGGATTAGAGACACAGTGCAAATTTTAGCTTACCTACAGACTTAATTAACCCAGGACAGAACAAACAAAAGACACTGACTCACGCGGGGAATTGCAGGAATGGCAGGATGTGGATGGCTGGAGGGAGAGGGAGGTCCAAGGGGGGTCCCACAGCACAACCGGCGCGTTTAGCAGCCGCCGTTCAGGCCAGGCCCCACGCTGCTGTTTTGGCTGCCGTGTACGTCGCGTGCTTTGCCAGGCCTTGTCCCACTCGTCTGGTCCAAACCCTCAACTCTTTCTTGTTTCTCTCACTCCTCACCACCGACTCCTCACCGCAACCAACTGACCACCGACTCCTTACCACCGCAACCACTGACCCTCCTCTGGCAACCGACTCAGACCAACTCCTTGTGACCAACTCCTTGTGCATCCCTGACCAACTCCTTGTGCATCCCTGACCAACTCCTTGCGACCAACTCCTTGTGCATCCCTGACCAACTCCTCGTGACCACTTCCGTTTTTCGCCTTTTATAGCGCCTCCAGCGATTACGCCCCCGGCGTTTTGGACACGCCCATCGGGGTGCTCACCTCGGCCCTGGTTGGTCGCGCGACCCTCGGGCTCCGCCTTGGACGACGACGGGCGGGCACGCCCCTCCTCCCCTCTGACGAGGTGGAGACACGCCTTTCTTCTCCGACTCAAAGCACATGGTCAATGGCGGTTATTGGAGGGGAGGTGATTGGGAATCGAGGGCTCAGCAGTGACGAGAGGGGATGTAATATGGAAATGGAGGTTTTGGGGATGGGAAGGAAAGGGAGATTTTGGGGATGGGAAGGAAAGGGGATCTATTCTCTTTCACTGGTGCAATGGAGTATTTCAATTAATGGAAGACACAGCCTTACACTAATACACATAATAAGGATATAACTGTCAAAAAAGATATATCGTGTCCTGCATGTATGTTTTATGGACTAACTACGGGAACGCCCTTTGACCTTTATACAACCACAAACGGAGGGAGGAGGGGTGATATTTTACAACAACCTTTTACAACAACCTTTTACCACAACAACAAAATTAAAAAAACATTCTCATATCCACAACACTGCACCCTCCTCCCCTTAGGCACGTCCCGGGCCTATAACTTTTACCTTAGTGTGGCACGTAGGTGTAGTTCCCTCTACTTTTAACCTGACCCTGAGTGCGACAGTTTTAAAACATAATAAATGTGTCCCGCTGCTCCATTGCACCCTGCCTAACAGACTTACGCCCACAGTTAACCGAATTGCGGAATGGTCTTCAAACTACACACTGACGGTGGGAAGCATTATTTACAATTGACGCTATTTTTATTTACAAAACTAACCCAGGACCTGTAATTGTTCTTTCTGGGGGGGAGACAGTCTGCTCTGCATCGACGCACCATGAACGCACCCAAAAACGCACCAAAGCACCCTCAAGCACCAATCGGTGCTGTCACCATAGTTCATCAGTGTTCCATAAAAATAAAATCAACAACCCCTAACCCTGCAGGTGATCTCTTGCTCTTCGGCTCCCTCTGCTGGTGATTATTATTTGTCTTCCAGATGTTGTCATTTTCATTTTGCTTTGCTTACTGGCGGCCTATTTTCAATAAAGTGTGCCCAATGTGTCCTTTTTATTTGCTTTTATTTATAGCCCACAGGGCCGACTAGTGTGGTTCACCTGTGGGGCATCGGTGCCCTGTGGCCAAGGTCCGCCAGCAAGATGTCGGGCCCTCATGGCCGGTTCCAGCAGAGGGGCCCTGCCCCAACCCATGGGGTCCATAAGTGGTGCTCGGCCACAGGCATGTGGTCCATAATGTGGTGCATCGATGCAGACAGCTGGTTCTGGGAATTTCGGGCGCACAATGGCCGACCCACGCACGCTCCCCTCGGCACCCAATGGCGCACAGGTCATGTGGGAGACAAAAGGGGAAAGACAATTGAGCGAGGGGTAAGGTCACAAGGGTACACATCAATAAGGCAATGCAAGGCGAAATGCGTACGGAGGGCGAAGTGAGAAAGCTCGTCCTTACCGTACGTCACCCCCCTGTCACCTACCCTACCCTTGCCCTTACCCCATATGTACAAAAATCTACACATTTACAAATTCGTCACTACTGTCACGTCTTCCCCATATTTCCCCTATACCAAATTCGTCTCCACAATCCCTCTACTTCAAAATTTGCCATCACCAAATTCACCATCAATCCTCATAAGGAGGGAGAGATGGAATTACGCACAATGTCACACCCACGTCATGATGCGTCTCACAATCCAAACATTTGCATCATAAAAAATAATCAAAACATGGCATGGTGTGGAGTACCTGTCACCTCAGGTGAGTGGATGCAGATGGTGCGAGGAGATCCTTCATCCTAACTATTTTCTAAATGACTTTAACACACTTTACACTACCCGGGGTCTTTCCCTGCCAATCCATTGGCCAACTTACACTATGGGTTCTAATAACCAATTCCCATTGACCAACTGTGGTGCTTCTCAATTTGGGGTCTCACTCCCCCGATTCATCTCCCGGTGCTCTAGCACAATTTCTGGGCTGCGACGTGTACCTCTCCCAGCAGGTCTACCCACCTGCACACCTCCACCACTGTAGTTGCCACCTGAGCTTACCTAGCTCCTCACCCTAACCTAACTAACTGGGGACAGCCCCTCCTGGCTCTGTCACCCCATGGTGCCCGCTGGCACTGGGCTACCCGGGTCCGTCCTCCGGATCCTCGGGCCCCATCCACAACAACTACTACCAGCTCCCAGAGCCCACCTGCGGCCTCACCTGGCCGACATCCTCACAGTGGTGGAGTGCCCAACCAACTACACACACTAACAGGCTACACGCCCAGCCATTTCCACAACACTAATGCACCCATCCACATACCATTCTGCCACCCGCACCACAGATGCCAATATCCAACCACAATTTACCTGTACCCTCTACCTAACACTTACACTACCCGCCCCGGGTATCCGTGATGGGGGTCCACTCTTCCCCCATTCACACCTTCGCACCATCCACTCCACTCCACAATTTCCACCATACTCACTCCACGACCATCCATTCCAATCCTCCAGACCATTTATTCCATACACCTGTCTTTCATTCACCTGTCGTTGCACACCTGTGCAATCCTTCCTGGTGCCACCTGCACCCTCCTCCTCTTCCTGGACCAGTTGGTCAACACAACACACAATCACCATCACTCACTCATACACTGCTCCATCCACCTGTTCAGTTGCACACCTGTGCAATCACACCTGTTCAATCCTCACACACACGGCATCATCTCAGCTAACTACTCCCCTCTGAAACTTGCGCTTCCCAGTCGTCCCTTTAAACTATTGCGCTCCCACGTCATTATAATCCACACTAATCTACCTGCGTCCCCACTACAGGTATCAGTCACTAACTAACCTTAACGTCACCTATTGTCATCTTCGCTAGATCCCTACAATTATCCAAGCCCTCCCTGGCTCGGTTGTCATAGCCACCCCATAAACTATTGCGCATTTGCCCCCCCTGTGAGGGATGGTGGATTTGCCATCCCACCACATCGGGGGTCTCTCACTGTAAATTTTGCTCGTCCAAATTCCAACCAATTCAAAAATTTTCCATTTACTGCCAATTCTACCCATACCATCATCAAATTTTGCTTTTTTCTAATTTCGGGGCCAAAACACTATCCTCATCACCCGTCTACTTATTACATCCTCTCGGTGCGCCAATTCACATCTACAGCCCGGCTTCGTACAGCCGAGCAATGAACGCGGATTCTTTTGTGCCGGCGGCTGGATGCGTCCCGCATTCGGGGCAGGGGCGGGGGCTTACCCGGGCCGAGATCCCACGCACCACCTCGGCGTGGAGCCATCCAATGTCCCGATCTCGACCTGCCGGCACGTCTCAATAGCAAGTGGTCGCCATGACGACCCTTCCTATCGGGCTGCCCGCTCCGCCTAGTGGAGCCCGGACGCGGCCGTTCCACGCGAGGCCCAGCGTGGATCGCGCACGGCGGTCCTTTCGAACCCGCCGTGGCTCGGATCCCCGCTGGTTCTCGCGGCACGCGAGGCCCGGCACGCACCGAGGGCCCGAGTCGGCTATAAGTCGTTCTAACCTTTAACCTGGTTACCGTCGATGCTTCACCTGGATGCTTACACCCCGCAGCCCGTTCCTTGCTCACACATCCAGCCGTGCCCATGCTCCTCGTACCTTTCCTTACACACCTCGGTACACTCATTCCACTCCCAGCCTTGGTCACACACCTGACCACCGAACACTTTGGCACACATTCGTTGGTCGCACACCTCACCAACACACCTCTTCGCGCCCCCTCCTCGGTCACTTCCTCTGTGACAATCACAGGTGTGCTCTCATTCGCACACCCAACCACGTGCCTCACTACCAACTCAAATGTGCCTTCCCACACACGCTCTACCATTCCAGGTGTGCATCCTTCCATTCCAGGTGTACATCCTCGCTCACCTGTCACAACCAACTCACGCTCCGTTTCACTCTCACTACTCTCACCTCCATTCTTGACAGCGCACTCACCCTTACTCTCGACAGCATGCGCTTTCCCCATGCACCCGTCCGTTACACACCTCTCTCGCGCACACTTTTTCGTTACTTCCTCCGTAACACTCACCACACCGCGCTTCCATGTACCCCCTCGCACACGCGCTTCGACCAACTCACTCTTGACGGCACACTCACTCCTCGGCGTGCACTTTTTCCTCACACACCCCATGGTCGGACATTCTCGCACACCTCTTTTTTCGCACACCTGACCTGTCACACACTTCACCAACGGCCTTTCACGAACACCCGGATCCAAACCAATCCCCAAGCCGACTGAAGCTTTCCTCACATCATATACATTGCCACTCACCTCCGTACTTCGTCTTCGCACCTCCTTTGCCACCTGCAAACTTTTTATTTGGTTAGTGAGCATCACATCATGAGTTGAGCACCGACCTTGCACATATTCCATTACCTCCTCCTGGATTTCTCTCTTAGTTTCTGTCTGTCCCTTCTTAATTTCACTCACCTCTTCTCCCACTTCCTCAAATTTTTGTTTAACCTCTTTTATTTCTCGGTGCGTCTCCTCAAGTTCGTCCTCTAAGGCTACCGTGACCGTCTCTATGTGCATCCTCACCTGCCGGTCCTTTGTCTCCATTATCTCTGTCACCTCCTCCACCCTCATTGTCAGTTCCTCACGTACCATCTGACATTGCTTCTGTGTCGCTATTAATTCGTTTTTAATTTCTTTTTGTGTCGCCTTTAACCCTCCGAGTACTGCAGTGTTCTTTTGAACCTGCTCCACTAACTTCGTTTGTCCCTCTGTCAGCTGTTCCACCTCCTCCGTCAGATCTTCTATTCCCCCTTGTAACTTTGCCGTATTATTTCTCACCTCTTTTTCCATACGCTTCTCACCTCGCTTTACCTCCTCGCGCAGCCCCGAGACCTCCTCACCCACACCTCGTCGTATCTCCTCCTTCATCTCCCCAATCTCTTTTGTAGATGCCACCCTCATCTGTCCCAATTCATCCCTCTGAGCATCCAGTTTGGTTTCTACCCCGATTTTCACCTCCTCTATCTGCTCTCCCATTTGTTTGATTTCCCTGGCAGATTGTTCCCCTAGTTCCCGCAATTTGTCCTCCATCCTATTTTCTAGCCCCATTAACCCATTTTTCACCCCCTCTAACTGATTCTCCTGGGCAGCCATTCTGTTTTCCACCCCCGTTAACCCATTCTTTACCTCTTTTATCCCGTTGTCTAACCCCTCAAAATTATTGTCTAACTTCTCACCGGTACCCCTCACTTCGTCCCTCATTACCCCCATTTGGCCCCCCATCTCTCCTATTTGGCCCCCCATTTCTCCCATACTGCTTTTCAAACCTCTAATTTGGTCTCCCAATTGCTCACTATTCTTTTCCATAAGGGCCTTCATTTGCATCATAAAAAGGTTCAAATCCACCAGCGGCGCTGCTGCGGTCGCGGGCGCGGCAAAATTTGGTGCCGCTACACTCACGTGCGCGAGGACGCCATCTTGTGCGCCTGATACCCCCTCAACCGCCTCCTCATTGCTCCCCTCCATTTGATCCTGGGTTACTCCTAACCCCTCTATCTCTCCCACCGGCATCCCGTCGCCTTGACCAGCCATGGCGCGATTTCAAAATTCGGGTTTTTCTTAAAAAAAAACAAATTTCGGCAGCTCGTAATTTTGACCAAATTTTTTTTTCTTTTTTCCTCTATTCGTTTTTTTTAAAAATTTGGTTCGGGCCTCGAATCCCACTCCCAGACACCAATTGTTACAGATCGCGGTTTAGATGTTATAATGACCGAGCGGTGGTGTATATGACCGCGACCTAACAGGATCCCTGACTCACCCGATTCACCCAGAACTTTGGCCGTATCGCACCACAACTAGTCAATAGGGAAAAGACAAAGGCGACACGGATGTGAAGAAGAAGAAGCAGAAGACAAAAAGGTTGGAAATACCACTAAATTTATTCCTACTATTTACATGCTCAAAGTAACCAAGGAGAAGGAAAGATAATAAAATAATATACAGAAGGATTAGAGACACAGTGCAAATTTTAGCTTACCTACAGACTTAATTAACCCAGGACAGAACAAACAAAAGACACTGACTCACGCGGGGAATTGCAGGAATGGCAGGATGTGGATGGCTGGAGGGAGAGGGAGGTCCAAGGGGGGTCCCACAGCACAACCGGCGCGTTTAGCAGCCGCCGTTCAGGCCAGGCCCCACGCTGCTGTTTTGGCTGCCGTGTACGTCGCGTGCTTTGCCAGGCCTTGTCCCACTCGTCTGGTCCAAACCCTCAACTCTTTCTTGTTTCTCTCACTCCTCACCACCGACTCCTCACCGCAACCAACTGACCACCGACTCCTTACCACCGCAACCAACGCAACCACTGACCCTCCTCTGGCAACCGACTCAGACCAACTCCTTGTGACCAACTCCTTGTGCATCCCTGACCAACTCCTTGTGCATCCCTGACCAACTCCTTGCGACCAACTCCTTGTGCATCCCTGACCAACTCCTTGCGACCAACTCCTTGTGCATCCCTGTCCCCTGACCAACTCCTCGTGACCACTTCCGTTTTTCGCCTTTTATAGCGCCTCCAGCGATTACGCCCCCGGCGTTTTGGACACGCCCATCGGGGTGCTCACCTCGGCCCTGGTTGGTCGCGCGACCCTCGGGCTCCGCCTTGGATGACGACGGGCGGGCACGCCCCTCCTCCCCTCTGACGAGGTGGAGACACGCCTTTCTTCTCCGACTCAAAGCACATGGTCAATGGCGGTTATTGGAGGGGAGGTGATTGGGAATCGAGGGCTCAGCAGTGACGAGAGGGGATGTAATATGGAAATGGAGGTTTTGGGGATGGGAAGGAAAGGGAGATTTTGGGGATGGGAAGGAAAGGGGATCTATTCTCTTTCACTGGTGCAATGGAGTATTTCAATTAATGGAAGACACAGCCTTACACTAATACACATAATAAGGATATAACTGTCAAAAAAGATATATCGTGTCCTGCATGTATGTTTTATGGACTAACTACGGGAACGCCCTTTGACCATTATACAACCACAAACGGAGGGAGGAGGGGTGATATTTTACAACAACCTTTTACAACAACCTTTTACCACAACAACAAAATTAAAAAAACATTCTCATATCCACAACAATATATATATATATATATATACACACACACATGTATATTAAAAAATAATAATTAAAAATAAATAAATAAAATAAAGAGTCCATTATCCACCCTCCTCCACCCCTAAACCCACCCCGACCCTACCTGTATATTATGCATGTCCATTCACCTTCTCTCCGACCACCCCCACCCCAACACCCCTTCCTCCCTCAACCCCCCACTGCCAGCAACTCTTTTCTCCCAACATGGTCCACTGTACTCTTCACAACTTTTCTCCAATAGGCCCACCCACTGCTTTTCCCCTATGCATATTGTAATACGACCACTAATCCCAACGTGTCCCATTTTTCTGCTCGACTGCTGCCTTGGAATGCTCCACCCCACCCAACTGATTGGTCAACCAGAAAAACAACGAATCATGGTAACAATAAAACTGGTTTCAAAGCGCATTGTATTGAGGCGTAATTTACGCCACTCGTTACTCTTGCTAAGCCTGGTATTGGATTAACAGAAAAGGTGGCTGGCTTAAGATCTTCGGATCCTGAGTTTAAGACCGTTGTGCCGTTACATCTCTCCAGGTCAAAAGACTCAACCCGTCATCCTTCCGAGGTCGGCAAAATGAGTACCGGATGACTAGTAAGGATGATCCATTCGAGTATCCTGCAGCGGAGTGGTGACCCGTCCAGGATTGTGCCCCTTAGCCAAGGAAAAACTCCTCCGGTTGCCCTTTGCATCTAAACATGTGAAAGGAGTGGTTTTTCTTCTTGTTCTTCATTATTGCTATGTTCCCTCTCAGAGCAACATGCACGAATTCCAACATGAATAAGTAAATAAAAGAAACCGATGCTGACCCCATTCATTCCACAGGTCATCGACTCTGTATATCCCAGCCATCGGTCAAAAGTAAATAGCACAAGTAAACAGAACACACTCGAAGCACAAAAATGTGAATCATCAATAAACATTGTACATCACAAGTTCACCTGGATATGGCAGCGAGACGAGACAGAAGTCCGCATACCTCCCTTCTTTGTCGACCTTCTCCGAAGAAGTGACACTAACATGACAGAAAAGAGCAGGTTCATTACAAAACGAGCACCAAACCTAATTTCCACACCATGAACAATATGCATCAACAACACTTTATTAAGTTGGTGGTAAACCATTAACAAGTTTTGACAATTGTCACACTCAAATCCACAAAACCACAACGATGCAATTGATCCCAATTCAATTTGCCACATCCGTTCCGAACTCGCCAACACCACCACCACCACAAGCCACAGCCCCAAACATGACTCACTTCATGCCAAACTTGACCTTCTTATTCTCCACCATGAGGTCGCAAATATACTTGACTCCGAGATGACGCAGCAAGCGAATATCATATCCACGTATACGATTAAACAGCTGTGAATCTCCACCGTTCCTTGGAAAAAGAGGTTAAGTATATATGGGTCACTTCTCATGAAAGCGAAGGACCAAATTGATCAGGCAATGGTGGACAAATATTTGATGTAACCTTCAAAACCACACCTCACATACACTCGACCATATGTCTGCACACGCATAGGATATAACATATCACATCAGCATTTCAGATTATTACCTCTGCCACAAAAAAGTAGATGGTGGTTACGTTTTCAATTTCCAATATGCACACTCGCCTGGGTTTTAATTCCAACCCAGCTATAAACTGTCATCCCGGTTTTTCACAGGCATGACGATTCATCAATGTGTGCCATCCCTCGGATGAGCGGTAAACTGGGCGTCATGTCTGCCAGCATTAGTTGGTGGATGTTAAAGACCACACTGTGCCCTTTGTGAAGAAGAAGCGTGTTAAAGTCGGCACCCTGGACAAATTCCAAATTCCTGCCCTAACCTGGGGACTGCATCATCGCCCCAGCCAATGATGTCACCCCACAGCCTTGTGCCGAGTAAAAAAGAAGATTGGCCTTGGACAAGTGGAAACTCTATTTTTATTTTTTTTGTATACAAGATCGAGGCGCGTGAAAGAGCTAACATTAATACAATATTAATACATTCATACAACAGCCTCCCATCCACTTTCTGAATAATCCTCTCCAAGAAGTTCTGTCACTCAAGCTTTTGGGTCTCACTATCTGCCATGATCTTTCCTGGGAAAACCACATTTCAAATCTGGCCTCCAAAGCCAGTCGCCGACTGGGCATCCTCCGTCGTGCGAAGTCCTTCCTTGGCACACCTGAGCTCCTCACCACATACAAGGCTTTCATCCGCAGCTCAATGGAATACTGCTCTCCCCTCTGGGCCGGTGCTCCTGCCTCACACCTAGCTCGTCTTCACGCTGTTGAAACCAAAGCGTTCAGAATCATTGGAATCTCCCGTGATGAAGCTACCTGCGAGGGCCTTTCACTTACTCACCGCAGGCAGGTTGGTGGTATTTCTGACTTCTACAGACTCCTCTCCGGCCTTGCTCCTCCAGCTCTCTCTGGGCTCTGTCCCCCAAATATTCCTAAAGGTCACACAAGATCTGCCTGCAACCCCCTTATGGTTAAACTGCCAAAATCAAGACTCTCTGCTCACCTTCACTCTTTCATTCCTCTTTTCTCCCGCCTCTGGAACAAACTCCCCCACTCCCTTCAATCCCATTCCTCCCTCCAGGTCTTTCAAACAGCTGTTCACCACCATCTCTTATCTTCCCCCATCCAAAACCTTGATCTGTTCTACCCTTCCCCCATCCAAAACCTTGATCTGTTCAAAACGTGATCTACCCCCGCTAATTTCACCCCAAATCCACTTGTTTGAAATACCAACTTTTTTCCTGGAAGTCCTTGGTGTCCTTGCGTTTATACTTCTCCCCCCCCCCCCTCCCCTCCCCCCCTTCCCACGCTGCCTCCCCCCAAGCCCTCTCGCTCCCACACATTCCCGATGTCCCTCACAAATGTTGTGTTTATGTGCTTCCCCTTCTCTCCCCATCTTGTCTACCGCTCCCCTTTCTATAAACTTTGTTTGTTTGTCTGTTTGATTTGTTTGTGTGATAAATGTTAGCTCTTTCACGAGCCTCGAATATGTATACAAAAAATATATATATATGTCTATAAGGGGAGCGGTAGACAAAATGGGGAGAGAGGGGGAAGGACACAAACACAACATTTGAGAGCAGGGACATCGAGAGAACTGTGGGAGGGAGAGGGCTTGGGGGGAGATGGGAGAGGTATAAAACATATGGACACTGCAAAGACTTCCAGGAAAGAAGTTGAAATTTAAAAAAAGTGGATCTGGGGTGAATTAGCGGGGATAGAAAAGATCAAGGTTTTGGATGGGGGAAGATAAGAGATGGTGCTGAACAGCTGTTTTAAAGACCTGGATGGAGGAGTGGGATTGAAGGGAGTGGGGGAGTTTGTTCCAGAGCAAGGGGATACCAAAGTCACCACTCAACCAGCACAAGAGTTTAAAATCAGGCCTGAGTACCAGTACGCAGTGGCCTATCTTTCCGTAGTACCACAAGTGGAAACTTCAACATAGCCAATTTATTGCTAGCAGATGAAATAGCCAGCTTAATAATAATAATAATAATTCATTTATTTTGTATAGCGCTTTTCCAGAAGCCCAAAGGCGCTTTGACAGAGTGGAAAACATAATGCATAACAATACATGAAAACAACAATTGCAAAAAGACAAGAATCAAGAAAACAAACAGCAGCGATATACGGCATATATATAAGACAAGAATCAAAAAGACAAGACAAGAATCAATAGGGAAATATTTAAAGCAAAAGGAGGGAGAAGGAGAAGAGATAGTCAGGGGTTAAATGCTGTGGGTTGAATGTTGAATGCAGCGTTGAACAGGTGGGTCTTTAGTGATGTTTTGAATGTGGTGAGTGAGGAGGAGTCTCTGATGGTGTGAGGTAGTGAGTTCCAGAGGGTGGGAGCAGCGATGGAGAAGGCCCTGTCCCCCCAGGATCTGAATTTGGTCCGGATGGAGGGGGTCAGGAGGTTGGTACCAGCAGAGCGGAGGTTGCGGGTGGGAGTGTGTCTGGAGAGGAGGTCAGCCAGGTAGGATGGGGCCAGGTTATGGAGGGCTTTGTATGTCAAGAGGAGGATTTTGTACTGGATTCTCTGGGGGATGGGGAGCCAGTGAAGCTTGTAAAGGACGGGGGTGATGTGGTCACGGGTCCGGGAATGAGTGAGTAGACGGGCAGCGGAGTTCTGAATGTATTGGAGTTTATTGGTGATTTTTGAGGGTGAACCATAGAGGAGGCTATTGCAGTAGTCCAGACGGGAGGTGATGAAGGCGTGGATGAGGGTTTCTGCAGCCGTGGAGGAGAGGGATGAGCGGAGACGGGCAATGTTTTTCAGGTGAAAGAAGGCTGACTTTGTGATCTGTTTAGTGTATTTGTCGAAGGAAAGGGTTTGGTCAAAGATGACGCCAAGATTCCGGATGTGAGGGGAGGTGGATACTGGGATACCGTCGATGTTGAGGGCAAAGTTATGGGTGGATTTTGTGAGCGTTTTTGGGCCAATGATGATTATTTCAGATTTATCACAGTTAAGCTTGAGGAAGTTGAATTGAAGGTTGAATTGAAACCTTAAGGTTCCCTGATACTCATGGATTCAAT
This sequence comes from Myxine glutinosa, assembly GCF_964187855.1. Taxonomy (NCBI): domain Eukaryota; kingdom Metazoa; phylum Chordata; class Myxini; order Myxiniformes; family Myxinidae; genus Myxine; species Myxine glutinosa. The sequence goes on along the minus strand of NC_136272.1, from coordinate 15,809,981 downwards.
GCCAAGCTTGCTCAGCACCAGGAATCGAACCCAGACTATACACAGCTCAAAAGGGAGTTCTACCTCCGAGCTATCCTACCGGTCCGAAATGCAATGTGCCCCGCTACAACCTTATTGGAGTAACAGTGAAATATGAACGAATGATCGTTTTTTTAAGGACATTTTTCCCTGCTAGAGCAGGGGTTAGTCTTGCGGGCCCCATGACAATCATGGTGCCCTGTTTGAGGCAATGTTTTTATGGCCGGATGCCCTTCCTGACGCCAACCCTTGGTCGCCTCTTACGATGCGCAGGGATACGGTGTACCTATTCTAAATCGGGGTACACACCGTGATCATTCATCCCAGCAAGCTGGTACTCAATTTGCCGACCTCGGAAGGATGACAGGCCGAGTCAACCCCCCTGGCGTTAATTCAGCGATCGACCGGGATTCGAACCCAGGATCCTAGGATCCCAAGCCGGCACCCTAACCCCTAAGCCAACACCAGGCTAAGTGCAGTGCTAAGGCTAAGTGCTAAGTAACAGTGCAGCATCTTAAATTCCTTCTCGACAATTATTTATCCTGAAAACTTGAAACGATTACTGCGGTGGACACAGTTTTAGCTACAGGATTATGTTTGTCCCATGCGTCCACCGGCAAAAGGAAAAGACAATCCCAGTAAACACAAAGCAAGTTCCAAGTAAAAACAGACAACCACATAATTATTTTAGCGGATTCCAAGTGGTGCCTACTATTCGCTTATCCTTGCCTCTGCTGGTCTTCCTCTGCAGGTCCGTCTTCCATCGCCCCATAATCATCACTTGCACCTGCACCTGCAAATGACGCAATCAAATCCGTTTCACAAACTTTCCTGGAACCATCATTTTCACCTCAACACTGTCAATCATAGGCCACATTACAGCAGAGTTTGCGGAAGTAAACGTTCTGCGTTCGTTAACACAGGATGGGCAAAGTGGACCAGCTGATTATTCAATGAAAAGTTATTCGTTCTTTAAAATCATGTCCAGCGGAGAAGCGTCAAATGCCCCGTTGAAGCAATTAAAAAACCAGTCCCACCTGAGAAGAGATAGTTGTAACCGCTCCTTCCATAAATCTCACCCCAACCTGCCAAGGTAGACGACCTACATATGTGCTGGAGAGCAATTTGAAAAAAAAAAAGAGAAGGAGGCTAATTAGCTATATTCGAGTGGGTGAAAGAAGCTCAAGACGTCGTGCCAGATGGAAACAAGCTCTACCTTGCCATTGTACAAAATGACGGGACAGATGAAACGGCTGCGGCAGCGTGCCATTCGGCTTCGAGAAACCAGCTCCCGCAAATTATTCACTTGTGCTGTGCTTTCATACCTAGGGATGGTGAGGGAGTACAAAATATTAAAGCACAGGTGATCTAAACTGCGTCCATTTTCAAATATCGATATTTCATCTGTATTTCATGAAAGAAACCAAATTAATTACCACTGCCACCGAAGGTGGACGGAGGTTATGTTTTCACCCCTATTTGTCCGTCTGTATGTATGTCTGGATATCTCAAAAATTAATGGGTGGATTTGGACAAAACTTGATGGACAGGTTGGGTGTGCAACAAGGAAAATTCATTCCATTTTTGGTGAAGATCCAGATTCGGAAACGAGAATTTTTACTTGCGAAAATCACATTTTTCCAAGTACTGTATATTGGTTGGTCTTGTGCGTTATTCTGTCTGTCTGCCTGTCTTTCTGCCTGTCAGTCGCCTACAGGTCACAATTTTCAACCGATCTTCACGAAACTACACCAAATGGTAGTAACAAGCAACAAGCATAAGCAACGAGCCTATTGTTTTTTTGGGTCAAAAGGTCAATAGCCAAAATGATATTTTTGGTACATTTTTTTGGTACATTTGGTATTTTTTTACCAAAATGGTAAAACAAATTTTTTTTTTGGCAACATACGCCAAAGGTCACTTTGTCAAATTTCTAAAATCCTCAATTTTCATCTGATTGACTTGAAATTTTAAGAGGATTTGCATTCCAGGTCACTGAATTCAACCGCCAAGTATTTTTAAGGTCATCCTAGGCCAACAACTTATTTTAGGGACTTCGCAAGTATCGTGCTATGCACGACATATTTCTAGTTTAATCCTCCATGCGATTCTTCACCATCAAGAGATAGAACCAAAAACTATACATAGCATGGTATTTCAAAAAGTTGTGGACAGATTAGGGCAATACTTGGTGGACAGGTTCAGTGTGCGACAAGAACAAGCCGACTAGATTTTGGTTCAGGTCCAGATCTGGCCTATCAGTGCGCTACAAATCATAAACCGTTCAGCCTGGCGGAGGCATGTGCTCTTCAGGGTGCCGTTCAAGCTCCTCGTTGTGCCTTTGGCCACAATTCACTCACTAGCGTACATGGGTACCAACACAAACCACTATCTCTCCCAAGTTCACCATATTTTAAAAAGTGATCTCCAAAGACATGTGACAACTGGCCATTTGTCATTGTGCCAGGTTTTTTTTTCCCCCTTTGCGATTATAGTTTAGTGAGAGCATAGCGAGTCGTCACACCCACCTATCATGGAGCACACATGATCATTTCAGGGAAAAGCCCAAACACGTAACCTGGAATATTGAATAAATGAGACATTACTTGTAACTCTTACCTGGAACCAATCCCTACATCTTTATTCTGTCTAAAAAAAAAAGAACTGATGATTATAATTTCACGACGTGGTCAAAAGAAACGATGCCAGATGCTGCGTGTATCAGTTCCCTTCCTGGTTTCAGGTTTTGGCTCACCACATTCCCCTTTCGTTCTGTCTGTATGTATGTTCTGTCTGTCCCTAAAATCATCAGTTCTCTGCCTCTCTTTTTATTTTATTTTAATAAACTCAACTTGCTTCCTCATTTAGGTTGACAGGATGGCCAAGACATATGCACACTCGCTTCAAAGCCATCTAGCCTGGGTACGAATCCCGACCCAGCTATAAACGGTCATCCCGGTGTTTCACAAGCAGGGCGATTCATCAATGGGTGTGCCGTCCCATTGATGGACGTTAAACTGCGCATCACATCTACCGACATTACATATCCCACGGTGTCCTCCGAAAAGAGTAGTCGAACTATCACAGGCACCATTAAAAATTCCAAATTCCTTCCCCAACATTAGTTGCATGTCAGGCTTGGCCAGCCTGTTCGTGAAAGACTCAGGCCAAACTTCCCCTGGCCAACCCCACAGGGAAGTGGGAATAATTGTGTCCATTAAAGAAGAAGAAAATAACTTGCTTCCTCCTTTTCAGTGCTTGTGTGTTCTGTTCATTTCCACCTCCCTCAATAACGTTTCCTTCTGAACAGCAGAAATTTCCTAAATCGCAATTTGAACGGCAGAAACACCTGAAAGGAAATTCAGACTGGATAATGAAACATGCCAAGAGAGCAATGAAGATAGCAGGCAATTTTGGTGACACGGAGAGCAATAGGTAATGTGCAATAAACGTCACTTCTGTGAGAACGAGTCTGCCTGCATAATGCTGCCGCCATGACGGGAGACAAAGCGAGGCGTTTACAACGAGGTGTGCGAGCTGGTGCGATTTCAAAGTGGAAATACCGTGATTTAGACCCGTCTTGAGGTGGGTCAAGAGAGGATTTATCCACTTTTTTAATACTACAGTTCATTGGTAGCACTTGTTGTACACCGCTCCTTTCCTATTCCATCCACAGGTGCTGCATGACGTCATCGCAGGGCACCGAAGGGGGCCGGGCGATGACGCGCGCTGAAAGGGTACTCAGTTTTCACTCCGGTTTCTTTCTTGTTTGTTTATTTGTTTGTTTTCTTGTTCGTTTGTTTTCTTGTTTGTTTGGTTGTCCGGGCGATATCTCAGCCATCCTTTAAACTAGCACGCTGAAATTTGGGCACAATGGTGAGTAAGTACTTTGGCAAAAACTCCGTTTGGTATTTTTGGTTTTTTGATTAATCAATTAATTGATTAATTACTTAATTATTATCGATTAAGTACTTATATATTTCTTCTCATCTGGGCAATATCTCAGGCACCTTTTGAGCTAGGAAGCTGATATTTGGACATGACAATGACCAAGTGATTTGGCTCTAAAGGGTATTTTGTATTTATTGATTAATCAATTAATCGATTAATTTTTTAATTCTTCGATTAATGACAATTATTTTTTCTAAAGTTACAGATGCAGATGAAACGGTCGTGGTTTAGGTATTCTATTAGCCAACTGATTAATTATTTAATTATCTTATGATTATTATTTCTTTATTTTCATTATTAATCACATTTATTTTCTTTCTCATCTGGGCAATATCTCAGGCACCTTTTGAGCTAGGAAGCTAATATTTGAACATGACAATGACCAAGTGATGTGGCTATAAAGGCTATTTTTGGTATATTGATTAATCAATTAAGTGAATAATTATTTATTAATCAGTCAATTATTAAATATTTATTTATTTATTTTGATTAATGACTTATTTAATTAATTTACAAAAAGATACAGCTTCAGATTAAACTGATGGTCGAGGTATACTATTAGCCAATTGATTAAGAAATTATTTTACGATCATTATTTGTCGATTTTAATTACGCAATTAATCAATCAATTATTGTACACCTCTCGCTCCCAATACTGTCTCTATGAGCTGCACGGCGGTATTGCCGGGCGCTGTAGGTGCTCCGGCAATGCCGCGCTGGAGGATATTTATTTATTTGGCATGGGGCGGTGTACTTTGAATGTATCTGTACTTGTCTTTTTACCTGTTCATGCGATTTCATTTCGTCTTTTTGTAAACCCTGCGTCAGTGGCGACCCATCCAGGATTGTGCCACCGAGCCAAGGAAAAACTGCCTTGGCAGCCCTGTGTCAAAAGACGCAAAAAAGAGTGGTTCTTCTTCTTCTTTTGTAAACTCTGTACCAATTCTTCATTTTATATTCTGGTCAAGATACATTGGCAGGGAGTCACAATTTGAGTAAGAAACAACAACTTGAAGATGACAACGATAACGTTGTTATTAATAAAACTTTTTTGCATGAAAAAGCTTTCAGTGACATCCTGCACCCCTCCGCTTATAAAATAATTGTCGGACTCCGTAAGTTTGAAAGCTTTCATCTGTTGCTTTGTCACAAAGCTTGTTGTCAGAACCAGATAGTTCATGATATCTAGATATTCAATCCTGGGCCACAACTTTGAACACATTGTCTGCCAATTTGGGTTTCTTCAAGCAATATGGATCTATACCATCGCAGGGACATACGTTTGTCTCCCATAATGGCGGACGGGCTTCGTCTGCCAGTGATGACGTCATTTCATACTGCCTACTGTTGGACCAAATAGGGAAATCACACGATCATTCACTCTAAACATTTATTGTATTGTTATTGTTTATGTTATTGTTATTGTAAGAAAGCAAGATTTTTACCTCTCGTCATGTCCAACCTGGCCACTCGTTATCTGGTACTCAAGAAGCGCGATGCGGGGTGGATAGTGACCACAGAGCAATCCTCCAGTGTTGTCCAGCACAGACAAAGCATAGTCGCGAGCAAAGAGCTCAAGACATCGTGTCTGGATCTCCTCCACCTGCAAACAGAATCCCAAACTGCTGACCAGTGTGCATGGTGGGGTGATCCCAGGATGTAAGCAAATGCACACCTGAGTTCAAATCAAAAAATGTGAATACTTAGCCGGTAAAGTGAAGCAGTCAAGGCTAATATCAGGAGAACAAAAATGTCAAACATAGCCATGAGGGTCGATCTTCAGTGATAAATCTTTAATACAAGATGCGCCTCTTCAGGTTGAACCTGCTTTTCAAGTAGAGCGTCGGTAAATGTTGCCGGCACCGGCTAAATAGTTAATTTAATGAAGGGTTTCCATATCCAGCGATTTCGATCCCGAAAGACGCTTTACCGGTGGAGTTCTGGTAAATGTTGCCGGTACCGGCTAAATAGATAATATAATGAAGAGTATCAATGTCCAGCGATTGCGATCGCGGAACTCGCTTTACCCGCAGAGTTTCGGTAAATGTTGCCGGTACCGGCTAAATAGATAATTTAATGAAGGGTTTCCATCTCCAGCGATTTCAATCCCGAAAGACGCTTTACCGGTGGAGTTCTGGTAAATGGTGTCGGTACCGGCTAAATGGATAATAGAATGAAGAGTTCCAATACCCAGCGATTACGATCCCGGAAGAGTCAGGCTTAGGCAGATCGTGCAGTCTCTCCAACAACCGTCAGACTCTGTAACCGCGGCCTTTGACCCCGGAATTCCCCTTTCATACCAACCTTGGCATTTCCTTCCCTCGCCTTGTAAGGATTCCTGGAGAAATATTCGATCAGGTCCTTGATTTCGTCGTAGCGGTTCCCCCTGATCATCGCTAGCCACCCCGGACGGCCAGGGCCCGCACGCCTCGCACCATTCCGCCTTAAACTACCAGTCTGCACAGCGAGACGTCTCCTCCGGCCTCGGATAGGCGCCCTGATCCATCCGGCGCACGTGTCCGTCTACCCCCGCCCATTATTTTTCTTCTTCTTCCTCTTCACATCTCTAATCTCTTCCTCCTCTACCTCCTCTTCTCTTGCCTCTTCTTCTTCTTCTTCTTTCTCTTCCTCTTCCTCCTCCTCCTCTTCTTCTTCTTCCTCCTCAACAGGCCCCTGGCGGCCCGTTTATTCTTCTTCCCAAAATTTTCGCTATTTGTTATTTTTCAAATTTGTAATAATTTTTCTTGTTTGTTTTGACACTTTATTACACTGACAAACGTATCGGTCACACTTACCTTGTTTTATTGTATTTTCTCAAAATGCTGTTTCATTTGTTTGTGATATTAGTTTCATTACAATAATATCACGCTGATTATTATTTATTTGCATGATACGATTATATTTGCTCAAATTCTGGGAGTTTTGTTCAAGTCACAGTTGGGTATTTTAATAAAACTTCCAGTGTTTAAATGGCTTATACAGACCCACCGAGAGACTGACTGTGTTGCCATGGTTACACATGTTTATTTAATTCAGGCACGTCCGTAATAAATAACCATTCATCCTTCATTCCTTCCTTCCGTGTAAGTGTTCCTTCATCAGGATATATTGTAGCGGCTGCCGCTGAGTTTTCACAATCGCCTTGCACCTATCAAGGACGCGGAGCGATCACCATGCCGGGCTCGTCCAGGACGCCCAGGCCCGCGCTCAACTTGCCAGGCCTCAGTCGGGACGCCCGGGCATGCCCGGGCATGCCCGGGCAGGCTCGCCCTCAACTTGCCAGGCCGCAGCCAGGACGCTGGGCCACGCCCCCTGGCGCCGGGCCTGGGCAAACCCCCTGGCGGAATAGATATATATTGCTGACTGATAAACGGTTTTTCAGAGTGCCTGAGTGTTTGATTTCATTAAAGCAACTCAGATGAATTCTAGCTTTTTGTCGCGTCCATTCTTCCGATCGACGTGGGAGCCCCGGCTCCTTCATTGGTGACCTATCGACATGGACACGGCAGTCGCCCTTAAACTGCCTACCTTCTGGGAGGCTCACGCGGCGGTTTGGTTCGCACAGGCGGAGTCCCTGTTCGCCCTGCGAGGCATCACGGCCGACGACACCCGCTTCCACCATGTGGTAGCTGCGCTCGGGTCGGTTACCGCGGCCCGCGCCCTGAGCCTCCTCGAAAGCCCGCCAGCCGCTGACAAATACGGCGCGATTAAGAAGCTGCTCCTCGATGCTTTCGCCCTCCCATCGGCGGAACGCGCACGGCGCCTGCTCGATCTGCCTGAGCTCGGCGACACGCGCCCTTCCGAGCGCATGGACTACATGCTTTCACTGCTCGGCGAGCACTCTCCGGCATTCCTGTTCCGGGAGCTGTTCTTCCGTCAGCTGCCTAACCCGGTACGCCTCGCCCTGGCAAGCACGACGATCACAGATCCCCGGGCCCTTGCCAGAGAAGCCGACAAGATCTCCGCCGCAGGACAGCGCATCGTAGCGGCGACATGGGACCCACCGCCGTCCGACGCAACACCCAGGGCGCCCGAGCACCCGGCACGGTCGACGGCCGAACTGCCGACGCCATTGGCGGCCGCTCTACCGAGCCGACCACCTCCGGCACGACGACCGAGGCCTCCACCTGACCAAGCGTGGTGTTACTATCATGCCAGGTTCGGACAGAAGGCCCGGACATGCCGACCCCCGTGCACCTTCGGCAGGCCGGGAAATGGCCGGGCCGGCGTTCATTACCAGCCATGAGCGCCGGCCACACGGGCAACTTACTGTTCATCACGGATAAAGCGTCCGGACGGCGCTTCCTGTGCGACACCGGCGCCCAACTGAGCGTCATACCCGCCTCTGACCAGGACAGGAAATCCGCGGTTTGCGGCCCCTCCTTAGTTGCGGCCAACGGATCGACTATCCGCACCTTCGGCCCGCGCAACGTCACCCTCTGCTTCGGCGGCCAACGCTTTGCTTGGACGTTTGTAACCGCCAACGTGCCCGTGGCTCTGCTAGGCGCCGACTTCCTCTGCGCACACGGACTGCTGGTGGACGTCCAACGGCGTCGTTTAATCAACGCTGAAACCTTCAGCTCCCTGGTATGCACATTGAGCAGCTCCGCGCCGACCGAGCTGGCATGCGCCGTCCCGGCGGCGAACGAGTTTGCTCGCCTGCTCACGGAGTTCCCGGCCCTCACGCGGCCGACGTTTTCGGCCGTCGCAGTACGGCATGGGATCGAGCACCACATACCAACCACGGGCCCGCCGGTCTACGCCAGGGCCCGCCGCCTCGACCCAGCCAAGCTCGCCGTAGCGAAGGCCGAATTCGACGCGTTGGAGCACCTCGGCATCGTGCGGCGCTCCGATAGCGCGTGGGCCTCGCCACTGCACATCGTGCCAAAGCCGGGGGGTGGATGGCGCCCGTGTGGCGACTACCGCCGTCTCAATGACGCTACCACCCCCGACAGGTACCCGATCCCGCATATCCAAGACTTCTCCGCCCGTCTGGCGGGACGGGTCATTTTTTCGAAAATTGACCTCATACGGGGATATCACCAGGTACCTGTCAGGGCGGCCGACGTCCCTAAAACGGCAGTCATCACGCCGTTCGGCTTATTCGAATTCTTGCGGATGCCGTTTGGTCTCAAGAACGCGGCTCAGGCGTTCCAGCGCTTGATGGACGGCGTGCTGCGTGACCTGCCGTTCCTTTTCGTTTACCTGGACGACATCCTCGTCGCCAGCACGTCCCGGGCCGAGCACCTCCTCCACCTCCGGACACTGTTCGAGCGCCTCAGCGAGCACGGCCTCATCGTCAACCCGGCCAAATGCCACTTCGGCACGACGGCCGTTGATTTTTTGGGCCATCACATCACCAAGAACGGGGCCGTGCCGCTGCCAACCAAGGTCGAGGCCATCACCACGTTCCCGCGTCCCCGCACCATAAAGGCCCTGCAGGAATTCCTGGGAATGGTGAATTTTTATCACCGCTTCGTGCCCCGCGCTGCTCAGCTCATGCGGCCCCTCTACGAAGCCCTCCGGGGCATGCCGGCCAAGCACGACATCGCCTGGTCCGCAGCAATGGATGCGGCCTTCCAAGGCTCAAAGCGGGCCCTCGCCGACGCAACACTGCTCGCTCACCCGGTGCTCAACGCTCCCATCGCCCTCACCACGGATGCCTCCGACTACGCGGTGGGTGCCGTACATGAGCAATGGGTGAACGGGGTTTGGCAGCCACTCGCTTTTTTCAGCCGGCAGCTCCGGCCGAACGAGCTCAAATACAGCACGTTTGACCGGGAGCTCCTCGGTCTACACCTGGCCGTCCGCCATTTCCGCCACCTCCTGGAGGGCCGACCTTTCACGGCGTTCGTCGACCACAAGCCGTTGGTTTACGCCATGGCCAAGGTCACGGAGCCATGGTCGGCCCACCAACAGCGCCACCTCTCCGCCGTGTCGGAGTTTACCACGGACATCCGGCACGTCGCCGGCAAAAACAACGCCGTGGCCGACTGTCTTTCCCGGGCCAGCGCGAACGCGGTCCACCTGGGCGTGGATTTTGCGCTTATGGCGGCGGACCAAACCACCGACACCACGGTGCAAGCCCTCCGGGCGGCGGACACGGGCCTCCGCCTGGCCGACATCCCCTGCGCGGACACTGTCCTGCTCTGCGACGTCTCCCAAGGCCAGCCTCGCCCCATCGTGCCCGTCGCCTGGCAACGCCGCATCTTCGCCTCCCTCCACGGCCTTTCCCACCCGGGCCGGAAAGCTTCCCAGAAGCTGGTGTCGGCGCGTTTCGTCTGGCACGGCCTTCGTCGGGACGTCCGCGATTGGACCAGCGCCTGCACGGCCTGCCAACGGGCCAAGGTCCACCGACACACCCAGGCCCCGCTGGCACCTTTCACCGTGCCCGAACGACGTTTCGACCACGTCAACGTGGATCTGGTGGGCCCCCTCCCCCCGTCACGGGGGTTCACACACCTGCTCACCATGGTGGACAGGACCACCAGGTGGCCGGAGGCCGTTCCCCTCGTCTCCACCACCACCGCCGACGTGGCGCAGGCTTTCATCGCCACCTGGGTCGCCCGCTTCGGCGCACCGGCGGACATCTCGTCAGACCGCGGTCCACAGTTCACCTCCGAGCTGTGGGGCGCGGTCGCCCGCAACCTGGGGATCAAGCTCCACCGTACTACGGCCTACCACCCCCAAGCAAACGGGTTGTGCGAGCGATTCCACCGCTCCATGAAGGCCGCGCTCATGGCCGGCCTTCAAGACGTCGGGTGGGCCGACCGGCTGCCGTGGGTCCTTTTGGGCCTTCGCACGGCCCCCAAGGAGGACCTCCAGGCATCCACCGCCGAGCTTGTCTATGGCCAGGTGCTACGCGTCCCGGGCGAATTTGTGCCCGACGCTACCAGTCCCTGGTCCGCAGCTCACCAGCGCTCGGACCTCCAGGAGGCCGCCCGACGGTTTGCCCCCGTGCCAACATCCCACCACGGTGACCCCCAGTCCTACGTCCCCCCAGCACTCCGCACAGCGGAGTATGTTTTTGTGCGTCACGACGCACATCGGTGGCCACTCCAGCCGCCGTACGACGGGCCCTTCCGGGTGCTGCGACGGGACGACAAGTCGTTCGTCATCGACATCGGCGGCAGGTCGGACCGGATTGCTGTGGACCGCCTCAAGCCGGCGCACGTGGACGTCGACCACCCACCACGGGTGGCCCTTCCGCCGCGGCGAGGCCATCCCCCGTCCACGGTGCCCCCCACTCGACCGCCCACCACCTCACCGGACCCCCTCCCACGACCCGCCAGGGGTCGCTTCGGCCGGGTCATCAGGACCCCCCTCAAATTGACCCTGCCGGTGCAAGTCGATTCTGGGGGGACGTGTGTAGCGGCTGCCGCTGAGTTTTCACAATCGCCTTGCACCTATCAAGGACGCGGAGCGATCACCATGCCGGGCTCGTCCAGGACGCCCAGGCCCGCGCTCAACTTGCCAGGCCTCAGTCGGGACGCCCGGGCATGCCCGGGCATGCCCGGGCAGGCTCGCCCTCAACTTGCCAGGCCGCAGCCAGGACGCTGGGCCACGCCCCCTGGCGCCGGGCCTGGGCAAACCCCCTGGCGGAATAGATATATATTGCTGACTGATAAACGGTTTTTCAGAGTGCCTGAGTGTTTGATTTCATTAAAGCAACTCAGATGAATTCTAGCTTTTTGTCGCGTCCATTCTTCCGATCGACGTGGGAGCCCCGGCTCCTTCAATATATATATTCCTGGGGTTGTACTTCAGCAGGGAAAGGATGTGAGGAGGAGAGTGAAATGGCCAGGTATGGGAGAGAATGGATGGAGTGATGTGTGGGGCGCTTCATAGGTTGAAAGGAAGGGTGGAAGATAGAATGAGAAAGATGAATGAGATTGTGTTTGAGTATGCATGTGTCACGTTTGGAGTGAAAGAGTGTGTAGAGAAGGGTGAGAAGGAGGCATGTTCGAGCAGGAGGCAGAGGGAGATCCATGAGTTGAGAATGGAGTTGAGGAGTTTGAATGGAAGATGGAAGAGGGCAGTGGAAGGGGAGAGGGATGGGCTTGAGGTGTTGACGAAGCAGGTGAGGATGAGGTTGGTGAAGTTGAAGAGAGTGGAAAGGATGAAGAGGCGAAGAAAGGAGAGGCAGAGGAAGGGAAAGAGGTTCTTTGAGAGGCCTTTTCAGTTTATGAAGGATCTGTTGGAGCCGTCTCGAGGTGGTGTACTGAAGGTACCAAAGGAAGAGTTGGAAGGTCACCTGCGTGTCACGTATGCAGACACAAGGAGGAACGAAGTGGTGGAGGACATCGAAGGATTGGTGAGACCGACAGAGCCAGGTGTTCCATTTGATTTGTCAGAGCCAAAGATGTCTGAGATTGAGGCAGTTTTGAGGAAGGCACAGGCGGCATCGGCTCCAGGACCATATGGCGTTTAAGAGTTGTGAAGGCATCAGGCAGTATCTGTGGAAGGCTCTGAAGGTGGTATGGAGGCAAGGAGTGGTGCCCAGTCAATGGACTAGGGCAGAAGGAGTTTATATTCCAAAGCAGGATGAGGCTGTGACACTGGAGCAGTTTAGACCAATATCATTGCTCGATGTAGATGGGAAGATATTGATGAGTGTCTTTGCGGCAGGGCTCTCAGGCTTCATCAGAGGGAATGGTTTTGTGGATGGTTCTGTGCAGAAGGCAGGAATACCAGGATCACCAGGATGCATTGAACACTCGGCAATGGTCTGGCAAGTGTTACAGGAGGCAAAGAGGCAAAGGAAGGATGTGGTGGTGGTATGGCTGGATTTGGAGAACTAGGGCGTGCCCGTACGTGGGTGCAAAAAAACATGCGTGCAAACAACAACAACAAAAAAAAACTTTGAAACCACGTGGCAGTAACGACCACAGAACCCCCCCCCCTCTATTTACATGAAATGGTTTGGTCCATTCGCAAAGCCAAAGCGAACGGCTTGCGAGTACGGTAGAACCCCCCCCCCCCCCCCTCTATTTACATGAAATGGTTTGGTCCATTCGCAAAGCCAAAGCGAACGGCTTGCGAGTACGGTGACCATACCTTGGGAACCACTTGTCCGATTAATTTCAAACCTTGAAAAGGCACATCCTCGGGTCCCCAGCAATATACCTGGCAAGTTTCAATTAGATCGGACCCGTGGTTGTCAAGAAACAGCGGTCACAGACAAACACACACACATACACACAGAGATTACTGGAATTATAGATAGATGCATATGGGTCAGTGCCGCATGCCTTGATCAGGTATGCCATGGATTTCTTTTGGGTGCCAAAAGGGCCTTCCCCACTTAGGTAGTCGTCAGGAGCAGGCAAGCTCGGGGGGCGGCTTCAGTGGCGGGGGTGCGCAGGTAGTTAGACCTGCTGGTAGGGCCACACGACCCAGCCCCGAAATTGTGCGAGGGCACAGTAAGAAAATTTGCGGGAGTGAGACCCAAATTTTGGACGGCACCACAGTGTGGGCAATGGGAATTCGGGTTCTTAGAACCACATAGTTTAAAGAGGCCAATTGGCAGGGTACGACCCTGGGTAGTTTAAATGAGTTAATGTTACTAGAGTAGTTAGGATATAAGAAATCCCTTCGCATCATCCACAACCATTCACCGAGGAGGACGAGCTCCACACCAGGGCTCTGTAAGCCATTTGAGATATGAGACGCATCATGACGTAAAAGTGACATTGTGTTTGTTCCATCCCTTCCTTCTTGGGAGGGATTGGGAGACGAATTTGGAGATAGAGGGGGATATGAGAGACAAGACGCAGACGGATTGTAAATACAAGGGGGGCTAGGGTAGTGCAGCCAACGGTGGGGGGTACGGACGGTTAGGGACGAGTTTGCTCTGCTCGCTCTTCTGCGTCCATCGCACCGCACCAGGCATGGTGGTGCCTGGACACCTTATTTTTTGTGTGCCACTGCGTCCTTTCCATTTGCTTGTTGTGCTTTGTCTCTCCTCCCCGCCCCAGGACCATTTTGGAGGCCGAACTGTGCAGCACCTTGCTGCCATGTCCTTTTGCTGCACCCGTATTACATCTGTGCAGCCGACCTGTGCAGCACTTTGCTGCCAACCCTCTTGCTGCACCTTGTCACACTTAAGGACCACAAGCCTTGTGGCCTCGCACCTCTGCTGTGCAGCATCTTGCTGCAAAATCATCTTGCAACTTCGGACCACTTGTTTGAGTGGCATTGATGCCACGCAGTTGGACCACGTGAGAACGGCCCTGCTGGCCAATGAAAAGCAAATAAAAGCATTTTTAATTATTGTGTGCTAGGGATAAAGAAGTTCTGCAAGTTTAGATGGCCCTGATGCTTCAAATGGCCTGTATGCCGGTCAGGGGGCCAGCCGGTTTGTTAGACGCACACTGAAGCAGCAAAAAGCAAGATGCAAGATGCAAGCAGCAAGTGCCATTTATGAGTGTGTTTTGTTGTGTTTTCTCTCCCCTCCAATCTTCTCTTCCAAAAAGAACAGGTCCTGGGTCATAGAATTGTAAATAAAGTTAAGTTCTGTGCAATGTAAATATAAGAATGTGCCCACCGGCTATGTGTTTAGTTTGAAAATTCCGGAAGTACTCGGGTAGTTGTGGGTGTGAACTGTTAGATAGCTGCTCAACGCAATAGGAGGGACATATCTAGTGTTAAAACTGTCGCACACATGGGTCAGAGTAAATGCCAGAGGGAATTACACCTATGTGTCACATTTAAAAGTAAAGTTAATTTTGCATGCCAGGCTCTACCGGTCGTTCCATTGGTGGGTTCGACTCAGGGCGAGTCTGGTGAGAGTGGGGTGTAGTGTTACGGTTTTGGAATAAAGGATAACCCCCCTCGTAGGTAGACGCACCACAACATGTAGCCTCGCGATAGTATAGTTATCTCTTAGTAAATGTAAGCGTAGTCTCCTTTCCTATGTTAGTTTTGCGTTGAGCAGGCCAGTGAGCTTCGGTGTTCTTTTGGCGCTGAAATGCCACGTGGTCGGCCTGAACAAGTCTGGCAAGGCCAAAGGGAGGAGCTGCAGGGGGAGTGGCCAGTAAGCGCGAGCCACCAATCAGAGCTCAAGGGGAGTGGCTAACCACGGCAACGGGAGGCGGAGCATGGAACATTCGGGTAGGGCCGGGTCGGAGCCATAAATCCCCGCTCCGAGCCCCCCCCCCCCCACCCCGCCTCAGTTGAGGTGAGAGTTCAGGTCAATGGAGCTGGAGTGCGAGTTGAGCTGGAGAACGCGCAGGAGACGAGTCAGAACGAGAGAGAGAGAGAGAATCGCCCAGCACCTGAACAAGTCGAAGTACTTGCATTGAATTGCCTATTATCGTCGTTGTACACGAACTTTCCCCGTGCCCTGTGCCCTGCGCTCTGCGCTGTATTAATCGCGCTTGTGAAGACGACCCGTTCCAGGCCACAGACGCGCAATCTCCTCCTGCCTGGTTTTCCTGCACATGCCGTGACCACCAGAGGGCCACGCCGAGCGAGCTGTCCGGAGTGGACGACGCCAGGCGCGTTTGGGAACACGAACTTCCTTCCTTCTTTTTCCCCGTGTGAGTGAGTGGGCCCTGTGTCTGGGCTTTGTTAACATTGGTTAAGCATCTGCTCTGTGTCCCCTTTCCTTTATCCTGATCACTGTACATCATAATAAATTGTGTTCTTCCTCTGATTTGACCGTTCCCGTCCCTTCAATTAATTGGCCTAGCATAGTACGAATAAAACCGCTCGAATCGGGTTCCATAAAGGTAACGGCACGAGTCACGTGATACGCACACCGCTCGGGCGTAATCGATTAGCGTGGCTTGTGCGAGGTCCGGTCCCCGTTTTCGTGGCAGCGTGGGTCAAAGGTACGTGCAGCGTCGACCCGATACCCTTTTTCACGCTTGCTGCAGAAGTGGCAATTCGGCCTCGTGGACATGAAGACCCGAGGGGGAAAAGGGGTTTAACCCCCCCTCTGTACGTCGACGGGCTTCGGGAAATCCGCAACAATATATATATATATATATATATATATATATATACATATATATATATATTGTTACAGATCGCGGTTAGATGTTATAGACCGAGCGGTGGTGTAAGACCGCGACCTAACAAAACTCACCCGATTCACCCAGACTTTGGCCGTATCGCACCGTAGCTGCCCAATGAGGGGAAAAGACAAAAACGACGAATGCAAAGAGGAAAACGAAGGCAAAGAAAGGTTTGGAAATACTACTGAATTTATTGACTATTTACACACAAGCAAAAAGAAAGCAGGCACGTTTATTTACAAGCACATAGGACGCAGGTGACAGGGAAAATACTAGCTTATACAGACTTAATTAACCCAGGACAGAACAAACAAAAGACGGACTCACGCGGGGAATTGCAGGAGGTGGATGGCTGGAGGTGAACGCTTGGTGGAGCCAACGCGGAGCTTGGTGGAGCTGAACGCTTGGTGGAGCCAACGCGGAGCTTGGTGGAGCTGAACGCTTGGTGGAGCCAACGCGGAGCTTGGTGGAGCTGAACGCTTGGTGGAGCCAACGCGGAGCTTGGGGATTGGTGTGACGGGTTCTCTCTCCTTCCTTAGTCCCACCCAGTCCAACAACTTCCTCTCTTGCTTCAGGACTATTTCTCTCTCTTTCTTTACCACCGACTCCTCACCGCAACCAACGCAACCACTTGACCACCACCTCTACTGACTGACTCTTCACCACTCTGCACTCGACGACCGACTCCCAACCAACTCAGACCAACTCAAAGTCCAACTCCAGGCCTTTCTGTCTTCTGCTCTCCTCTGTAAAAACGCATCTCTCCTGGCCACACCCCTGCCTTGGGTTATATTGGCCCCCGCCCCTCAACCTTTGCGAACCTCCCCCACCGCTCTTCCTCCGCCCTCTGTAGCCAAACCCCTGGCTCATGGTTGGTCGAGCGGGGCTGGTTCACTCCTCCCCCTCTATGACGAGGTGGAGACACGCCTTTCTTCCCCAACCCTGCCTCGTGGCCAATGGCGGCAATTGGATCGGAGGGGAGGTAATATGGGCAATCGAGGCTTTTGGGGATGGGAAGGAAAGGGGGTCTATTCTCTTTCACTGGTGCAATGGAGTATTTCAATTAATGGAAGACACAGCCTTACGCTAATACACATAATAAGGATATAACTGTCAAAAGAAAGGATATATCGTGTCCTGCATGTATGTTTTATGGACTAACTACGGAAACGCCCTTTGACCTTTATACAACCACAAACGGAGGGAGGAGGGGTGATATTTTACAACAACCTTTTACAACAACATTTTACCACAACAACAAAATAAAAAAAACATTCTCATATCCACAACACTGCACCCTCCTCCCCTTAGGCACGTCCCGGGCCTATTACTTTTACCTTAGTGTGGCATGTAGGTGTAGTTCCCTCTACTTTTAGCCTGACCCTGAGTGCGACAGTTTTAAAACATAAATAAATGTGTCCCGCTGCTCCATTGCACCCTGCCTAACAGACTTACGCCCACAGTTAACCGAATTGCGGAATGGTCTTCAAACTACACACTGACGGTGGGAAGCATTATTTACAATTGACGCTATTTTTATTTACAAAACTAACCCAGGACCTGTAATTGTTCTTTCTGGGGGGAGGACAGTCTGCTCTGCATCAATGCACCATGAAAGCACCTATAACGCACCAACACACCCTCAAGCACCAATCAGTGCAGTCACCACTGTTCATCAATAAAATAAATCCAACAAACCCAAACCCTGCAGGTGATCTCTTGCTCTTCGGCTCCCTCTGCTGGTTATTATTTGTTCTTCCAGATGTTGTCATTCTTTTGCTTTGCTTACTGGCGGCCTATTTTCAATAAAGTGTGCCCAATGTGTCCTTTTTTTATTTGATTTTATTTATGGCCCACAGGGCCGACTAGTGTGGTTCACCTGTGGGGCATCGGTGCCCTGTGGCCAAGGTCCGCCAGCAAGATTTCGGGCCCTCATGGCCGGTTCCAGCAGAGGGGCCTTGCCCCAACCCATGGGGTCCATAAGTGGTGCTCGGCCACTGACATGTGGTCCATAACGTGGTGCATCGATGCAGACAGCTGGTTCTGGGAATTTCGGGCGCACAATGGCCGACCCACGCACGCTCCCCTCGGCGCCCAACGGCGCTCAGGTCCTCATGTGGGAGACAAAAAGGGGGGACAAGACAGATGAGCGAGGGGTAAGGTCTCAAGGGTACACGTCAAAAAGGCAATGCAAGGCAAAATGCGTACGGAGGGCGAAGTGAGAAAGCTCGTCCCTACCGTACGTCACCCCCCTGTCACCTAGCCTACCCTTGCCCTTACGCCATATGTACAAAATCTACACATTACCAATTCGTCACTACTGTCACGTCTTCCCCATATTTCCCCTATACCAAATTCGTCACCACAATCCCTCTACTTCAAAAATTTGCCATCATCAATTCATCATCAATCCTCATAAGGAGGAAGAGATGGAATTACGCACAATGTCACACCCACGTCATGATGCGTCTCACATTCCAAACATTTGCACAGTAAAAATAATTAAACATGGCATGGTGTGGAGTACCTGTCACCTCAGGTGAGTGGATGCAGATGGTGCGAGGAGATCCTTCATCCTAACTATCCTCTAAATGATTTTAACACACTTTACACTACCCGGGTTCTTTCTCCGGCCAAACCATTGGCCCTCTTACACTATGGGTTCTAAAAACCAATTCCCATTGGCCAAACTGTGGTGCTTCTCAATTTGGGGTCTCACTCCCCCGATTCATCTCCCGGTGCTCTAGCACAATTTCTGGGCTGCGACGTGTACCTCTCCCAGTGGGTCTACCCACCTGCACACCTCCACCACTGCAGTTGCCACCCGAGCTTACCTAGCTCCTCACCCTAACCTATCTAACTGGGGCAGGCCCCTCCTGGCTCTGTCACCCCACTCGGTGCCCTCTGGCACTGGGCTACCCGGGTCCGTCCTCCGGATCCTCGGGCCCCATCCACAACAACTACTACCGGCTCCCAGAGCCCACCTGCGGCCTCACCTGGCCGACATCCTCACAGTGGTGGAGCGCCCAACCAACTACACACACTAACAGGCTACACGCCCAGCCATTTCCACAACACCAACGCACCCATCCACGTACCATTCTGTCACCCGCACCACAGATGCCAATATCCAACTACAATTTACCTGTACCCTCTACCTAACACTTACACTACCCGCCCCGGGTATCCGTGATGGGGGTCCACTCTTCCCCCATTCACACCTTTGCACCATCCACTCCACTCCACAATTTCCACCATTCTCACTCCACTACCATCCATTCCACTACTCCATACCATTTATTCCATACAACCACATACACCTGTTGTTGCACACCTGTGCAATCCTACCTGGTGCCACCTGCACCCTCCTCCTCTTCCTGGACCAGTTGGTCAACACAACACACAATCACCACTACTCCCTCATACACTGCTCCACACACCTGTTCAGTTGCACACCTGTGCAATCACACCTGTCCAATTCTCACCTGTTCAATCCTCACACACACGGCATCATCTCAGCTAACTACTCCCTTCTGAAACTTGCGCTTCCCAGTCGTCCCTTTAAACTATTGCGCTCCCACGTCATTATCATCCACACTAATCTACCTGCGTCCCCACTACAGGTATCAGTCACTAACTAACCTTAACGTTACCTAATGTCAATCTCTTCTAGATCCCTACAATATAACCTAACCCACCCGGGCTAGTTTTCACTGCCATACACCCCATAAACTATAGCTCCTTTGCCCCACCTGTGAGGGATGGTGGATTTGCCATCCCACCACATCGGGGGTCTCTCTATCAATTTGGCACACTAAATTCCAACCAATTCAAAAATTTTCCATTTACTGCCAATTCTACCCACTATTATTAATTTCGTATCAAATCACTACCATCATCATCCGTCTACTTATTACATCCTCTCGGTGCGCCATGACATCATTAAACTCGGCTTCGCAAAGCCGAGCAATGAATTCGGGTGGTTTGGTTGCCTGCAGGTTGAATCCGTCCGGCTTTCGGTTCAAGGGAGGTGGTTTGGTTGGACCGAGATTCCACGCACCATCTCGGCGCGGCACCTTGCGGTCCCGGGCCCGATGGCTCCATCTCCCCCGGTCGGAACCCCGTCCCCACGAGGGGGCACCGTTCCGCTTCCTCCCACTCGCCCTCGAACCGGACCGGTCGCCTCGCCCGACAAAGCCCGGACTCGACCGTGCGGGGCGGGGCCAAGCCCGAATCGGCAACGACGCTTCGAAGAGAAGCGACGCAGCATCGACCCGCGCCGGGCCTCGCACCCAACAAAGCACCCCCCCTCGCACCGAGTGCTCGCATCGGCTATCCGTCGCTCTAACCACTAAACCGGTTACCATCGATGCTTCACTTGCATGCTTACAAGCATACGCTACCCCTTTCACCCTCACAAAACCTGGCGTTCCAACGCCGTCCGTACATTCCACCAACGCTCTCTCTGTTACACACCACACCTCTTGCGCACACTTCGGTCCACACCTCTCCTCCGTAACACTCACCATGGGCGTGCACTCCGCATTGCTCTCACTCCCTGTGTCACACCCCGTACACACCGACGTGCATTCTCGCTCGCACTCGGTTTCACTCCCACACTTTATAACACACCCACTCGCCGACGCACACTTTTTCCTCCCACGCGTGCCATTTCCACTCACACGGGACCCTTCACCAACGCCCGGATGCTTCCTCGATCCCAAGCGCGCGAAAATTCTTTTGTCGCTAAACATCCTCTTACAAAATCTCCCAGCACAATACACAGCACGTCTCACCTTCGGGGTTCTTCTTCCTCCCTGCACCAAAACCTGCAAACTTCCATTTGGATTAGCGAGTACAGCATCAGGATGTGCATTTAGACTTTGAGCAATTTCCATTCCTTCCTCCGATTGTTGCTCTTTTAACTTTAAGTCCCCAGTCTCTCCAATTTCAACTATACCCATAATTTCTTTGTTCACCTCGACGACCGTTGGCTTTAATAAAACACCCTCCTCTACCTCATCGGTCGCCGGCTTTTCCAAACCCCGGGTCGCGATTTCTACCCCCGTCATTGTACCCGTGCTTTCCTCCGCTTCGCTCAACCAGCGCTTTTCGACTCGCGTTACCTCCTCGTGCACCCCTGGGACCCTTTCGCCCACCATGCGATCCATGGTCTCCCCACATTTTTGCATGCGGTCATCCATTCTGTTGGTTATTGCTTCAATTTGGTTTCCCAATCCGTTCGTTATTGCTTCCATTTGGTTTAACCATCGCTCCCTGTTCCGGTTCAAAAGGGCCTCCATTTCAGCCATAAATAATTGCATGTCTTCCACCGTTGGTACAAAGGGCGCGGCAAAATTTGGTGCCGCTGTAACCACGTGCGCGAGAGCGCCATTTAGTGCACCTGATACCTCCTCAACCACACCTTCTTTACTCTCCTCCACCATTTTCTCCACATACATTTCCCCGAGGTCCTGGGTCGATTCCACCCCGTCTATCTCTCCCACCGGCATCCCGTCGCCTTGAACAGCCATGGCGCGATTTCAAAATTCGGGTTTTGCTTTAAAAAAAACAAATTTCGGCAGCTCGTAATTTTGACCAAAAATTTTTTTTTCTAGATGTTTTAAAAATTTGGTTCGGGACCCGAATTCCACTCCCAGACACCAATTGTTACAGATCGCGGTTAGATGTTATAGACCGAGCGGTGGTGTAAGACCGCGACCTAACAAAACTCACCCGATTCACCCAGACTTTGGCCGTATCGCACCGTAGCTGCCCAATGAGGGGAAAAGACAAAAACGACGAATGCAAAGAGGAAAACGAAGGCAAAGAAAGGTTTGGAAATACTACTGAATTTATTGACTATTTACACACAAGCAAAAAGAAAGCAGGCACGTTTATTTACAAGCACATAGGACGCAGGTGACAGGGAAAATACTAGCTTATACAGACTTAATTAACCCAGGACAGAACAAACAAAAGACGGACTCACGCGGGGAATTGCAGGAGGTGGATGGCTGGAGGTGAACGCTTGGTGGAGCCAACGCGGAGCTTGGTGGAGCTGAACGCTTGGTGGAGCCAACGCGGAGCTTGGTGGAGCTGAACGCTTGGTGGAGCCAACGCGGAGCTTGGTGGAGCTGAACGCTTGGTGGAGCCAACGCGGAGCTTGGGGATTGGTGTGACGGGTTCTCTCTCCTTCCTTAGTCCCACCCAGTCCAACAACTTCCTCTCTTGCTTCAGGACTATTTCTCTCTCTTTCTTTACCACCGACTCCTCACCGCAACCAACGCAACCACTTGACCACCACCTCTACTGACTGACTCTTCACCACTCTGCACTCGACGACCGACTCCCAACCAACTCAGACCAACTCAAAGTCCAACTCCAGGCCTTTCTGTCTTCTGCTCTCCTCTGTAAAAACGCATCTCTCCTGGCCACACCCCTGCCTTGGGTTATATTGGCCCCCGCCCCTCAACCTTTGCGAACCTCCCCCACCGCTCTTCCTCCGCCCTCTGTAGCCAAACCCCTGGCTCATGGTTGGTCGAGCGGGGCTGGTTCACTCCTCCCCCTCTATGACGAGGTGGAGACACGCCTTTCTTCCCCAACCCTGCCTCGTGGCCAATGGCGGCAATTGGATCGGAGGGGAGGTAATATGGGCAATCGAGGCTTTTGGGGATGGGAAGGAAAGGGGGTCTATTCTCTTTCACTGGTGCAATGGAGTATTTCAATTAATGGAAGACACAGCCTTACGCTAATACACATAATAAGGATATAACTGTCAAAAGAAAGGATATATCGTGTCCTGCATGTATGTTTTATGGACTAACTACGGAAACGCCCTTTGACCTTTATACAACCACAAACGGAGGGAGGAGGGGTGATATTTTACAACAACCTTTTACAACAACATTTTACCACAACAACAAAATAAAAAAAACATTCTCATATCCACAACAATATATATACATTGCTGCGGTTTTGAGATTTGTACAGTAAAGTTCAATAAAGGTTAAAGGTTGCCCCCCATAGATAGTCACACAAGCAACATGTAGCCTCATTTGTAGTATAGTTATGTCTTAGTATGTGTGAGAGTAGGCCCCTTCCAATGTTAATCCTGCGTTGCTGTAAAGACAGGAGGATAGGCCCTACTTCTACAAACCATTCCACGTCCCTAGGCTCGATCCATTGCGGCTAAAAAGCCCTAGTTGTGCTGGGCGCGAGTTAACACGAGGTGGGCCTCGGCAGGTGGAGGAGGGTTGAGGTCGTCGCAGCGGCGAGGCGAGGACGGTAAGCATGAGTCACCAATCGGGGCTCACAGCGTGTGGCTGCAGCACTTTGTCACAGGGCGTGGTTGGAACATCGATCGGGCTAAGGGCGTGGCAATAAAACCGATCGCGCGAAGCCCCCACCTCAGTTATGAGGAGGGAGAGGCGCTCGTCAGTTGCAGTACCTGAGTTATGAGAAGGGAGAGGCGCTCGTCAAGTTGGGAGAGGTGCGCTGAAAGAAGTCGTGAGTGCTGAGTGCTGAGAAGGGAGACGCACTTGAAGAGAATCATTCGCACTGTATGAACTTGGTTACGAGAGATACGTGGGCGCAGCCAGGGCGTTGATAACTTGCGCGGTTCGGCCAAAGCGAGTGAACGCAGCTGAATAACTGCCAGCCGCGCTAAGTCCGCCCTCTACCGTTCGCCCCGAGATTATTACCCGTTTGTTCGAGCGACACGATACGAGTTCCTGCCTTCACCTACCTCCATCTTCGCGGGATGTGCCGGGGACCGTGGAGAGCCAGACGGGGCCGAGCCTGGATGATCACCGCGGTGCTGTAGAACATCATCCTGCCCATCTGCAATCCGCGTGTGAGTGTGAATGAGACGGGCCCGTTTGTCCTTGGGTATTAAGAAATAAGACTGTCTAAGCTTCCCTGTGTCTCTTCGTCCTGAGCTGTAAATACGTGCATAATAATTAAACCTATTTGTTCTTCCTTTTCTTCTGAATTCGATCGTCTTTGTGAATTCTCCATTGACCAAGCGTGGCACGGGTAAAACCGCTTGAATCGGGTTCCATTATCTATAACGGCGCGGATCACGTGTACGCAAACCGCTCAGCATATCGCCATCACACGTGGTTCGTGCGAGGCTTATTTCCTCACTTCCAGGGCAGTGCTAGTACTTAGGTACGAGCGACTTTGGTCCCGAAACTCTATTTGGCGCTGTCCGGAAGGGACGTAATAGGACTCGGGTCGGGCAAGGTCAGTAAAGACAAGGGGATTAATCCCCCCTTGATAAGGGGAGAAGGCCGGCGACAGATCCACAACAATATTATATATATATATATATATATATATGCGCCTATTAGAACTGACACTCAAACTGAATAATTTCCAATTCAACGGACGACATTACATTCAAACTCAAGGTACCGCTATGGGTACCCCTGTTGCACCATCGTACGCTAACATCTTCATGGGAATGATAGAGGCCAAGATCAATGCACAACCTCATCACGGAATCTTGGAAAAATCCTGGGTACGTTATATTGATGACATCCAGTTCATCTGGTCAAAATCCCCCCGTAGTCTCGCACAATTCCAAAATGAATTAAATTTGATTCATCCGACCATCAAGTTCACATTCGACAGCTCACAGTCCGAAGTTCACTTTCTAGACACATCACTCACGCTTCAAAATAACAGACTCGAAACAGAACTATACACCAAACCAACAGACACTCACTCTTACCTTCTCCCTTCTTCATCTCATCCTAAACATACAATTGCAAGCATACCATACAGTCAAGCACTCAGAGTAAGACGCATTTGTTCAACAAAAATGGCAGAAGAAACTTCTCTCTGCCAATTAGAAACACACTTCATTGCAAGAAACTATGACCCTCACTCTGTGAAAGAAGCAATAAACCGAGCAAAACGCATACCGAGAGCAGACCTTCTGACTTACAAACCCAAACCTGCAACTAACCGTGTCCCACTGGTAACCACCTACTCTGCTACCTCATCCCAATTGCCAAGTATTCTGAATAAGGCCCTTACTCTCCTCCATCAATCAGAAACACTCGGCACCACATTTCCTCAACCTCCACTGACATCATTTCGACGTGGTCGGACACTCAGGGACCTCTTGGTAAAAGCAAAGCACCCACAGCCCCACAACAAACAAACTAGGGTCCCTGGCTTCTATAAATGCACAGCAAACAAATGCATTATTCACAAGCATTTACTAGAAGGAAACAAATTCTGTAGTTCTAGCACTGGACAAAAATTCCCCATCACCTTCTATATGAACTGCAAATCTACATGGGTCATATACCTAATAACTTGCCAAAAGTGCACCAAACAATATGTTGGAAAAACTGAGAATACACTCTACACACGATTTAATAACACCCGGTCAGAAATCAATAACTTCCACACCAGTCAGGGCAAATCTCTACCTTACACGATACACTTCAATCAACCGGATCACTCTATAAATGACATTCAAATCTCTGCCATTGAATCAATCACAAATCGATCACACACCACGATTCTGAAACGTGAGTCCTTTTGGATACACAAACTTCGGACAAAAATCCCTCATGGCATAAATTTTGATGACTAAAGCATGTTCCGACATCAACCCACTGAACTATAACACTACGTGGAACGGACGGTGCCCGTGATCCGCTGAAGCCACCGACATGTATGGCGCCCCCTATCGTATGCACCCAGAAAAATGAATGCCCCCATAGCCTTTGTGGGTAGGTGTAAGTTTTCCAAGATAAATTTTGCCATTATTTTCATCGCAAGAACGTACTAAAAATATTGAATCCATGATTATCAATGTTACACACATGACTAATACTGTAATGTACACTGTACTTGCACAAAATACAAGGCAAAACATGGCTATCAAGGTCGAGTTTAGGTAATTTTGTGGCATACTGTCCATAATTCACACACAAAGCAAATTACAATAAACATGTCAAAAAAAATTAAAGGAAGTGTAGCACAACAAAGCGCTTAAATTGCATCATATACTTCATACATGTACACATACATAGATATAATAGTGAGTAAACATGCATAAATGTCCATGATAGGTACATGAACATTTTCTGTACAGTGTATACAGTAACAAATATGTTGCATTTCAGAAATGAGCTGATGAGAGTGAGGCAAGAACTTTCAACTGTAGTTATACAAATAACAAGGCAAATTACTGTACACAGTCAAGTGTCAAAGCTTCATACTATTAAAAAAATTACCAGTGACAATAATTTTCACTATCATTAAGATCATACATGTCTTTGAAATATCTGGATGTTGTATGCTAATAAAAAAAAAAATCCAATTTATTATCATTTTCTACATAATATAAAGTCCATGTCTACTGATGACGAAACAAAATTGTTTTGGCTAGGAGCTTCCTTACTTTGGGCCCGGTAGCAGCATCTGTTTTTACCCTTCCTAAGTGGTAGAGCTTGATCTGTCCATACCGTGATGCAATTTTCTTGATCAGGCTGTGAATGTGGTTGTTGTCAATTGTAGTATCAAACTGGTGACGGTGCAACTGAGGAAATAAGTTCATGTGGCTTGTGTTCTCCAGAACTGAGGAAGAGATAGCAGATGTCACTCCACGGCCTTGAGGAAGCTTTCCTTGAGTTATTCTTAGAAGTCGCTGGAAACATTTCTCTGTTTCTCTACATACAGATACTACGCTAGCTGATGGCCTCTGCAGCCTCCCGCGATCTTTCATGGTGACAAAGTCATGAGCATTGCCATCAGAAGATGACATTGCATTGGCACATTCCATACAGTCCATATGCAGCCTAAGAGATTTCACAATGTATCCACTGATGTAGTTGACAGCCGCATCCTTATATTCTGATAAGGGCTCAATATGTGGCATGTCACTGTAGTCATGATCTGTCTTGCTGGGTTGTCTGGGAATGAGATCATACTTTCGAGTAATGTTCATAGTTGTGACATCATTGACGCTCTCAGTGTGAAGAATGGCTGTGTCATCACGAAGAATACAGTTCCCAGTGCCATTTTTTATGTGATGTCTCATCAACAGGCGTTTGTATGCAGCTTTGAACTGTCTTGCAGTGGGGTTGTTGTTGAATCCTCCACGTGCTCTGAGGGCGGAAAAGAACAATTCAATGTGATCCTGAGAGAATTTATACGTTAGTAGGTATTTGAGTGGGGCATCGGTTGGTGCGACAAGTTCTTGATACATGTTTAAAATGCTTCTGATGCTAACAACGAAGCCAACAAAACCAGTCTTTCTTGGTCCTTCACACATTTTCCTACCAGATCCATCTTTGAGACCGAGAAGGAAGACTTCAGCATCATGCAATCGTTGTTGAATGGATGCATGGTTGTCCCCTTTCAATGGTGCTTTCAGCCCCCTTCCAAACGGATTTCTGCTGTTTAAAGCATCGAAGGCTGAATCAACATGCCGAAGAAACTCTATAGTTGCACTGCAGCCCTGGAATTGTGGAAGTTGAAGTTTTTCTTCGCAATATTGCAGAGCATCAGCAACACTGGCACTGAATATTTGTGCTGCCAGGTTCACTTTCATTTTCTGCGTTCTCCACTGAATGTGGGCATTTTTTACCTTGTTCCCAAGTCGGAGTCCTTCAGATCCTTGAAGTTTGTGAAGCTCTTCAATGTATGTCCATTTCACACTTTGACCATCCTGCGTTCTAAAAATCCCACCATCTGCAAATGAATTGCGAAGTAGTTTCAGCATATGGCAGACGTCAAGTATCACATATACGCGCACGGAAGGGTCAGCTGGGTGTGGAAATGAAGGATCCATTCCATTGATGTTCACGTTTGCTCCTAGTACCTTCATCATTGCAATATGGCAGGATGGCCCATCGCACGTTAATGACACAGCACGTACACCAATGTTATTCAGTCGCAACAGACATTCCAGAACCAAATTTGCCCTTTCTGCTCCCGTCATTCCATCTATGAGGAAATATGCTAATGGTATTTTCCAAGATTCATTCACTGAGACTGCCATGAGAACAAGAGCATCTTTAGCTAATGGGGTGGCATCATCTGTTGCACCATTTCCAACATCTACATAGCCATGATATTTGCCTTCAGCAAATTCCACATGCTTGTGAATAGACATCTCGTCCAACATCAAGGCGATGATAGTCTCCTTTCCAGTTTCTCTGTTTCTGGTCACTTTTCCTGCTAGTGAGGAGAATGCCTGTTTCGTGAAACCTGGATCACCATCAATCCTACTGTACCATCTCCGAAGTTGGCGTGGGTGGGGTATGCTCAAGTCAAAAGTTTTTCTGACATATTCATAAGCCTTTGCCGAGTAGAATTGTAGTGTGAGTGCAAAGGACTTCAGCTCCTCAGGATAAGCAGATGATCCCTTTCCCTTTTTGCATTCAACGATTCTTGTCATCAAATCTTTAGGTATGCCATCAATGGTGCCATCAAGCAAGTCCGCGCAATTGGTGGAAATCAGGTTTTCATTCCGTAGCTCATTGATGACACCTCTCAGGGTCTCTACCTTCCGCTTAAAACGGCGTGTTCGTTGATGCACTACTTTCATTTTCTTTTGACATATTTCCAGTCTCTCTATGGACTTATCTAACTTGTGCTTCAATTTCCTCGGAGAGTCCATTGTAGCATAATTGTGCTCAGCCAGCGGGTCAACAGGGGCATTTTGCTGTGGCAATGGGCAAGAATGAAGATCTGGTTCCCTTAAAGGTGGTGTAGAAATGCGGACTGCTGGGCATTTCCGGTTGTTCACTTTCTGAAACAAAAAACAAAAAACAAAATTTCAAAGGGTAATTCCATGCAAACAGTGATGTACATTGCAGAAGCTAATAATTAAAATTGCTGTAATCACTATAGGAACTAGTAAATTTCATAAATTAGTATTTTAATCACAAAGTACCAGAAGGTCTTACATTGGTTGCCCATTTGTGTGCACACAAACAAAATCAGAATTTCTGCCAGTGTGCATTAGCAGGTAACATAAATGTTCCCAAAATGTGATCTCTTTCAATACATTAGTTGTCTAAGAGACTAAGACAATCAAATAGACAATGTCATCAGATATAAAGATAAATTCTTTAAAACTATTTTATTGCAGCCGTCTAATGACAGGTGCCTCTTTTGGTGAAAATTGTCATCCCTTAAACAATGGCTTTATTCCAAAGTGTTACTAAAATTCATTATGAAATTTAATTTTGTTTTACACCTCACCAATTGCATCAATTATTTCTGATGTGAAGGATTGTCTTAGTACCTCAAAACCTGATCAAGACACACAATATCAAAGATGGAATCACATGTGACATATATACTGTACATGTCACAATGTACTCTACCTGTATTTCTTAGTCTAAGTTTGATATAATTATTAATAATAGAACAGTGTACACTCAGAGCAACTTGGATTTAAATGTACAGATGTGAATACAACATACCTTTTGGAGATGACGAGGGAGGTCAAATATTGTTGGCACAGCAGAATCACGGAGCTTTACACGCAGTCCAAACGTGTGGAAGCTTTGTGCTGTGAAGTGCTTGGAGCATAGCACAGACCTGGCTGTTGGCATCCATCTGTCCCTCCGCATGTTTATCAGCCATTGCCTCAACCGATCTGGGTTGCATCGTGGAAACCTGAAAAAAAAAGTGATTACATGTAAGTGACAAAAGGGTGACAAGGGAAAAAAATGGAAAGAAATTGGCGTTTCCTTACCTGTGAAATGTCAACCCTTTCTCGCGATTTTCACGAACATCTCGATTCGTGCAGTTGATTGCAGAACAGGATGGCATTCTGTTTTACTCTAGTATCATGTCACCGAAGTGAAACAACTAAGAACAAATGTGCAATTATGAAAGAAATCTCTATATAAATCTTGCAAGATGTGTACGTCGTTCAATCACAGCGATACAAAAGCAATACGCTTTTTGCGTGACTAAATCCCATAATGCATTGCGATCCCGTGGCTTCATGTAAAACTCACTGCCTATGGGCCTTTTGTGTGTGTGTTCGCAGACTGTCCGTTCCACGTAGTGTTATAGTTCAGTGCATCAACCCAATCAAATTGTTAACCGTAACCCATTCATTCATTCATTCTTTCCTTCATTCATTCATTCATTCATTCATTCATTCATTCTACCTTTATATGTCATTTATATAAATATATAAATATATTATATGAATATAAATGGTATATGAATATATGCTTGTGTGTTTATGTATGTATATCTCTATATTTGTATATGCACGTGCACCGGAACTGTAACGCAAACGGTAACTGGAAGGTGCGCTTCACTTCCGTTGAACTTGGGGCCGGTGAGTGAACTTTGGCGTGGCTCTTCCCTTTGTATGCATTTTCTACACATATCACACATCTTACACACATCACTATACATAATTGACTGATATACAGGCCTGCTGTTTTTGTAGACTCAGGAGAAGACCTTTGTTGGTCGAAAGCTTGTCGACAATTAAAGATCGACGTCCTGAAGCTACATCCGCGTCTTATTTAATCTAACGATTATTTATTCAATGCAAATGAGACGCCCTGCTCGTACTGTGGAGTTTCTACTATTTCTTACAGTTATATATACTAGGGCATGCCCGTACTATATATAAGCTAGGACGTGCCCGTACGTGGGTGCCCGTTCCTTGCCAAAAAAAAAAAAAAAAAAAATTTTGTGTAGGGGTGTGTGTGTGTAAACATCCTAGGGCGTGCCCGTACGTGGGTGCAAAAAAACATGCGTGCAAACAACAACAACAACAAAAAAAAACTTTGAAACCACGTGGCAGTAACGACCACAGAACCCCCCCCCCCTCTATTTACATGAATGGTTTGGTCCATTCGCAACGACCACAGAACCCCCCCCCCTCTATTTACATGCAATGGTTTGGTCCATTCGCAACGCCAAAGCGAACAGCGAACGGCTAAATCGCCATAGCTCGGTAAGTACTTGTCCGATTAATTTCAAACCTTGAAAAGGCACATCCTCGGGTCCCCAGCAATATACCTGGCAAGTTTCAAGTATATCGGACCGGTAGTTGTCGAGAAACAGCGGTCACAGACAAACATACACACACACATACACACATACAAACACACAGAGATTACTGGAATTATAGATAGATATATATATATATATATATATATATATATATATATATATATATATATATATATATATATATATATATATATATATATATATATATTGTTGCGGAAACGGAGTACGGCTCTCCCCCTTAGCAAGAGGTGGTTAGCCCCTTGTCCTGTTAAGCTGACCGTCTCTGCTCCTGAAGCTGCCCAGCTCCCTCCACGAGGCAGGTGAGCAACTTCGCTCGAGACCACGGGCAAGATGTTATTTTGCCGAGCGGATTAGCAGCCCGCGGCTCGAGTCATTAACAAAACTAGACCCGATTCTTATTCGTTGGCCAAATCGTGCCACAGGTATTCAATGGGAAAATCACAAAGACGAACGGATGTGAAGAAAGAAAGGCAAAGGTAGGAAGAACAGGATTTATTAACCAATTACTATTTACACAAAACCAAAGAAACCAAGGAGGAGGATAGAAAATGAAAGCAATTTACAGAAGAGGAAGACACAGTGCAATTCTACTTATCTATACAGGCTTACTTATACCCCAGGGACAAGACACACAAAACAAACTCACGTACACAAAAGGATGGAATGGCAGGAATGGGTGGAGGGATGAGAAGGTTCAGGTCCGTGCAAACGGCAGGGCTGGAGGTGACAGCTCCGACTCCTCGCACTCTGGTTCACAGAACGGGCGACAGGGAGATCCGAAGACCGCGGCACGTCGAGGTTCGCGTGCCCGCCCTGGTTGTTCTTCAGAGTGCTGGTTGGTATCGCGAGCAGGGCGTGCCGATTTTC
Organism: Myxine glutinosa; assembly: GCF_964187855.1. Classification (NCBI taxonomy): domain Eukaryota; kingdom Metazoa; phylum Chordata; class Myxini; order Myxiniformes; family Myxinidae; genus Myxine; species Myxine glutinosa. The sequence goes on along the minus strand of NC_136272.1, from coordinate 15,778,080 downwards.
ATTCGCTTTCCTCTCCAGAACTCACTCTCTCCTCCTCAACTGAACTCTCTCAACTGGGCTCCGGTGGACTGCGGTGGGAGGCGACGGGCGACGGGTTATATAACCACGCCCATGGAACTTTCGCGAACCTCCTCGAACGCTCTCTCTCCGCCCTCTCAGGCCAAACCCCTCATCCTTGGTTGGTTGATCGGGGGCTGGCTCACTCCTCCTTCTCATGACGAGGTGGAGACACGCCTTTCTTCTCCGAGCTGACCGCGTGCGTGATGGAGTTTGGGGTGAAGAAAACCGCCCAATGCACTGGCACTTCGAAGAGATGATTGGGGGAAACTTGAAAAGGGAACTATCTTATGTCATTTGGTGCAATGCAGAGTCAACTAGTGGGAAACAGAGCCTTAAACTACATAGAATAAGAAATAACTATTTAGAAGGGTATATGATTTTCTACGTGCATGCGATGGCTTAACTAAGGGGACGACCTTTGACCTTTACACACAAAACGGAGGTATTTACAAGAATTACTACGAGAGGGTCATATTTACAAACAAAAGATTCTCAAATCCGCAACAATATATATACATATAAATCTGACTATAATTCACCAAATGTCCGTCTGTCTATTCAAAGGTACCGTAAAAACTGCTGAACCGATCGCAAAGATATTTTGGGTGGGTAATCCTGGGACCCCTGGGAGCAAAATAGGCTATTTAGTTTTCCCAATGTCAGCTTTGGTCTCCAGCATTCTCAGGTTTGGCCTCCCGCATAACATTCGCGTTCGCATAACGTTCGTTGTGACGATGTTCTCATTGTGACGATGTTGTAACGATGTATGTGTTCACAGTAGTGTTTGACCTGACGGTGTGAACATAATTTCGTAATGTTTTTCGTTTCGTAATCCTTTAATGAACGTTTAATGTTTAATGAACGTTTAATGCCCTTCGATGTCCAGGGCCGCATGCGCGCTACATTGGACGGGCCAGCGTGTACCTTGCCCTTCGCCGTCAGGCTCGGGTAAACCGCTGAGCCCCATCCGTGATGGGGACTGGGGCTTGAGACAGTGTCCCACGAACGAGGAATTCCCAGTAAGCGCGAGTCATCAGCTCACGTTGATTAAGTCCCTGCCCTTTGTATACACCGCCCGTCGCTACTACTGATCGGACGGTTTGATGAGATCCTCGGATCAGCCCCTGCACGGGCCGTTCTTGGCTCATGCCGGTGCACCGAAAAGATGAGCGAACTTGACTGTCTCGAGGAAGTAAAAGTCGTAACAAGGTTTCCGTCAGTGAACCTGCAGAAGGATCATTATCGGGACAACAAAAGAGCGAGCGAGAAATACGTGGTACGTGATCGTCCATGTACTGTTTAGCCATGTACTGTTTAAATTTTGATGATTTGCGTGTGATATGATTCAACGGATGTTTATATGAATCGTTTAAAATAAAAAAGCCTTCAATTTCTGATATTTTACCTTTTCATTTGGGCTTCCCAATTGAAGCCCCGCCCGTAGGGCTCGTAACGTTAAATTCGGTAGCCTACAATCTAGATAATCCTACCCCCTAATTCTCCTCCTTCCCTCACCTTCCCCTCCCCACTCCATTCTCTATCCTCCCTCCCCTCTAATACCTCTATTACCGCCCCCCACCCCCACCATCTCTCTTCCCCACTCCCCTCTATTCCCCCACCACCCCTTCCCCACTCCCCTCTATTCCCCCTTCCCCACTCCCCGCTATTCCCCCCCCCCACCACCACCCCCTTCCCCACTCCCCTCTATTCCCCCCCCGCCCCCTTCCCCACTCCCCTCTATTCCCCCCCCCGCCCCCTTCCCCACTCCCCTCTATTCCCCCCCCCGCCCCCTTCCCCACTCCCCTCTATCCCCCCCCCGCCCCCTTCCCCACTCCCCTCTATTCCCCCCCCCGCCCCCTTCCCCACTCCCCTCTATTCCCCCCCCGCCCCCTTCCCCACTCCCCTCTATCCCCCCCCGCCCCCTTCCCCACTCCCCTCTATTCCCCCCCCCCGCCACCTTCCCCACTCCCCTCTATTCCCCCCCCCACCCCCCTCTATTCCCCCCCCCGCCCCCTTCCCCACTCCCCTCTATTCCCCCCCGCCCCCTTCCCCACTCCCCTCTATTCCCCCCCCCGCCCCCTTCCCCACTCCCCTCTATTCCCCCCCCCCGCCCCCTTCCCCACTCCCCTCTATTCCCCCCCCCCGCCCCCTTCCCCACTCCCCTCTATTCCCCCCCCCCGCCCCCTTCCCCACTCCCCTCTATTCTCCCCCGCCCCCTTCCCCACTCCCCTCTATTCTCCCCCGCCCCCTTCCCCACTCCCCTCTATTCTCCCCCGCCCCCTTCCCCACTCCCCTATATTCCCTCCTCCCGCCCCTTCCACACTCCCTTCTATTCTCCCCCGCCCCCTTCCCCTCTCTCCTCAACCTCCCCCTTCCCCCTTCCCCACTCCCCTCTCTCACTCGCTAACGGGTTGTATTTGCTGGTGTAGGAATGAAAGAATAAAGGAAGCACAGAAGAAATTTGATGCAAAATGGGTTTTATGAACTACAACGTTTTATGCCGCGAAGTCTGAACTCCGAAGCAAACCAGGAATTGTAGTTTGGTTTCACTTTTGTGCTGTAAATGTTGGCCATGGCGGTGTAATTGGCGTTATACAAATGTCGTACAAAACTTACTATTTGCTTTCCGCTGAATTCCCTATTACGATCACAAATTCGATATTTATTCATCGGCTGAACTTAATTGCTTCCATAGATCCCTGTAAATCTGAAAAGGCCGCGAATTCTGAAGCAAACCAGGTAGGGAATAGTGTGTTTAGAACAGCGCACCGGGTTTATCCAAAATGACAAGAACCCTGATGGAGGTTGTCCGGCGAGGCCTGGGCCAGCTGACTGGGCACGGCGGTTGGTTTGGCGCTGCTTGGCAGTTCCTGAGGTTCGTCTGAGTCGTGAGTCGAGCCAGCGAAGTCCGTTTGAATAAAATGCCGTGCGTCGAGCCTGGCAGTGACAGTGGCAATGTCCTTCGGTCTGAGATTACTTTTACGTATTCGATAATAACGGCTTTCGTAGTTCACTTGCCTTTCTCGTAGTTATTTATTTTAACAGCGACAAGTTCTTTTACCGTCATTTTACTTTTTCTGCTCATTCAGCTGATCTGCAAGGTCATTTTCCCTGTCTCTTGGAGGAGTGTTTAATCTACGTCACTTCCGCTGTGAGTGCGAGGCTGCATAATGCTGCCGCCATTATGGGAGACAACGCGCGGTGTTTACACTGGGAAGTACATACGAGCTGGTGCGATTTCAAAGTGAAAACCTCGTGAATCTGTGCTGTTTTGAGGCTCTCTAATCGTGCTAACAGAGAAAAGGATAGATCATTTAATCACATCCCAGGAATTGCAACAAATTAAGTGAGGACTCATCATGAAAATTGCGGGAAAAGTAGCTCAAAAACATTTCACGTGCCGACCTCGTTGACAGCAAGGGAGTCTGTGTGGGTTGGGACCATTTCATCAGTGGTATGTCCCATACTAGACTCAGTATTAATTAATATATTTTAGTCTTTATCTGCTCTTTGCTGCTTGAGAAACGTCCATTTATTTTAAAAGTGAGTTACGGCAGTAGGTCGCTTGTGCAGGTCGCTCATTAATATGTACCGTAGTCAACTCCGCCAATTTTTTTCGTATTTATCTGATTTAAATAAATATTTTTGTAAATTCTGTACTGATTCTTCATTTAATATTCTGGTCAAGATACATTGGTAGGGAGTCACAATTGGAATCAGAATCAACAACTTGAACACGTCGACGATAACTTACCTTTGCTGGTAATAAAACTTTTTCATATGTAAACCTTTCACGGTCACTTCCTGTACCCATCTGCTTCGAAAGTAATCTTAGGACTCCGTATATTTGAAAGCTTTCATCTGCGGCTTCAGCACAGAGCTTGTTGGCAGATTCACCACAATCGCGTCGTCGTTTCGCAATCGAACGATTTTTCCACAAGTGCACATTTTGTGAAAACGCCATCCCTGCATTGCACCAATCTGGCAGTTTATCGTCATGCCAAGATTTGAATCCAAGATATCTCAAAGAGGTATGGACGGACTCGTACGAAACTTGGTGGATAGGTTTGGTCGACAGTGACAAATTTATTGGATTTTGGTAAAGATCCAGCCCCGAATTGGAGGATTTTAAAAGTGATTCTTCACTGTCGAGAGATTGGGCCATAAACGATATGTAGCACGATATCTCAAAACGTTGTCGACGGATTATGACAAAACCTGGTGGATGAGTTGGGTCCATGGCAAGAACGAGCCGATTTGATTTTGGTTATGCTCCGCATACACATCCGATCTGTCGGTGGGATATAAAACGTAAACTGTTCAGCCTGGAGGTGGTACTCGCTCTACCGGGGGTCGTTCTAGTTTGACTTGCGACAGTAGACAAGAGCAGTGGTCTCGGAATTGCATTCTCATCTGGTAGTTGCAGTCCTTCACAAATCCCATAATTCTAGACAAAAACATTCTGCTTTCATTGGTGTTTTCAGTACCGAACCGATTTGAGAATTCCTATTTTTTTCTTTATTCCTTTGCGTTTAAAAAGAATCCCTTCTCGCACATATTTAAACAAACAAAGTATTTGAAGTGGATTAAGGGGTGCCATTAATGTTCATCTGATTCCGCACAATTTACCTGTACAGGACTGTCACCAGAACATCGTTGGTCTCATGAAGCATTCTCCGAATGTTTAGAATGTAATTGTGGGTGCATGCTTTGATCCCGGTGTGTACCCTGGTTTAGAATAGGTACACCGTATCCCTGCGCATCGTAAGAGGCGATTAAGGGTTGGCGCCAGGAAGGGCATCCGGCCATAAAAAACATTGCCTCAAACAGGGAACCATGATTGTCATGGGACCCGCAAGGCTAACCCCTGCTCTAGCGGGGAGAATGGCCTTAAAACGATCATTCATTCATTCATTCTCCACCACACCTATTCTTCCTATTGGTTGCACAAACTCTGAGCCCTATTAAATAAATGGCATCTTATCACTGGATTTCACTTACTCCGTCCTGGCACCGCTTCATACATGGGTTCTTGCAGCTCTCATCACTCTGGCCAAACATGCTGAGATTCATTTTTGTACACCACTCCTTTCATATTCTATCTCCAGATGCTGCATGACGTCATCGCCGGACTCCAAAGGGGGCCCGATGATGACGCGCGCTGAAAGGGAGTACTCAGTTTTCACTCCGGTTGTTTTCTTGTTTGTTTGTTTGTCCAGGCAATATCTCAGCCATCCTTTGAGCTACGAAGCTGAAAGTTTGCCACAATAGTGAGCACGTGCTTTGGCAAAAACGGTATTTTATATATTTTAATCAATCAATCAATTAATTGATTTGTTACTTAATTATTATCGATTTATTAAGTACTTATTTATTTTCTTTCTCGTCTGGGCACTATCTCATATCATCTGGGCAAGCTGATATTTGGACACGACAATGACCAAGTGATTTGGCTGTAAAGGATATTTTTGATTTATTGATTAATCAATTAATCGATTAATTATTTAATTTTTTCGATTATTTATTTATTTATTTATTTATTTAATTTTCAAACAGTTAGGCCCCTGTCACATATAGGCGGATATTTTGGCGACTGCCGGCGATCAAGATTTTTCGGCGACTACTGGCGATTTCGGGCGGTCAAATATGGTCAGGCGGCAGTATGGCGACTGCAGGCGGCCACATTGCGACTGCATTGCGACGACGCCCCGAGTGGGATGGCGACTGTTGGAGATCGACGACGACTGCATTGCGGATGCACGGCGGCAGCGTGGCGACAGTCTGGCAGCTAGATTACGACCGATGGCGGATGGGCCCGGATGGCGGCGACTGCATTGGGCCCGGATGGCGGTTTACTCCGACGTCCGCAAGACTGCAATGAGACCGCCGGCGATTGGAGACGATTCACACAACTTTTTAAATCTTTATTTCTCTATTTTACATTTCACTTTATTCATTTCAATGATGTATGACATGAAGCATAAAGATGTTTGATGTACAATAAGAAAGTTAATAAAGATGTATCATTGTAATGTAATAATCAAACTTTTCTGCAGGGAGAGAGAATGGAAATAAAGTCCAACAAATTATTTCCACTGGTCCCAAGTCCCATAAATAAAGTTTCCAAAGGACCAAAGTCCCAAAAATAAAGTTCCCAAAAGTCCCAAGTCCAAACAATAAAGCCATATCCTTGTCGGCACCACAGGACCTCAATCCACGGAGACCCTCACACCATCCTGTCTTGCCATGGAATCGTGGTATGTCGTAATGCAGTCGCCAGGCAGTCGTATCTCTGTCGCCAATGGCCGTAACTCGGCCGCCACTAGTCCTACTGCTGTCGTCGTCAGTCTCCCATAGCCGCAGGGGAGACGTGGCAGTTCTTCTGTAGTCGATATGCAGCCGCAACAGTGTCGGCCCGTAGTCGGGAAGATGCCGCAGGAAGGCCGTATGGCATTCGCATCTCTGCCGTGCCAGCTGGTGGGGGCGATTGCGGAAGACTATGAGCGACTGGGTTGCGGCCGCTTTACGGTCTTATTACGGATACCGACGACGGCATGGCGGTTCCATCACGACAGCATGGCGGATCTTTTTTGAGGACGACTGAGCGCGCCGTTTTTAAACATTTAAAAAAATATTTTACCCCTTTGCGGCTCTTGCCGACTGCAGCCGACCTGGGGGAGGATAACCACGACTACAGAAGACCGTCCATTACGGTTTCATTACGATTGTCGGCGGGTGGTGGCGATTTTTCCAGTCGCCAGTAGTCGCCGACAAATCCGCCTATGTGTGACGTAGGATTTACAGATTCAGATGAAGCACTGACGGTTTCGGTATGCTATTCGCCAATTGATTGAGAAATTAATTATTCTGCAGTTATTATTTATTTATTTTCATTATGTAATTAATCAATCAATTATTGTACACTTCTTCCTCCCAATACCGTCTCCATGTTCTGCTCGCTGGTGGATGTGTTATTTATTTATTTGGCATCAGGGTGGTGTACTTTGTATGTATCTGTACTTGTATTTTGATATTTTTGGGGGGGTGGGTGAAGGGTTTGATTGATGAGGTCGATCTTGATAAAGGTGCATGTCGAAATAATTTTAAAGTTCTAATGATGTTTGTTATAATTCTGGGGATTGTTTGACTTTTATTCGATTTTCTTTCGATCCAGGGTAGCTGACCTCAAAACTGGGACTCTGGTGGGGCAAGATCACTATGGCAACTGCTACTATGAAGACACCAATAACTTCTTTGGTAAACCTAGGGGATAAAACCGAGTTGAAAAATCAAAATGTGTGAGGGAGACTATGAATGTTTATTGAGGAATGGATGTGTACGATACTCATGGAGCAAATATTAGTGATTGAGGTGTTGAAAGGTGTTAATAATGAATGGCAAACCAAGTGCTTGCGCTGCATGTACAGGTCGTCATCGGTGGATTGACTACACATCGAGCATGAATGGAAAGTACACGTATTGGGACGTGGATGCCTCTATGATACCACCTGAGTGGTACGTTGGGTTACTTCCTTGATATTTAAAAATGATAGGTTTGTAGTTAACCTCAAATTTAACCCTAGATTTGTTTACCTTTTTATCGTGATTTAAACCTCATGAAACAGCTTTTCATGTGCCCAATGCAAAATAAGGACTTTCTTTGTTAAACTTTTTTTTTTAACTGCCACAACTCGTCTGTTGTGGCAACACACTGTTGTGTACCACGTTATTTTGGGGTTGGCTGCGGGAGGTTTTTGGCCCAAGTCTTTCACGAACCATCTGGCCAGGCCTGACGTTCGACTAAGTAGTTAGGACAGGAATTTGTAATTTATGCGTAGTGCCGGCGATAGCTCGCCTACTTTTCGTGAAGGTTACCGTGGGATCTTTAACGTCGACCAACTAACGCCGGGAGACGGGATGTCCAGTCTAACGTCCATTTGATGGATAGCCAAATTGCTTGCGAAACATCGGGATGACAGTTGGGCCTAGATTCAAACCCAGGATAGATTGACAGCTTAGAGAAGAGCGTGCACACTTCTAGTCTAGGCCATCCTGCCATCCCTCAACATTATTAAACGTCTTTTTTTGCATGAGCTTACAAGATAGCCTGGAGTTATGTGTACTTACCTTTGATCAGTCGAGCCTAGGTTCAAATACCAATCCAGCAAAAAAATGGCACACATTGGGTGTTTCATGAGCAGGACGATAAATCGATGCATTCGTGAAAAGCGGCCAGTTCGTGAAAGACTTGCGCCAAAAATGTTCCCCGGCCAACAGCACAAGGTGGGAATAATTGAGGCAGTTAAGAAGAAATATTCTGATTATTTTTCATGAATCATAAGGACACTTGTATACAATTAACAAATTAACCCAGTAATATGGGGTTTGAACCTGGGATCCCAGAATCGTGACCCTTGAGTTTAGATGGGAAAACAAAATTGGTCAACCTGCATTTCTTCTTCGACTAAATATTGATTCATATTTATTGTTGACATTTGTCCTCTAACCAGCAGTCAAGATCTTTGGCTGGTCATGACTTTCCTGGCTCTTAATAGAAAATGATGTCATACCTGGGCAGTCCAGTAAACCCATGTTGTGAATCTCGCCTGTTTTACTTTTGTTGCCTCTCCACCATAACCTATAAATTTTTTTTGTTTTTCACTCCATCTGGACTTCCTCTCATTAAGATCCTTTTCACATCCCATTGCTCCTTAAGGCACCTCTGGTTGCACAGCATCACTGATCACCCGCCCACGACCCACCCACCGGTGCCTCGAAAATTCATTTGGAAGCAGCACCAGTTCAACTTTACCGGCACCGATCGCTGTTACGTACCCTACAGCACGACACCGCCGAAAATACATGCCTGGAAACCTGTGGGTGGCCAGTGATGTGCAGTTTGGGGAACATTGAGAAAGCCTTACCCATGCATAGGTCTTCATTGAACCAAGACTTCATGAATAATTGCAATGTTTTGGTTTCTTCTTCTTCTTCTTCTTCTTCTTGGCAGCCTTGGCAACCTGTTGTGTGCTATTAAAATCCCTATGAGACTTCTGACTGATACAAAGTCATTGAAATGTGCAAAGTTCTTTTTAGCCCATTGCTGTTTATTGATCTTTGTACTGCATTGTGTGGCGTATCGATGGTAAAGCTTTCGCGACTTGTACTGCCAATACTGTACATCAAAGGTAATCGGATTCAGCCAAAATTGGATAAAACTCGAATCATCCACACCAATGTGCATAATACTGGGCTCGGTGTAGAAAAATATAAATTATTTTAAAACTGCTTTGAGGCCGTGACTTCATTGCTGCTTTCAGTTAAAAGTTGCAGGGGCTAAACCGTTGGGAACCCAAACGGTGATGCTAGCATAAGAAAGTTTCAACAAAGCCAAAGGGCACACTTCAAAATCAACATACAGGTAAGCATCACTTCTTACACCTCTACAGTATTAGTCAAGAATCCAGTTGCAGCTGGTGATAATGAGGGTTATTTGATGATGGTTGAGTTATTGATGTTGCTGCTTCTTGGTGAGCATTTGTCTCCAGCTGTCTCGGCCAATGACTGTCTGTGCACCTTGGCTGCTGTAAGCTCCATCATCTGTTCAAGGAAGAGTTTGTAGGGAGAAGGATAAACAATGTTAATAAAATTGTGTTTGTGTGTTTGCCATTAAATTAGAGTGCTTGCAATTATATCTATCTATAATTCCAGTAATCTCTGTGTGTATGTATGTATGTATGTATGTATGTATGTATGTATGTCTGTGACCGCTGTTTCTCGACAACCACGGGTCCGATATACTTTAAACTTGCCAGGTATATTGCTGGGGACCCGAGGATGTGCCTTTTCAAGGTTTCATATTAATCGGACAAGTAGTTACCGAGCTATGTCCAAAAAACGATTCAACCAATCAGAGAGCAGCGAGCTATCACGTGTGCCGAACGTGGCGAACAGACTCTGCCTCGGACGGCACATTTGAGAGCGTATTCATTTATTTCACGTTGGCAAACTATGTTGCCGCTATGTTGGCGTTAAACGATGTTTTAAAACTAATTAAAACTAATTTGCGATTCTTTCGCTTTCCTGCGCGTTTGTGCATGCTATGGCGATTTCTTTACCAAACTCCGCAAGCCGTTCGCTTTGGACCAAACCATTTCATGTAAATAGAGGGGGGGGGGGGGGGGATTGTCACCGTACTCGCAAGCCGTTCGCTTTGGACCAAACCATTTCATGTAAATAGAGGGGGGGGGATATAATTTTAGATATAGATATAGTACGGGCATGCCCTAGTATTTCTAATGAGACTAGGATCTACAAATTGGTCACTAGTACTACCGAGGCTGGCAAATTCTGATGTTCTTCCACTAGTGCAGGTGTGCGGATGCGCAGGAGAGTTGCAGTATCACTCCACAGAATGGAGAACGTCAAGAAGATCTCCGAAGATGACAGGTCTCCAGTCCGAATTCCTAATGCAGTTTTATAACGAGCCTTGACCTTCTGCATAGTCTAAAAGTTCCCAGGCCTAGAGAGTTTATGGAACACCTTACCCATGGGAATGCTCTTTTAAGCTCTTGCTCAATCTATGTTTCCTACAAGCCGCTTTTTTTCTGAATCTCGATATTCCACAATGATGAGAGCACAAGAGGCAAGTTTGATTGGTCGAGATGACGTAACGCAGCGTAATATTTTGTCTAAGTACTGCTAAATTGGAGGTGTTTGAAAGTGCCAAAAAGGGGATTTGTGTTCTACTGTCCAAGTATCTTACTATAATTCACCAAATGTCCGTCCGTCTGTCTGTCTGTCCGTCCGTTGGAAGGTACCGCAAAAACACCTGAACCGATCGCAACAATATTTTGGGTGGGTAATCCTGGGATCCACTGGAGTAAAATAGGGTATATTGTTTGTCCAATTTCAGCTTTGGTCTCCAGCATTCTCAGGTTTGGACTCCCGCATAACGTTTCCTTCGCATCGCAGTGATGGCGAGCACCAACATAGCGGCTGCAAGATTAACGTGTATGTACATCTGATTACAAGATAAACATACCAGAGAAAACAAATCGTTTGGGCAATGGGCTCTCCAATATTCGATGTGTTCACGGTTTGAATTACGTAACGTAACGTTTGTGACGATGTTTTCATTGTGACGAAGTTTGTGTTCATGGCAGTGTTTGATGAGACGGTGTGAACGTAATTTCGTAATGTTTTTCGCTTTTATTTTCGTAATCGTTTAATGAACGTTTAATGTTTAATGAGCGTAAGAATAATGTTTAATGATCATTAGATGAATGAATGTAATGAATAATGCCATGGCGTCGCGTTGGCAGCAGTGACAATATAAAAATGTTTGCCAAGAACTTCAAAGAGAGAAAAGGAACTTTTATCAGCAATGTCGTCTATCGTGAAGTTCTAAGCTGAAGAAGAGGTACAAAATCATTCAATTATTTTCCCGAAAGAAAAGCGTACAGTTGATATCACGATTTGAAACACGATGGAATAATATTTACCGATATGAACAGTGATGTGGTTTTTTAAAATTGAAATTCTAGAAATACTGTTTAGATTTTGATGATTTGTGTGTGATATTTAACGGATGTTTATATAAATCGTTTAATCATTTGCGCCTCCCAATTGAAGCCCCGCCCTTAGGGCGGGTGCCGTTGCTAGTTTGTAGAATTTCAATAAAAGCCACATCACTGTTCATATCGGTAAATATTATTCCATCGTGTTTCAAATTTGGGCAATGGGCTCTCGAATATTCGATGTGTTCACGGTTTGAATTACGTAACGTAACGTTTGTGATGATGTTTTCATTGTGCCGATGTTTTTGTTCACGGTCGTGTTTGATGTGACAGTGCAAACGTAATTTCGTAATGTTTTTAGTTTTTATTTTCGTAATCGTTTAATGAATGTTTAATGTTTCATGAGCGTTTAATGAGCGTAATGATCATTAAATGAATGAATGAATAATGCGATGCAAAGCGAAAGACGCCTTCGAGCTGTCACATTCACAATCGCTATGTCGTATGTACTCCCCATACGTGTTTCCTTCATTGTAAAAACTACCAAGTCAACACTGCCCTACTTTGACAAAAGGAAGCAACTGCCTGAAAGGAGTTTTCTTGTAAATGAGGAAAATGTGTTTTTCTTTCTGCTCTCTTTGGCAGAGTTTCTTACTTCCTGGGTATAAAGTTTTTCAAACTGTACTCAAAGAAGACATTTTAGGCAACCATGGTTGGAGATATGAATTCATATTTTTGTGTGAATTATGTCACTTGCTTCCTTTTGTCAAAGTATTATGGTAATAGTTCCAGGCCTAATACTTTGACAAAAGGAAGCAACTTTTCAAATTTTCTGATCACTCTGGTATGAAACTGTGCTAGATATATATTTATTGGTTTTGTGTGTATTTATTAATAATCCAAATTTGTTTACATATCAAGGAGTGACAAGGCGGGAAGGGTATGTGCAGGCACATGTACGTAATCAACGTCCCCGTCCCCCCTATAAAAAGGCAGAATACTTTCAATGCACAATACTATCCTAAAGCAGACCATTTGTTATTATTTTGTTTTGGGCTTGTTTTTTTTGTTTGTTTTGTTTTGTTTAAATACTCACTCAAACACTTCTGCTACAGAAGAACGTGTATCACAACTGGAAAAAGAATAAACAACCAGATATGTGGAGAAATGTAATTTCTTTGGTCATGCATTCAGTTAATTTTTAGTGGAAGATGACAAGGAAAAACAAATTAAGTGTTAAATCATGACAGAGTACAAACATGTGTATGTACATTACGGAAAGGTCGAACAAATTACATGTAATACAAACGTGTTACCAGGTACATGGAATTAACATGCTACTGTACATGTAAATGTATTACATTAAACATGAAACCGCAAAATACGTGTAATAAGAACGTTACTTTACAGGCAATATTTAATTTAAAAAGCTGAAAAAGATAAAATGATATTAAATCAAATATTTATTGGTTTTGCTCTATCTCACCCTCTCTCTGTTCTTTTCACCCTCTCTTTTGCTCAAGGTCATCTGCCAGCATCTTGGAAATCAGCAAACATTACTGCTTTACACAAAAAAGGTGCAAAAACAGATCCTTGCAACTACAGACCAATCAGCCTGCTCCCAATTATCAGCAAAGTCATGGAATCCATCATTGCTTCAGATATCAAATCCTTCCTCTTCTCCAATGGCCTGATCTCTGATCATCAATTTGGATTCAGACCAGGTCATTCTACTCTGGACATGTTGCTTCTGCTGTCTCAACAATGGATGGAGGTCCTCAATGCCAAACAGGAAATCAGAGCTGTCTCACTTGACATATCACGTGCCTTCGATACGGTCTGGCACCCAGCTCTGCTCACCAAACTCACCTCCTATGGTATTCAGGGAAATCTCCACTCATGGCTTGCGGATTTCCTCTCTGGTCATAGGCAACGTGTGGCCCTGAATGGATTTCTCTCATCTTCCCTTCCTGTTCTGGCTGGAGTTCCCCAAGGTAGTGTTCTGGGCCCTGTGCTATTTCTGGTCTTCATCAATGATCTCTCCAACTCTCTGGAAAATCCTCTCTATCTCTTTGCTGATGACTCCACCATCTGCCGCTCCATTCCTCAACCCTCAGATCGGCAGTCTGCAGCCTCCTCACTCTCTGCAGACCTGGACAAAATCACAGACTGGTCAAACAAGTGGAACATGTCTTTCAATCCTGACAAATCTCACACTCTTACAATGTCTCTCCGAAAGGACCGACTGGACAACCCTCCCATCTACTTTCTCAACAATCCTCTCCAAGAAGTTCTGTCGCTCAAGCTTTTGGGTCTCACTATCTGCCATGATCTTTCTTGAGAAAACCACATTTCCAAGCTGGCCTCCAAAGCCAGTCGCCGACTGGGCATCCTCCGTCGTGCGAAGTCCTTCCTTGGCACACCTGAGCTCCTCACCACATACAAGGCTTTCATCCGCAGCTCAATGGAATACTGTTCCCCCCTCTGGGCTGGTGCTCCTGCCTCACACCTTGCTCGGCTTCACGCTGTTGAGGCCAAAGCTTTCAGAATCATTGGAATCTCCTGCGATGTAGTCAACTCCGAGGGCCTTTCACTCACTCACCGCAGGCATGTTGGTGGTCTTTCTGTCTTCTACCGACTCCTCTCCGGCCTTGCTCCCTCTCTCTGTGCTCTGTCCCCCTAATATTCCTTCAGGTCGCACAAGATCTGCCTGCAACCCTCTTATGGTTAAACTTCCAAAGTCTAGGCTCTCTGCTCACCTTCACTCTTTCATTCCCCTTTTCTCCCGCCTCTGGAACAAACTCCCCCACTCCCTTCAATCCCACTCCTCCCTCCAGGACTTTAAAACAGCTGTTCACCACCATCTCTTATCTTCCCCCATCGAAAACCTTGATCTTTTCTACCCCCGGTAATTCACCCCAGAGTCCTTGCAGTGTTCATATGTTTTATTCCTCTCCCACCTCCCCCCAAGTCCTCCCGATGTCCCTGCTCTCAAATGTTGTGTTTGTGTCCTTCCCCCTCTCTCCCCATCGTGTCTGCCGCTCCCCTTGTTTTTTGTGTTTTGTGTGTCGGTTTGTCTTTTTGTGTGATTAATGTTAGCTCTTTCACGAGCCTCGATCTTGTATCCAAAAAAAAAAAAAAAAAAAATGCTACATAAAAATGTACATCACAAAAACCTGATATTTACATGGTCACACATATCTTGTCCTCATTTTGTTTCACTCATTGTCAATGAGATCTTGAGATGCTTGGTTTTTGGCAATGTCTCTCCAGAACTGACATCTGTTTGGAGGCATGAGGGGGCACAGTTTCTTCAGGATGTCATCCTTCTTGTTGCTTGGGATTCCCCGTGCACTATTCCTGGAGGGAAAACGTTGCCCCTTCAACATCTTCTCAGCAACTTTCTTCTTCAGAAATTCCCCACATGAGAAATCATCATCCTCGATTGATGTCTTCCAGTCGATCTTGCTGGAGCCTCGCCGAAACTGAGCAACATGGACCGTGCGGAGAACTAGTTTGTTGGTGAATCCTGCGCTGCTCATTCCATTCTCCCACAAACTGAAGTCTGCTGGTCCCATCTGGCTGGCAGCACCACTCTTGTCAACAACTTCAACGAAGTCTGCAAAGTCGTAGATGTTCTTCTTTGATCGCATGCCCCTCTCAATCTGTGCATGGAATGCATCTGCAGACATGAAGGTGTGTCCTTTCTCAAAGTAGTTGAGAGTCACAGTGTTTGGTCCCCCATCCTCGTTGACCATGAGCACCATGCCTGTGAAGAGAACCCAGTTTTTATTCTGGGCTGAGCAATTGTCGACCCAAAATGTGAAATTTTCACAATCGCGGTAGGCCCTGTCATGAATCAACTTGTCATAAGCACTGACGACATCCTCTGCTTGCCGGCCGGCAATGCCCTCATGCCACACTACTCCGATTGGCTGTCTATTTCTGCCTGCTTGTTTGCCTCCAAGAGGTGCAAATGTCTCGTGGAATAACACAAGTCTGCGCGTAAATACACAAGTCTTCACACCCAGCAGCCATGGTAGCATGATGACTTTTTGCATGTCAACGGAAAAGAATGCATCCTTGTCCCCATGCTCCTTTTCAGAGTCCTCTCGATAAGCCTTCCTGCTTCTTCGTGCATTTTCATTGTGTTCTTTCCATGCTGTGCATTGAGTGCATTTTGACGTATCTTCATTATCATGCACATGCTTGTCATACACTACACAGAGCTCACATTCTTCTTCACCCAATTTAGCAAAACTTATGTTCATACTGGTTAACTCCCTGGTCTTGGTTAACTCCCTCAATCTGCCATTTCTATGCTGATATATGATTGGCTAACTAAGACCTGCTCAGTTGCTTCCTTTTGTCAAAGTTTTATGACAATATTTCTGTATTTGCTTCCTTTTGACATGTTAATATCTCAGAAATGGAGGGTCGTGTTACTTTATTTTGTGTACGAACGTGTAGAGCATACCTCAAATACCGGATCGTGACCCGGAAGATATAGGGAGAGAAAGGGGAGAAGCGGGGAAGATCGTAGGGAGACATGTTCTGATTGCAGCTCCGGACCGAGCAGTCGAACGTGCAGGACAAGGGAACTTTGCGTCCTTGAAAAGAAGGGGAGGGGAGGGGAACGGGGGGGGGGGGAGGGGAGGAGAGGGGGTAGGGGAAAAGAGGGGGGGGAGGGGAGAAGAGGGGTGGGAAGTACCCGGCATTGCCGGGCAGGGGAGGGGGAAGAGGAGGGGAGGGGAACGGGGGGAGGGGAGGGGAACGGGGGGAGGGGAGGAGAGGGGGGAGGGATGGGAGAGGAGAGGGGTGGGAGGGGGGAGGGCGCACGAATCGTCGAATCAGCGCGCTGCTCTGCCACTGATTCAGATTCCGTGTATAATATTCCTCGCTGAAAAAAAATATGGATCTAAAGATGAAAGAAAAAAAAACCTATGTGGTGTGAATGGCAATGTTCCTCACTGAAATGTGAAAAAACGCAATCGTGCGGCAAGGAACATCACGTGATCGCTCTGAGCGATCGATTGCAACTGTGCGTCGTGTCGTGGGCGTGGCCAACGTGGCCTCATGCTCCCAGGTGATTGGCTAACTCGAGCTCGAGAGAGCCATAATGCGCTACGTTATGGCAAAAAATATGGATCTAAAGATGAAAGAAAAAAAACCTATGTGGTGTGAATGGCAATGTTCCTCGCTCAAATGTGAAAAATCACACACACACACACACACACACACACACACACACACACACACACACACACACACACACACACACACATACACACACACACACACAAACTGTGTTTTATATATATAGATTGTGGTTTGTTCGTAACCCTTGGTGTGGACTCGTTATTGATTGGCTTGTTTTCAACCAAGGACAACACATCTTTCTGCCGGGGACTTCCTCGGGGTTCGGAGGTTTGCCGAGACCAGAGGATAGGGGAGGACCCCGTAACAGAATGCTGGAGAGTAAAGCTGAAATTGGGAAAACTAAATAACCTATTTTACTCCCAGGGGTCCCAGGATTATCCACCCAAAATATCAGAAATTTAAGGCAGAATTTTTTTTCGTTCGTGGGACACTCTCAAGCCCCAGTCCCCATCACGGATGGGGCTCAGCGGTTTACCCGAGCATGATGGCGAAGGGCAAGGTACACACTGGCCTGTCCAGTGTAGCGCGCGTGCGGCCCCGGACATCGAAGGGCATTAAACGTTCATTAAGCATTAAACGTTTATTAAAGGATTACGAAACGAAAAACATTACGGAATTACGTTCACACCGTCACGTCAAACACTACCGTGAACACATACATCGTCACAATGAGAACATCGTCACAATGAACGTTAGGCGAACGCGAATGTTATGCGGGAGTCCAAACCTGAGAATGCTGGAGACAAAAGCTGAAATTGGGAAAACTAAATAACCTATTTTACTCCCAGGGGTCCCAGGATTACCCACCCAAAATATCTTTGCGATCGCTTCAGCAGTTTTTACAGTACCTTCGAACAGACGGACGGACATTTGGTGGATTATAGTAAGATGGTACCCGCCCTACGTGCGGGGCTTCAATTGGAGGCCCAAATAAAAAGGCAAAATATCAGAATTGGAAGAATTGAATTTAATAATTGAAATTGAAATATGTATGTTTATACGCAACCAAAACGTCTTCTTCTTCAAATATAATTACCACCCTCTTAATTTACGTTTAAACTGCTGAGACCCTTCAGAACTTTGACGACCCTTTAAGACCCTTAAGACCACCAAGACCCCTGAAGACCCAAAACACCCCAAAGACCCAAAACTCCCTGAAGACCCAAAACACCCTGAAGACCCCAAAAGAGCCTTAAACACCCAGAGGAACAAAAAGACCCTTCAGACCCAAAAGCCTCTGAAGACACCGAAGACCCAAAACATCCTGAAGACCCGAAATACACTGAATACCCCAAAGACCGTTAAAAACCCAGAGGAACCAAAATGTCCTTAAGACCCAAAAGTCCCTGAAGACACTAAGGTCCCAAAAGACCCTGAAGACCTAAAAGACACCGAAATGGTCAAAGATGCCTATCTCTGAAACGATGTGAGTGTGCCGAATAACGTTAGTAAGAGAGAATAAGAAATAAAAGGTTTCCCCTTATAGAAGGGACCGTTCGCGAGATCTTCAGGTAGAGTAGGGGAAAAGGTAGGGGGCGAATGGGACGGGGAAAAAAAAAACAAAGGTTGGAAGATCTGCGACCGTTCACTCTAATCTTAGGCATATTAGGCATCTTAAACACTGATGTGAAAACGGAAATGTAAAGCATTTAATAACTAAACGCGGACGTCGTCGGAAACACCGATCAGATTTTCCGTTCGTTCGTGTTTTCTCTTGACCTTCTCCCGCCGTTGTTCGTGCCGTTTGACCCGCAGGATTTCAATAAATTGAAGTGATTTTCCCTGAAACCTCCGGTGAGTAATCCCCAAACGATCTCTTGTTATTATCCTCCACGGATTTAAAAAACAACATTTACCTCAGCTGAGGGAGAAGATTCGAGAATTTCGCGCGATCCGCAGGTGCTTGGAATACAGACCACGCCCCTAAAGGTGAATTCTTGTGTTTAGAGAAGTCTTCGTCCTGGTTTTAACAATGTTATATTTATAATTCAGCCATTCTACAATCCATCTGCGTAATATTCACATTTATTCTTTGACCAAGTTGAACTTTCACGCCTGATCCTCTGTCTGCCACTTCCGCCTCTTCGGTTGCCGAGCAACGGTGTTCTGAGGTAACGGAGGTCGCACGAAGGATTGATATAAGAAGGAATGGGGGAGAGGAGCGAAGGTTGAAGGAAGGAGATGAGCAGCAGAGGTGTGTTCCGTTAGCAAGCAGCTTGTTATCGGTGATAAGAGGTGTCGAGCACTCCGTTCCGTTACGTTGGAGTGCTTCCTCTAGCGCTTTGAATCAAGCGAGCCGCTTGGCGAGCGGTAAGCGAGCTGCTTGCTAACGGAACACGCTTGGTATTGCGGCCGACGTTGTCCGTGGGCCCCATAGGTGGCCGTGCACCCCCAGTATTCTACCTGGTTGGTATTTTTTGTTCCTTCGGATGTCCTGCGTGAGTAAAACGATGTTAACATGAAGTATCTGGGGTTGGATAGTGTGTGTGTGTGCGTGTGTGTGTGTGTGTATGTATATGTGTGTGTGTGTGTGTGTGTGTGTGTGTGTGTGTGTGTGTGTGTGTGTGTATGTGTGTGTGTGTGTGTGTGTATGTGTGTGTGTGTGTGTGTGTGTGTGTGTGTGTGTGTGTATCGAATCTTCACCAAAATCGAATCGTCCTTGTCACACACCCAACCGATCCACCAAGTTTCGTCCAAATCCGTCCATAACTTTTTGAGATATCCTGCTATGTATCGTTTTGGCCCAATCTCCCAATGGTGAAGAATCACTTAAAAATTCTAGTAGCCGGATCCGAATCAAAAACCAAAATCTAATCATTTCGTCCTTGTCACATACGCTACTTCTCTGCCAAATTTCGTCCGAATCCGTCCACAACTGAGATATCTTGTTCACAAACGGACAGACAGACAGACGCGTGAAAACAACTTCCATCCACCTTTGGTGGCGAAGGTAATAAACACCACACAAAATACACCACACATACATGTCCTGACGAGGGTCTGCAATCTCTGATTGCTCTTTCTTGTTTTGTTTGTAATCACGGTACATGCATTGATGACATAATTTCACCCAATGAACATTTCACACACACACCAACAAACCCACCGCTTTCTTCCACTTCATTCGCCGATTCTGGTACCACGTTTTCACCTGGAGCTGCGTTAGGCCGAGCACCTGGGCAAGCGCCATTCTGGGGAGAGACCTCTTCACATTGTATTGTATGGTTTCATTCATAATGACTATCTAAATGAGTGGTCGTATTGTCTTACACCATTTAGACCCCTTAAGGCCCTATTGACCCTTTAGACCTCATATACCCTTAAGACTATTAGACCCCTTCAGAGCATTTGGACCCTTCAACACTTTAGACCCGTTAGACGACTTAGACGCATTGATGCTTTGATGATTTCGACTCTTTAAACCCCTATGACCTCTTAAGATCCCTTCATCCTTTGCATCCTATGGAGCCCTTTAGACCCAAATGAGACCCATTAAACCCCAACTACTTTTGGAACATACCGTATGGACCTTTAGACCCGTTATGACGCTTTAAACCCCTATATGACGCTTTAAGCCCCTATGACGCTTTAAACCTTATACCTGGAGACATTTTTGACCTTTGGACTCTTTCCTCCATTTCAACACATTAGACCCTTTCACCCTTTAGACCTTTCAGACCACTTTTAAACCCTTTTGGACCCTTGAAACTCCAACTACTATTGGAACATACCTGCTCGACCTCATAGACCTTTGGACACCTTTGGACATTTACATCCTGTATAACCTATTAGACCCTACTACTTTTGGAACATATCCTTTAGACCCACAGACATACCTCTTATGACCCTTTGAACTCCTATAGACCCCTTACACCTGTACACCCTTTTGACCTTTAGACTGATTAGACTCTTTAGACACCTTAGACCTTTTCAGACACTTTCAACACTTTAGACCCTTACACCCTTTCGGGTCTAAAAGGATTTTCACTGGACAAGAACTAATGGAACCTTTGTCATCAATTAAGGACCCGCTCACCCTGTACATCGTTTTCACTGCGCGAATACAATCGTGTTATCAGGCCTTTCAGCCCCACGAGCCCCTAATTTCCCATCGGATCAAACCGAAAATCACCTTAAGCACCCCAACTACGACCGCCCTCCATCGGGAAATGAGTGTCTGTCCCACTTGGGACGTTACATCCACCTGAGACGGTTCATCTGTTTCATCCCCGCTTTCCCCCTTACTCTTGTTGGGTTTCATTCAGCTTGTGTGCACACCTGTACAGTGTTCACCACTATGCCCCCCTCATGCTTAATTTGAGGGGGGCATTGACTCAAATTTACATACATGAAGTATGTAAATTGACTTAATTTGAATGTAGTCAACGATTGACTTAATTTGAACATGATTTACATATCAGGTCACTCAATTCAACCACCAATTGTTTTTGAGGTCAATTCAACCACCAATGGCGGACTTCCTCTCTAGTCGTAGTCAACGTGTGGCCCTGAATGGGTTTCTCTCATCTCCTCTTCCTGTTCAGGCTGGAGTTCCCCAAGGCAGTGTTCTGGGCCCTGTGCTTTTTCTGGTCTTCATCAATGATCTCTCTGACTCTCTTGAAAATCCTCTCTATCTCTTTGCTGACGACTCTACTCTCTGTCGCTCCATTCTTCATCCCTCAGATCGGCAGTCTGCAGCCTCCTCACTCTCTGCAGACCTGGACAAAATCACAGACTGGGCAAACAAGTGGAACATGTCTTTCAATCCTGACAAATCTCACACTCTTACGATGTCTCTCCGAAAAGACCGACTGGACAACCCTCCCATCTACTTTCTGAATAATCCTCTCCAAGAAGTTCTGTCACTTAAGCTTTTGGGTCTCACTATCTGCCATGATCTTTCCTGGGAAAACCACATTTCAAATCTGGCCTCCAAAGCCAGTCGCCGACTGGGCATCCTCCGTCGTGCGAAGTCCTTCCTTGGCACACCTGAGCTCCTCACCACATACAAGGCTTTCATCCGCAGCTCAATGGAATACTGCTCTCCCCTCTGGGCTGGTGCTCCTGCCTCACACCTAGCTCGCCTTCACGCTGTTGAAACCAAAGCGTTCAGAATCATTGGAATCTCCCGCGATGAAGCTAACTCCAAGGGCCTCTCACTCACTCACCGCAGGCAGGTTGGTGGTCTTTCCGTCTTCTACCGACTCCTCTCTGGCCTTGCCCCCCTCAGCTCTCTCTGGGCTCTGTCCCCCCAATATTCCTACAAGTCGCACAAGATCTGCCTGCAACCCTCTTATGGTCAAACTGCCAAAATCAAGACTCTCTGCTCACCTTCACTCCTTCATTCCTCTTTTCTCCCACCTCTGGAACAAACTCCCTCACTCTCTTCAATCCCACTCCACCCTCCAAGTCTTTAAAACAGCTGTTCACCACCATCTATTATCTTCCCCCATCCAAAACCTTGATCTTTTCTACCCCCGCTAATTTCACCCCAATTCCACTTTTTTGAAATACCAACTTCTGTCCGGGAGGTCCTTGGTGTCCTTGTGTTTTATACTTCTCCCTCCCCCCCCCCCCACCCCCCTTCCCATGCCTCCTCCCCCCGGGCCCTCTCCCTTCCACACGTCTCCCTGCTCTCGGATGTTGTGTTTGTGTGCTTCCCCTTCTCTCCCCATCTTGTCTTCCGCTCCCTCTTTTTGGGTATTTTGTTTGTCTGGTTGATTTGTTTGTGAAGTAAATGTTAGCTCTTTCACGAGCCTCGATTCAGTATACAAAAAAAAAAAACATCGGCCAAAAGGTCAACATAGGCCAGATTTCTAAAATTGACAATTTTCATCTGATTTACTTGAAATTTGAAGAGGATTTGTATATCAGGTCAATGAAGTCAACCACCAATTATTTCTGAGGTCAACATAGGCCAAAAAGTCAACATAGGCCAGATTTCTAAAATTGACAATTTTCATCTGATTTACTTGAAATTTGAAAAGGATTTGTATATCAGGTCAATGAAGTCAACCACCAATTATTTCTGAGGTCAACCTCGGCTAAAACAGTCAACATAGGCCAAAGGCGAACAAGGTGAATTTTAGCGTCGTCGCCTCGCTAAAACGTCGCCTCGCTAAAACAGTCAACATAGGCCAAAGGTGAACAACAGGTGAAGTTTCTAAAATCCTCAATTTTCATCTGATTGACTTGAAATTTGAACACATTCTGCATATCCGGCTACTTAATTCAACCAACAATTATTTTTGTGGTCAACATAGGCCAAAAGGTCAACAATAGTCCAAAGGTCAACAACTTATTTTAGGGATTCGCAAGTATCGTGCTATGCAGCGATACTGTGTGAGATGAAATTTATTAAAACTTTGTGGTTGTACTTGGGGTATGCAAGGGAGCGTTCTACTAAGTTGGGATGCTATCTACAACTTGAAGTATCCCTCCCCAAATCCCTGCCGCTCCCGGAGGGATTGGGTGTTTCTAGTACATTTAATTATGTATAATGTTTAACTGTGCACACACCTGTCTGGTGAGGACAGGTACTTTTGTCCTGCGAAGCGGCATTCCAGTCCTGCAAGCTGCACCTCCGTGAAGACACTGCGGGATCGACGTCGCCTCATGGGCTGTGAGCCCTGGGTGGTTACCTGGTCTCCACCCATACATTGTAAGGATTCTGCACAGCACATACAACCTGCACATTACCAATGATGTCCAATTCCCCAGATATCGTGCAAAGAAAGCACAACAATGATTGATCTTCCAATTGCTGTTGATTATAACTACTCTTGTGAATGACAAATTTAAGGGTTTTCAACTTTCACCACCTAATGCTATCAGACGGGGCAGCAACATCCATCCAAGGAACGGCGTACTCTGTAATGCAACACCTTGTCTGCGAATCACCAATCCGACGGTTTCTCGTCCGGTTGAAAATTGAACACAAAGTAGTTCAAAGGTAAAAATCGTACTTCTGAAAAAAAAATGCAAATGCGACCAAGACGAGGGAATGCGAAATTTTTAATCGTCACGTTTTCTATATCTAACTCACAAGAACTGTCATTTAGGTGATGAATTGATATAATTTAGGTGGTGACTTGATGTCATTTGGGTGGTGTTAAATTGATGTAATTTACGTTTAATTTAGGTGGTGAATTGATGTCATTTGGGTGGTGAATTGATGTAATTTAGGTGGTGAATTGATGTAATTTAGGTGGTGAATTGATGTAATTTGGGTGGTGAATTGATGTCATTTGGGTGGTGTTAAATTGATGTAATTTACGTGTAATTTGGGTGGTGAATTGATGTAATTTAGGTGGTGAATTGATGTCATTTGGGTGGTGAATTGATATAATTTAGGTGGTGAATTGATGTAATTTGGGTGGTGTTAAATTGATGTAATTTACGTGTAATTTGGGTGGTGAATTGATGTAATTTAGGTGGTGAATTGATGTAATTTAGGTGGTGAATTGATGTAATTTGGGTGGTGAATTGATGTCATTTGGGTGGTGTTAAATTGATGTAATTTACGTGTAATTTAGGTGGTGAATTGATGTCATTTGGGTGGTGAATTGATATAATTTAGGTGGTGAATTGATGTAATTTGGGTGGTGTTAAATTGATGTAATTTACGTGTAATTTAGGTGGTGAATTGATGTCATTTGGGTGGTGAATTGATGTAATTTAGGTGGTGAATTGATGTAATTTAGGTGGTGAATTGATGTAATTTGGGTGGTGAATTGATGTCATTTGGGTGGTGAATTGATATAATTTAGGTGGTGAATTGATGTAATTTGGGTGGTGTTAAATTGATGTAATTTACGTGTAATTTAGGTGGTGAATTGATGTCATTTGGGTGGTGTCAAATTGATGTAATTTACATGTAATTTAGGTGGTGAATTGATGTCATTTGGGTGGTGTCAAATTGATGTAATTTAGGTGTAATTTAGGTGGTGAATTGATGTAATTTAGGTGGTGAATTGATGTAATTTAGGTGGTGAATTTATGTCATTTTTGTGGTGAATTGATGTCATTTCGGTGGTGACTTGATGTAATTTAGGTGGTGAATTGATGTCAGTTAGGTGGTGAATTGATGTAATTTAGGTGGTGAGTTTATGTCATTTAGTTGGTGAATTGATGTCACTTAGGTGGTGAATTGATGTCTTTTGGGTGGTGAATTGATGTCATTTAGGTGGTGAATTGATGTAATCTAGGTGGTGAATTGATGTCATTTAGGTGGTGAGTTTGTCATTTCGGTGGTGAATTGATGTTATTTAGGTGGTGAATTGATGTCATTTAGGTGATGAATTGATGTAATCTAGGTGGTGAATTGATGTCATTTGGGTGGTGAATTGATGTCATCTAGGTGATGAGTTTGTCATTTCGGTGGTGAATTGATGTTATTTAGGTGGTGAATTGATGTCATTTAGGTGATGAATTGATGTAATCTAGGTGGTGAATTGATGTCATTTAGGTGGTGAATTGATGTCACTTGGGTGGTAAATTGATGTTACTTAGGTGGTGAATTGATGTCATTTAGGCGATGAATTGATGTAATCTAGGTGGTGAATTGATGTCACTTGGGTGGTAAATTGATGTCATTTAGGTGATGAATTGATGTAATCTAGGTAATTAATTGATGTCATTTGGGTGGTGAATTGATGTCATTTAGGTGACTAGGGCATGCCCGTACTATATATATATCTAAAATTATATCCCCCCCCCCCCCTCTATTTACATGAAATGGTTTGGTCCAGCGAACGGCTTGCGTGAACGGAAAGCGAACGGCTTGCGAGTCCGTAAGTCCGGAAGTGACGTCCTCATTTGACTGTCCGGAAGGTCGCATATCGCAGTTACGATGAATCGCAAATTAGTTTTAATTAGTTTTAAAACATAGTTTAACGACAACACAGTTTGCCAACGTGAAATAAATGAATACGCTCTCAAATGTGCCGTCCGAGGCAGAGTCTGTTCGCCACGTTCGGCACACGTGATAGCTCGCTGCTCTCTGATTGGTTGAATCGTTTTTTGGACATAGCTCGGTAACTACTTCTCCGATTAATATGAAACCTTGAAAAGGCACATCCTCAGGTCCCCAGCAATATATCTGGCAAGTTTCAATTAGATCGGACCCGTGGTTGTCGAGAAACAGCGGTCACAGACACACAGACACACAGAGATTACTGGAATTATAGATAGACTAGGGCATGCCCGTACTATATATATATCTAAAATTATATCCGCCCCCTCTATTTACATGAAATGGTTTGGTCCATTCACAAAGCCAAAGCGAACGGCTTGCGAGTACGGTGACAATCCCCCCCCCCTCTATTTACATGAAATGGTTTGGTCCAAAGCGAACGGCTTGCGAGTACGGTGACAATCCCCCCCTCTATTTACATGAAATGGTTTGGTCCAAAGCGAACGGCTTGCGAGTACGGTGACAATCCCCCCCCTCTATTTACATGAAATGGTTTGGTCCAAAGCGAACGGCTTGCGGAGTTTTGTAAAGAAATCGCCATAGCTCGGTAACTACTTGTCCGATTAATATGAAACCTTGAAAAGGCACATCCTCGGGTCCCCAGCAATATACCTGGCAAGTTTCAAGTATATCGGACCGGTAGTTGTCGAGAAACAGCGGTCGCATACACACAGACACACACACACACAGAGATTACTGGAATTATAGATAGATGAATTGATGTCATTTCGGTGGTGAATTGATGTCATTTGGGTGGTAAATTTATGTAATTTAGGTGATGAATTGATGTCATTTGGGTGGTGAATTGATGTCATCTAGGTGGTGAATTAATGTCATTTCGGTGGTGAATTGATGTCATTTAGGTGATGAATTGATGTCATTTGGGTGGTAAATTTATGTAATTTAGGTGATGAATTGATGTCATTTGGGTGGTGAATTGATGTCATTTAGGTGATGAATTGATGTAATCTAGGTGATGAATTGATGTCATTTGGGTGGTGAATTGATGTAATTTAGGTGGTGAATTGATGTAATTTAGGTGGTGAATTGATGTAATTTGCATGGTGTCAAATTGATGTAATTTAGGTGGTGAATTGATGTAATTTGCGTGGTGTCAAATTGATGTAATTTACATGTAATTTAGGTGGTGAATTGATGTCATTTGGGTGGTGTCAAATTGATGTAATTTAGGTGGTGAATTGATGTAATTTAGGTGGTGAATTGATGTAATTTAGGTGGTGAATTGATGTAATTTAGGTGGTGAATTAATGTCATTTTTGTGGTGAATTGATGTCATTTCGGTGGTGACTTGATGTAATTTAGGTGGTGAATTGATGTCAGTTAGGTGGTGAATTGATGTAATTTAGGTGGTGAGTTTATGTCATTTAGTTGGTGAATTGATGTCACTTAGGTGGTGAATTGATGTCTTTTGGGTGGTGAATTGATGTAATCTAGGTGGTGAATTGATGTCATTTAGGTGGTGAGTTTGTCATTTCGGTGGTGAATTGATGTTATTTAGGTGGTGAATTGATGTCATTTAGGTGATGAATTGATGTAATCTAGGTGGTGAATTGATGTCATTTGGGTGGTGAATTGATGTCATTTAGGTGGTGAATTGATGTAATCTCGGTGGTGAATTGATGTCATTTAGGTGATGAATTGATGTAATCTAGGTGGTGAATTGATGTCATTTAGGTGGTGAATTGATGTAATCTCGGTGGTGAATTGATGTCATTTAGGTGGTGAATTGATGTCATTTAGGTGATGAATTGATCGAATCTCGGTGATGAATTGATGTAATCTAGGTGGTGAGTTTGTCATTTAGGTGGTGAATTGATGTCATTTAGGTGGTGAATTGATGTCATTTAGGTGGTGAATTGATGTCATTTAGGTGGTGAATTGATGTCATTTAGGTGATGAATTGATGTCATTTAGGTGGTGAATTGATGTCATTTAGGTGGTGAATTGATGTTATTTCGGAGATTAATTGAAAGAAGCAAATGAATGAATGAACGAATGATCGTTTTAAGGCCATTTTCCCCGCTAGAGCGGGGGTTAGCCTTGCGGGCCCCATGACAATCATGATTCCCTGTTTGAGGCAATGTTTTTATGGCCGGATGCCCTTCCTGACGCCAACCCTTGGTCGCCTCTTACGATGCACAGGGATACGGTGTATCTATTCTAAACCGGGGTACACACCGTGATCATTCATCCCAGCAAGCTGGTACTCAATTTGCCGACCTCGGAAGGATGGCAGTCTGAGTCAACCCACCTGGCGTTGATTCAGCAATCGATCGGGATTCGAACCCAGGATCCGAGGATCCCAAGCCGGCACCCTAACCGCTAAGCCAACACCAGGCTCCATTGACCAAATCCATTAACCAAATCCAAATCCATAATGCAAATTAAGCAAATCCATTAACGAATTGAGGAGGTGGTGCTGCAGGGGGTTGAATCCTCACTAACCGATTCCATTGTGGCGGACACAAAAGCCCACTGGCGTGGTGACATCATTCCACGCACCAAGTGGGCGGTGGCCACGCCCGAGGGGTAGGCGTGGCCTCATGATATACACCGGGCGACCAGCCCGGAGCATTTCAGTGTTACAGTGTAGTCTTACAATAAAGACATTTATATGTTACCGCTTGTCCGCTTCCTCCTTGCTCACAAGCAGCGCGCATAACGCCGCGCTTTACTGGTGACCCTCGACGTTGGATCTGCCGTAGCGATCCTTCCGAACACGACGCCATTGCAATGGCCAACGACAAGGCAATGGCGATTAAACTTCCCGAATTTTGGGAGGCCCAGGCCGAAGTCTGGTTCGTTCAAGCCGAAGCCCAATTTCAGCTTCGGCGCCTCACCAACGACGACCTGCGCTACTGCCATGTCGTCGCCTCCCTCGGGCCCGGCACGGCCGCTCGAGTTGTGTCCGTCCTTCGCCACCCACCGGACGGCCACAAGTACGAGGCACTCAAGCGGCTACTCCTAGCCACGTTCGGCCTCACGGACGACGCATGGGCCGATCGCCTCCTGGATCTCCCCGAGCTCGGTGAGACGCGCCCGTCGGTCCGAATGGACCATATGCTGTCACTGTTGGGCGACGAAGCCCCCGGTTCGCTATTCCGGGCGCTTTTCCGGCGCCAACTTCCAGCGCAGGTTCGCCTCGCGTTGGCCGGGACCGAGCTAACGGAACCCCGAGCATTGGCCGCCAAGGCGGACAGGTACTTCGCCGCTTCGGACACGCGGGCGAGCGTCGGCGTGGCCGTTACGGCCCTCGACGCTGATGTTCAGCAGCATGTTCCACAGCATCAGCTTCTACAGTGCGCTGATGTTCAGCAGCATGCTGATACGCACCTCGTGAACGCCGCCATGCGGGGCGCCCACCGCCGCGGCGAAAACCGCCACCGCGGGGAAACCCGCCAACTCCACCGGCCTGGCGGAGCCAGCCGCGCTCCTCCAGCTCCACCACCTGGTGCTGGTTCCACGCCAAGTTCGGCCACGAAGCTCGGCGGTGTCATCCGCCGTGCTCCTTCAACGGGTCGGGAAACGCCCGGGCCGGCGCTCAATTGTGGCGATGAACGCCGGCCGTTCGAGCAGCCTGCTGTTCATAACGGACACCTTCTCCGGGCGCCGTTACCTGTGCGACACGGGAGCGCAGGTGAGTGTCATTCCCGCCGGCACGTCAGACAAGCACGTCGCGGGTGGGGGCCCCGCGCTGCTTGCCGCGAACGGGACGCCCATCCGTACGTACGGAAAACGCTGCCTCTCTCTGCGGTTTGGAGGGCAGGTTTTCCGATGGACGTTCGTCACCGCCGACGTGCCCATGGCACTGTTTGGCGCGGACTTCCTGTGCGCTAATGGGCTCCTGGTCGACGTCAAGCGCAGACGGCTTGTCCAGGCCGAGACGTTCAGCTCGCTTGCTTGTGCGTTGCCCAGCTCAACGAGCGGCTTGCCGAACGATTCGGTTCCGGCCACGTTGGTCTGTACGCTTCCGGCAGCGGACGCATTCACCCGCCTCCTCGCCGGCTTCCCGGCCCTCACGCGGCCCACCTTCTCGGCGGGGGCCGTCAAGCACGGGGTGGCCCATCACATCCCCACCGTCGGGCCACCGGTCTACGCCCGGGCACGCCGCCTCGAGCCGACGAAGCTGGCGGTGGCAAAAGCGGGGTTCGCTACCCTGGAGCGACTCGGCATCGTTCGGCGCTCAGAGAGCGCTTGGGCGTCGCCGCTGCACATCGTGCCGAAGCCCGGCGGGGGATGGCGACCGTGCGGGGACTATCGCCGTCTCAATGACGCCACGACTCCCGACCGCTACCCCGTCCCCCACATTCAGGACTTTTCCGCCCGTTTGGCGGGCAGGTCCTTCTTCTTGAAGGTGGACCTCATACGCGGCTACCATCAGGTCCCCGTCAGGCCGGAGGACGTCCCGAAGACGGCGGTCATCACGCCATTCGGACTCTTCGAGTTCCTGCGCATGCCCTTCGGTCTGAAGAATGCGGCTCAGGCGTTCCAGCGACTGATGGACAGCGTCCTGCGTGACTTGGATTTTGTCTACGTCTACCTGGACGATATCCTCGTCGCCAGCGCGTCCCGCGAAGAGCACCTACGCCACCTCCGCACGCTCTTCGAACGCCTGGGCCAGCATGGCCTGATTGTGAACCCCGCAAAGTGCCGGTTCGGCGCCGCCACAATCGATTTTCTGGGGCACCGTGTCACCAGGCACGGAGCCGTCCCCCTGCCGGCCAAGGTGGAGGCGGTGAAGGGGTTTCCGCGCCCCCGCACGATCAGAGGGCTGCAGGAGTTCCTGGGCATGGTGAACTTTTACCATCGGTTCCTGCCCCGTATCGCCCAGCTCCTGCGCCCCCTGCACGAAGCTCTCCGAGGTAAGCCGGGCAAAGGCGACGTTACCTGGACCGAGCAGATGGACACGGCGTTCACGGGCGCGAAGCTCGCCTTGGCTAACGCCACCATGCTCGCGCACCCGGCGCCCGATGCACCGATCGCCCTCACCACCGATGCCTCGGACTACGCGGTGGGCGCGGTGCACGAGCAATGGGTGCGTGGAGCTTGGCAACCGCTGGCGTTCTTTAGCCAGCAGCTTCGCCCGCCCAAACGCCGTTACAGTACCTTCGACCGCGAGTTGCTCGGACTTCACTTGGCGGTCAGGCACTTCCGCCATCTGCTCGAGGGCCGGGCGTTCACTGCCTTCGTCGACCACAAGCCGCTGATCTTCGCGATGGGCAAGGTCACCGAGCCGTGGTCGGCCTGGCAGCAGCGTCACCTCTCGGCCGTGTCCGAGTACACGACGGACATCCAGCACGTCGCGGGGAAGGACAACCCGGTGGCGGATTGCCTTTCCCGGGCCGTCGCCCATGCAGTCCACCTCGGCATCGACTATGCCCGGATGGCAGCGGACCAGGCCGCTGACCCCGACGTCCAGGCCTTGCGGACGGCCGTCACGGGCCTCCGCGTCACCGAGGTGCCGTTCGACGGCGCGGGCGTGGCCCTCTTGTGCAACGTCTCCCTCGGGCGTCCTCGCCCCATCGTGCCCGCGGGCTGGCAGCGCCAGGTGTTTGACGCCATCCACGGCCTGTCCCACCCGGGCGCGAGGGCCTCCCAAAGGCTGATCGCCGACAAGTTCGTCTGGCATGGCCTCCGGAAGGCCGTCCGCGGCTGGGCCAGGACGTGCCTCGCGTGCCAGCGCGCCAAGGTGCACCGGCACACCCAGGCCCCGTTGGCCCCGTTCACGGTGCCGGAACGCCGGTTTGACCACGTCCACGTGGACCTGGTGGGACCTCTGCCCCCCTCGCGGGGTTTCACCTACGTCCTCACCATGGTGGACCGCACCACCCGGTGGCCGGAGGCCGTGCCCTTGGCGTCGACAACGGCGGCCGATGTCGCGCAGGCTTTCATCGCCACCTGGGTCGCCCGGTTCGGCGCCCCCTCAGACATCTCATCCGACCGCGGCCCCCAGTTCACCTCGGAGCTCTGGGGGGCGGTTGCGCAGGGGCTCGGGGTCCGGCTGCACCGAACCACGGCCTACCACCCCCAGGCTAACGGCCTGTGTGAGCGATTTCACCGCTCATTGAAGGCCGCGCTCCGGGCCACCCTCCGCGACGGCGGCTGGGTCGACAGGCTCCCCTGGGTCCTGCTGGGCCTCCGGACGGCGCCCAAGGAGGACCTGCGCGCATCCGCGGCGGAGTTGGTCTTCAGGCAACCGCTGCGGGTGCCGGGCGAGTTCCTCCCCGACTCCACGGCACCATGGTCCGCGGCACAGCAGCGCTCCGCTCTGCAAGAGACCGCCCAGAGGTTCGCCCCGGTGCCAACGGCATGCCACGGGCACCCACCGACGCACGTCGCCCCGGAGCTTCGCACGGCGGAGTACGTCTTCGTCCGCCACGATGCCCATCGGACACCACTGCGGCCCCCGTACGACGGGCCTTTCCGCGTGCTGGAGACCGGGGCGAAGCACTTCACCCTGGACATCGGCGGTACTCCTGACCGCGTTTCGGTAGACCGCCTCAAGCCGGCCCACCTCGATGTGGACCATCCACCGCCAGTGGCCCGACCCCCACGTCGGGGCCGCCCTCCTGCGGGCGGACCCCCGGCGCCGCCCAGCCCCACCGCCACGCCGCCCCCCGGTCCTGCACCCATCCCAGGGGCAGCCAGGGGCATCCCACCTGGCATCCCTGCACCCCGGACGCCGCCGATCGCCAGGGGGCGCTTCGGCCAGGTCATTCGTCTGCCCCGCAAACTGGCCCTCCAGGTGCACGGGAATTCTGGGGGGGTGCGTGTGGCGGACACAAAAGCCCACTGGCGTGGTGACATCATTCCACGCACCAAGTGGGCGGTGGCCACGCCCGAGGGGTAGGCGTGGCCTCATGATATACACCGGGCGACCAGCCCGGAGCATTTCAGTGTTACAGTGTAGTCTTACAATAAAGACGTTTGTATGTTACCGCTTGTCCGCTTCCTCCTTGCTCACAAGCAGCGCGCGTAACGCCGCGCTTTACCATCATATATAAGTCTGTTTCGTCATCGCTTACCGGCATTGCATCACGGTGTTGTGCTGATCGATTTATAAGTGTGCCGCATATCTTTACTCATAAATACCGTGTCTGTACCATAGTAAATGCAAAATGGCTTTCTTATAGTGTAGATATTTGCCATACAGGAAATTCAATGAACGACATTCTCAGAATATTTGAAGATGTACACCAATGTGGCGGACACAAAAGCCCACTGGCGTGGTGACATCATTCCACGCACCGAGTGGGCGGTGGCCACGCCCGAGGGGTAGGCGTGGCCTCATGATATACCCCGGGCGACCAGCCCGGAGGAGTTGAGTGTTACAGTGTAGTCTTACAATAAAGTCGTTTATATGTTACCGCTTGTCCGCTTCCTCCTTGCTCACAAGCAGCGCGCGTAACGCCGCGCTTTACTGGTGACCCTCGACGTTGGATCTGCCGGAGCGATCCTTCCACACGCGACGCCATCGCCATGGCCGCCTTCGTCAAACTTCCGGAATTTTGGGAGGCTCAGGCCGAAGTCTGGTTCGTCCAGGCCGAAGCCCAATTTCAGCTTCGGCACCTCACCGGCGATGACACGCGCTACTGCCACGTCGTCGCCTCCCTCGGGCCCGGCACGGCCGCTCGAGTTGTGTCCGTCCTTCGCCACCCACCGGACGGCCACAAGTACGAGGCACTCAAGCGGCTACTCCTAGCCACGTTCAGCCTCACGGACGACGCACGGGCCAACCGCCTCCTGGATCTCCCCGAGCTCGGTGAGACGCGCCCGTCGGTCCGAATGGACCATATGCTGTCACTGTTGGGCGACGAAGCCCCCGGTTCGCTATTCCGGGCGCTTTTCCGTCGCCAACTTCCAGCGCAGGTTCGCCTCGCGTTGGCCGGGACCGGGCTAACGGAACCCCGAGCATTGGCGGCCGAGGCGGACAAGTACTTCGCCGCTTCGGACACGCGGGCGAGCGTTGGCGTGGCCGTCACGGCCTTCGACGCTGATGTTCCACAGCATCATCTTCTACAGCACGCTGATGTTCCACAGCATCATCTTCTACAGCACGCTGATGTTCCACAGCATCATCTTCTACAGCACGCTGATGTTCCACAGCATCATCTTCTACAGCACGCTGTGGTTCAGCAGCATGCTGATACGCACCTCGTGAACGCCGCCACGCCCCGCCCACCGCCGCGGCGAAAACCGCCACCGCGGGGAAACCCGTCGACTCCACCGGCCTGGCGGAGCCAGCCGCACTCCTCCAGCTCCACCACCTGGTGCTGGTTCCACGCCAAGTTCGGCCATGAAGCTCGGCGGTGTCATCCGCCGTGCTCCTTCAACGGGTCGGGAAACGCCCGGGCCGGCGCTCAATTGTGGCGATGAGCGCCGGCCGTTCGAGCAGCCTGCTGTTCATAACGGACACCTTCTCCGGGCGCCGTTACCTGTGCGACACGGGAGCACAGGTGAGTGTCATTCCCGCCGGCACGTCAGACAAGCACGCCGCGGGTGGGGGCCCCGCGCTGCTTGCGCGAACGGGACGCCCATCCGTACGTACGGAAAACGCTGCCTCTCTCTGCGGTTTGGAGGGCAGGTTTTCCGATGGACGTTCGTCACCGCCGACGTGCCCATGGCACTGCTTGGCGCGGACTTCCTGTGCGCTAATGGGCTCCTGGTCGACGTCAAGCGCAGACGGCTTGTCCAGGCCGAGACGTTCAGCTCGCTCGCATGTGCGTTGCCCAGCTCAACGAGCGGCTTGCCAAGCGGCTTGCCGAACGATTCGGTTCCGGCCACGTTGGTCTGTACGCTTCCGGCAGCGGACGCATTCACCCGCCTCCTCGCCGGCTTCCCGGCCCTCACGCGGCCCACCTTC
Source organism: Myxine glutinosa (assembly GCF_964187855.1). Lineage (NCBI taxonomy): Eukaryota > Metazoa > Chordata > Myxini > Myxiniformes > Myxinidae > Myxine > Myxine glutinosa. Next base: position 15,743,483 of record NC_136272.1, on the reverse strand, counting down.
TCGGCGGGGGCCGTCAAGCACGGGGTGGCCCATCACATCCCCACCGTCGGGCCACCGGTCTACGCCCGGGCACGCCGCCTCGAGCCGACGAAGCTGGCGGTGGCAAAAGCGGGGTTCGCTACCCTGGAGCGACTCGGCATCGTTCGGCGCTCAGAGAGCGCTTGGGCGTCGCCGCTGCACATCGTGCCGAAGCCCGGCGGGGGATGGCGACCGTGCGGGGACTATCGCCGTCTCAATGACGCCACGACTCCCGACCGCTACCCCGTCCCCCACATTCAGGACTTTTCCGCCCGTTTGGCGGGCAGGTCCTTCTTCTCGAAGGTGGACCTCATACGCGGCTACCATCAGGTCCCCGTCAGGCCGGAGGACGTCCCGAAGACGGCGGTCATCACGCCATTCGGACTCTTCGAGTTCCTGCGCATGCCCTTCGGTCTGAAGAATGCGGCTCAGGCGTTCCAGCGACTGATGGACAGCGTCCTGCGCGACTTGGATTTTGTCTACGTCTACCTGGACGATAGCCTCGTCGCCAGCGCGTCCCGCGAAGAGCACCTACGCCACCTCCGCACACTCTTCGAACGCCTGGGCCAGCATGGCCTGATTGTGAACCCTGCAAAGTGCCGGTTCGGCGCCGCCACAATCGATTTTCTGGGGCACCGTGTCACCAGGCACGGCGCCGTCCCCCTGCCGGCCAAGGTGGAGGCGGTGAAGGGGTTTCCGCGCCCCCGCACGATCAGAGGGCTGCAGGAGTTCCTGGGCATGGTGAACTTTTACCATCGGTTCCTGCCCCGTATCGCCCAGCTCCTGCGCCCCCTGCACGAAGCTCTCCGAGGTAAGCCGGGCAAAGGCGACGTTACCTGGACCGAGCAGATGGACACGGCGTTCACGGGCGCGAAGCTCGCCTTGGCTAACGCCACCATGCTCGCGCACCCGGCGCCCGATGCACCGATCGCCCTCACCACCGATGCCTCGGACTACGCGGTGGGCGCGGTGCACGAGCAATGGGTGCGTGGAGCTTGGCAACCGCTGGCGTTCTTTAGCCGGCAGCTTCGCCCGCCCGAACGCCGTTACAGTACCTTCGACCGCGAGTTGCTCGGACTTCACTTGGCGGTCAGGCACTTCCGCCATCTGCTCGATGGCCGGGCGTTCACTGCCTTCGTCGACCACAAGCCGCTGATCTTCGCGATGGGCAAGGTCACCGAGCCGTGGTCGGCCCGGCAGCAGCGTCACCTCTCGGCCGTGTCCGAGTACACGACGGACATCCAGCACGTCGCGGGGAAGGACAACCCGGTGGCGGATTGCCTTTCCCGGGCCGTCGCCCACGCAGTCCACCTCGGCATCGACTATGCCCGGATGGCAGCGGACCAGGCCGCTGACCCCGACGTCCAGGCCTTGCGGACCGCCGTCACGGGCCTCCGCGTCACCGAGGTGCCGTTCGACGGCGCGGGCGCGGCTCTCTTGTGCGACGTCTCCCTCGGGCGTCCTCGCCCCATTGTGCCCGTGGGCTGGCAGCGCCAGGTGTTTGACGCCATCCACGGCCTGTCCCACCCGGGCGCGAGGGCCTCCCAAAGGCTGATCGCCGACAAGTTCGTCTGGCATGGCCTCCGGAAGGCCGTCCGCGGCTGGGCCAGGACGTGCCTCGCGTGCCAGCGCGCCAAGGTGCACCGGCACACCCAGGCCCCGTTGGCCCCGTTCACGGTGCCGGAACGCCGGTTTGACCACGTCCACGTGGACCTGGTGGGACCTCTGCCCCCCTCGCGGGGTTTCACCTACGTCCTCACCATGGTGGACCGCACCACCCGGTGGCCGGAGGCCGTGCCCTTGGCGTCGACAACGGCGGCCGATGTCGCGCAGGCTTTCATCGCCACCTGGGTCGCCCGGTTCGGCGCCCCCTCAGACATCTCATCCGACCGCGGCCCCCAGTTCACCTCGGAGCTCTGGGGGGCGGTTGCTCAGGGGCTCGGGGTCCGGCTGCACCGAACCACGGCCTACCACCCCCAGGCTAACGGCCTGTGTGAGCGATTTCACCGCTCATTGAAGGCCGCGCTCCGGGCCACCCTCCGCGACGGCGGCTGGGTCGACAGGCTCCCCTGGGTCCTGCTGGGCCTCCGGACGGCGCCCAAGGAGGACCTGCGCGCATCCGCGGCGGAGTTGGTCTTCGGGCAACCGCTGCGGGTGCCGGGCGAGTTCCTCCCCGACTCCACGGCACCATGGTCCGCGGCACAGCAGCGCTCCGCTCTGCAAGAGACCGCCCAGAGGTTCGCCCCGGTGCCAACGGCATGCCACGGGCACCCACCGACGCACGTCGCCCCGGAGCTTCGCACGGCGGAGTACGTCTTCGTCCGCCACGATGCCCATCGGACACCACTGCGGCCCCCGTACGACGGGCCTTTCCGCGTGCTGGAGACCGGGGCGAAGCACTTCACCCTGGACATCGGCGGTACTCCTGACCGCGTTTCGGTAGACCGCCTCAAGCCGGCCCACCTCGATGTGGACCATCCACCGCCAGTGGCCCGACCCCCACGTCGGGGCCGCCCTCCTGCGGACGGACCCCCGGCACCGCCCAGCCCCGCCGCCACGGCGCCCCCCGGTCCTGCACCCATCCCAGGGGCAGCCAGGGGCATCCCACCTGGTATCCCTGCACCCCGGACGCCGCCGATCGCCAGGGGGCGCTTCGGCCGGGTCATTCGTCTGCCCCGCAAACTGGCCCTCCAGGTGCGCGGGAATTCTGGGGGGGCGCGTGTGGCGGACACAAAAGCCCACTGGCGTGGTGACATCATTCCACGCACCGAGTGGGCGGTGGCCACGCCCGAGGGGTAGGCGTGGCCTCATGATATACCCCGGGCGACCAGCCCGGAGGAGTTGAGTGTTACAGTATAGTCTTACAATAAAGACGTTTATATGTTACCGCTTGTCCGCTTCCTCCTTGCTCACAAGCAGCGCGCGTAACGCCGCGCTTTACCAACATGTTTTTCTTTTTAAATATATACTTCTTTTCAAACATAGATTTCAATCTCTCTTTTTATTTTTAAATATATATATTTTGAGAGATATCTTTCTTGAAAAAAGTACACGGAAGTTGGCGTGTCTTGCACTATTTTTTGATTCTCGACTTCGGCATAAAATGACATCCTGGTGTTTCGCACAAAAGGCGATCTATCGATGTGCGCACAGTCCCTTGGAACAACGTTAAGCGCAAGGAACCGTTAGCCAGCACTGGGGGTGTTGTTAGATGTTGAAAATCCCACGGTCTTTAAAAAAAAAAATTTAGTAGGTGAGTTATCGCCGGCATACTGAATAAATTACAAATGCCTCTCCTTTTTGACGGCTGGGAAGAGAACATCAAGCCACCAGTTTAACCCCTGCCTTAAGAGACTGTTTCGGTAGTACTGACGCTCTGTAAAGAGTGCGATACATTGATGATAAAGAAGATGATTATGGTAACCGCAACACAAAATAAAGCACTAAATAAATACATCTATCTATAATTCCAGTAATCTCTGTCTGTCTGTCTGTACGTCTGTACGTTTGTCTGTGACCGCTGTTTCTCGACAACCACGGGTCCGATATACTTTTAACTTGCCAGGTATATTGCTGGGGACCCGAGGATGTGCCTTTTCAAGGTTTCATATTAATCGGACAATTACTTACCGAGCTATGTCCAAAAAACGATTCAACCAATCAGAGAGCAGCGAACGATCGCGTGTGCCGAACGTGGCGGGCACACTCTGCCTCGGATGGCACATTTGAGAGCGTATTCATTTATTTCACGTTTGCAAACTATGTTGGCGTTAAACTATGTTTTACAAATAATAAAAACGAATTTGCGATTCATTCGCTTTCCTGCGCGTTTGTGCACGCGATGGCGATTTCTTTACCAAACTCCGGAAGCCGTTCGCTTTGGACCAAACCATTGCATGTAAATAGAGGGGGGGGATTGTCACCACTCGCAAGCCGTTCGCTTTGGACCAAACCATTTCATGTAAATAGAGGGGGGGGATATAATTTTAGATATAGATATAGTACGGGCATGCCCTAGTCTATCTATAATTCCAGTAATCTCTGTGTGTTTGTTTGTTTGTACGTTTGTACGTTTGTTTGTCTGTGACCGCTGTTTCTCGACAACCACGGGTCCGATATACTTTAAACTTGCCAGGTATATTGCTGGGGACCCGAGGATGTGCCTTTTCAAGGTTTCATATTAATCGGACAATTACTTACCGAGCTATGTCCAAAAAACGATTCAACCAATCAGAGAGCAGCGAGCTATCGCGTGTGCCGAACGTGGCGAACACACTCTGCCTCGGATGGCACATTTGAGAGCGTATTCATTTATTTCACGTTTGCAAACTATGTTGCCGCTATGTTGGCGTTAAACTATGTTTTAAAACTAATAAAAACCATTTCATCTAAATAGAGGGGGGGGGGGGGGGGGGATTGTCACTGTACTCGCAAGCCGTTCGCCGTTCGCTTTGGCGTTGCGAATGGACCAACACATTTCATGGACCAAACCATTTCATGTAAAGCGTTCGCCGTTCGCTTTGGCGTTGCGAATGGACCAAAACATTTCATGGACCAAACCATTTCATGTAAATAGAGGGGGGGATATAATTTTAGATATAGATATAGTACGGGCATGCCCTAGTATTCTTAAATGAGGGAAAAATACCAATAATTTTGCTCGTACATATTTCAAGCAATATTAAAGGTAAAATTATATACCGTAAATGTAATTGTATTTGATATCGACAGACATGCGCATGGTGTTTTTGTATAATATATAGTGGGGTGGCCATTATTTTTGAAAGGCTAAATATTACGCTCTCACCCTCTACAACTGGTGCATTTGCCCTACAAACAAACCAGGCCAAATGTCAGCTAAAGGCGTAAATATTTACAGGTAGTCCAACACCCTTGAACATTTCCCCCTGTCAGCCATGTGATTGAGGTCACGTAACACTAAAAACACATATCACAGATAATACAGTATGTATCACAGAAATAAATAAACAGCGTTTGATAAAACATGCTTATGAATAATTTATCGCATCTGTGTACTCAGAATATAAAATATATAAAAAAATAAAATATATATAAAATCTTAATTCTTGAAGGTTCCCGGACTACCTCTAAATATAAACAGACTTGTATGAAATTTTGATTACAGTGTTTCTATCCCAAATGGATCACATTTAGGCCATGAGAACATTCAAATTAACATTTTAAAATTTTCACCCCGTTTAAGGGCCACCCTAATTACAGTCAACATTGTTCTGTCATCGTGCTATCTCAAAAGCAAAATACAACAACAGTAACCCTTTGGCCATTTCTAGAAAACCTTTAAATTTCAATTGCATCTTCGGCAGTCATGTCAAAGATGAGAAATATAAACATAGAATAAAACTAGGACAATGAGGCCTGAACCTGGAGATTTTATCTTACAATGTGAAAAGGGGAAAAAACTTTAGGAGGAGAAAAACCAGGGAAATTTCAAGGTTCATCAGTGTTTAGAACCCAAACCTGCAAACATACCATGTAATTGTCTTACTGAATGAGCCATGAAAACAGTACCTATTGCACAGTCTTACATTTCCCCCCTTGAATATAAATTATTTCTCTGTGTGTTGCATTTTCAGCAATGGCGACATCAATCTTGCGTCTGTCTTTTAAATGATTTGGCATATTGTATCACCCAACATGATAGCATCACATGATGAACCTACAGTACGGCACGAGGTAGAGTGCATACTTCCACCAGGTTGAACAGCTTACCTTTTGTATCCCACTGAAAGGTCGGATCTGGATTCGGACCTGAACCAAAATTGAATTGGCTTGTTCTCGTCACCTAACTAACTCACCCACCAAGTTTCATCCGAACTCGCCCGTAACTGTTTGAGATATCCTGCTTTATATACTACCGGTCAAAAGTTTTAGAGCACCTCAATTTTTCTAGTTTTTATTGAAATTTACGCAGTTTAATGTCTCAATGTACTCTGAAATTAAGCATAGAACAAACAAAACAATTGGAGATAAAAAAGAAATCAAAGAATCATTTTGTTTAACAAAATTTAATTTAAAATTTTGACTCAGCAAAGTAGCCACCTTTTGCAGATATCACCGCCGAACACACTCGTGGCATTCTTTCTACAATGGAAATCAAATATTGTTCGGGAAGTTCTTCCCAACACTGTTGCATGAGTTCCCACAAATGTGTTGCACTTGGAGGTTGCTTTACTTTCACCCTTCTGTCCAGTTCATCCCAAACCAGCTCGATGGGTTTCAAGTCTGGAGACTGTGCTGGCCATACCATTATTTGAAGCCTACCGTCTTGTTCTTTTCCTCGAAGGTAGTTTTGACATTGCCTGGAGGTGTGTTTAGGGTCATTATCTTGCTGTAGGAATGTAGGATGAATCTCTGACCAACTAGGCGTATACCAGAAGGTATTGCATGGCGCTGCAAAATGCTGTGGTAGCCCTTTTGGTTCAGGGTGCCAGTCACTCTGTGCAAGTCATCGACTCTGGATCCAGCAAAAGAGCCCCAGACCATCACACTTCCTCCTCCATGTTTGACAGTTGGTGTCACACACTGAGAAACCATCCTTTTGCCTACTCGATGGCGTACAAAAACCCTGCGTGATGAACCAAAGATTTCAAATTTTGATTCATCGGTCCATAAGACCTCCTTCCAGGCTTCAGTAGTCCACTGGCGGTGCTCCATGGCCCAGGCAAGCCTCTTGTTCTTATTTTGTCATCTTAGCAATGGCTTTCTTACTGCCACTCGACCTGTCAAACCTGCAGCTCGAAGTCTTCTCTTCACAGTTGAAACTGACACTTGCTTACTTCGACCAGTGTTAAGCTGTGCTTGAGGCTGTTGTCCTGTGAGCCGCCTGTCACGCAAGCTGTTGACTCTCAGAAACTTGTCTTCTGATTCTGTTGTGGCTTTGGGTCTGCCAGACCTCTTCCTGTCAGAGTTTCCTCCAGTTTCCAATATGCTACTTCCTGCAGTGCAATATTGTCCACATAATGCTTCAGAGGGTGTAATAACAGTCTGTTCCAATATTGCTTTTATACATACAGAGGGTTTGTAATCAAGTAATCAGCAGAGGTTGGGACACCTGTAGGAATTGTTTGCATCAACTTTCAAGGCTTAATTTACTTACATTGCTACAGAACAGCTGTAAGTTGTTAACCCATTACTTGTTCCCTGAAGAAGGCCTTTTTTTACAATATAACTTTGCAATTTACATTATTTTCCCGTTTTTGCTCACCTAAAGGTTTTTTTTTAACCTCGAGCAGTTTACTGCTTACCTTTGTACCATTTCAGGTTATTCACTGGACATTAAACTGCGTAGATTTCAATAAAAACTGGAAAAAGTGAAGTGTTCTAAAACTTTGACCGGTAGTGTATCGTTTTTAGCCCTCTCACTCAATGGTGAAGAATCACTTTAAAATCCTCTGATCCGGATTTGGATCTTCACCAAAATGGAATTTATTTGTTCTTGTCACACACCCACCTTCTCGACCAAGTTTCACAACATTTTGAGATATCCTATTCACAAACAGACAGGAACGATGTAAACAACCTTCATCCACCTTCGGTGACGAAGCTAATGAAGTTTTCAGACATAAACAATTCAAGTGTATGTCAACATAAAATAATCCATCCTTGTGTTTTTTTTTTCTAATCTGCTGGAACACCATATCAAGTTGACCTTTCAAGGCCAGAGGGTACCCAACTCCAAAAAAAAAAAAATTCATAGTTTGTTTCAATGTTTATAATAATGCCGTAGAGTCGCTACAACAACCGAGTGAATGGACGAGAGTTATGTAACTTCACAATTTTTTGTCTTTGAAATAAAGATTCGTATAATTTAACTATTTGTCATAGAATACCGGCTACTTCTTTAAGAGCCACAATTATTCCATTGTGGGGTCGGCTGGAGAACGTTTTTGTCCCGTCTGTACGACTGGCCAGGCCAGACAGACGTTCGACTGAACCCGGCAGAACATTGTCATTTGTTCAGCTTGTTTCATTTGTTCAAAATATTCTACAACCTCTACCAACTAAAGCCAGCAGACGATACTAGTTCAACATCCTTCGGATGGATCGCACACTCCATGATGACCTGGCTTGGGATTTGAACCCCAGGTAGTTTGAACCCAGTTGAACACATGAGACGTACCTCAAAACTATCCTACTACCCATCTTTGCCACACACTTACTTATCATCATCATCATCAGGTCTTTCAACACTTAAGGTTGCAACAATATCTCGCCATCTCTCCCTATTCATCGCCAATTCTTCCGTTTATTTTGCTTCCATTCCATTTAAAGCTTTTACTTATCCAAGTTCTTCTTTTCTTCCTTGGTGTCCAAGACATATTTATCAAACTGTCTTCATCTCTCCTCATTGCATGTTTGAACCAAATTCATCTTCTCTCTTTCAATGATAATCTCCGCCACCAAGGTTGGCGGAGATAATGTTTTCGCCCCTGTTTGTCTGTTTCTCTGTGAGCAAGAAATTTCCAAAAGTTATGGACGGATTCGGACGAAACTCGGTGGACATGTTGGATGTCTGACAAAGACAAATTGATTCAATTTTGGTGAGGATCCGAACCCGAATACGATGTTTTATTAATTTTTAAAAGTGATTCTTCACCATTGGAAGATTGGGCCAAAAACGATACATAACAGGATATCTCAAAAAGTTTTGGACGAAACTTGGTGGAGAGATTGTGTGTCTGACGAGGACGATTCGATTGGATGTTGGTGAAGATCTGAATATGGATTCGGATACGAGAAATATTTGATTTTTTAAGTGCTTCTCCACCATTGAAAGATCGGGTAAAAAGCGATATATAACATGATATTTAAAAAAGTTGTGGACAAGTTATGCCTAAACTTGGGGGACGAGTTGGTTCGGTGACAAGAACAGGCCGATTAGATTTTTGTTCAGGTCCGAATCCAGATCCGGCCCATCAGTGAACACAAAACATAAACTGTTCAGCCTGGCGGAGATGTGCGCTCTCCCGAGTGTTGTTCCAGTTTTTATACATTTGACGAAAAACAGACAAATCACTAATGTTGCCACAGATGCACCACATCCGGCCATTATTCCCACCTTTTTCACCCTCCACTCTTTATTTTGTTGGCCTGTATATTCTTCTTTGTACTCCAAATGTAAGAATTAAATTAAAGCTGGGGTTTTTTTTATCGTTTTCATACAATGTAGAGGAAAATCTATTGTTCCTGTGCTGAATTTTTATTATTATTATTCTTCCGCCCCTGTTTTTTTATTATTATTTCATTCCTCCAGCACACATGTTTTATACGGAGCTCACTTCACTCGCTATGGGGTTGTTCTCTCATCCATCATGCACAGCAGGTTTATTTGTTCACCAGTAAAACGCCCGTCAAAAAATGACGGCTTGGAACAGTTTATTTGATGGTTCAGCCTCGTGAGCATGTCTGAAGCCTTGGTCGAGTGTCATCTGTGCTTACATCTTTTTTTTTTGTTATAAGACATCGTACGTACATAAATGAACACTCCTTTTACTCTGCGCACGTTGCACATCACGTGCAGCGAATTTCACCTCCCTGCATCTTTTATTTATTGTTATTTAAATAACGTTTCTGTACACCGCCCTTGAGGCTCGGTTTGCTAGCGACCGTCTACAATTCCAATAGAAGAGGCATAATTACTCTTTTATGGAAAATGTTTTTCGAGTTTGTTTTATCCTCAAAAAACAGACCATAGTGAACACACATTTGTGTTAAAAGATTGGCCTTTAAAACCTAACCTTATGAAGGGGGACAGACATCTCTACAAACACACAAACTGACATTGTGCATTATACGGTAGATTTTTTGCATTGTTGAGATTTTTTTTAAACCTTCTCATTAAGTGAAGCCCTTGGTGTCTCACGTGGTGCAGAATGGTGCAACAATCCCAATATTTTTTTCTTTTGCCTTCTTAGTGTTTTGTTTACTGCAGCTGTTGACTAAGTGACGCATCATAACCATCTGATTTTATTTGAATTCTCATTTTTTGACAATGTATTTTTTTAAATCTTATGCTTCGAGCATCACCCAAAATCTAAATAAATCATGAATAGAAAACTGGAAACAAGCGACAGCATAGTAAGTATGTTCGCAAACAAAATGTTTTGAAATGGATGAAACTACAGTAACGTTGCATTGTTTTCAGTCTTTACAGCAAAGGCAGCGGTATATGTTGAGAAGCGAATTCACAAATCCTAAAATATGTGAACATACTTCATCAGTCCATCGAATATGATGCGCTTGCACAGCATAAAATGTTTGGAGAGTTTAACGAAAAATCGGTGAAGTGCCGTAAAGGAGGAAATTAATGTGGAGAGTTTGACGAAAAATCGGTGAAGTGCCGTAAAGGAGGAATAAAGGAGAAATTTTCATTTTAAGATGGGTCAATACGTACAAGAAAGCGCGACATCTTGCGGCATGTGTTCACTGATTAAACGATGGATGATACATGAGTGCTCGAAATGCAGGATAATGGCAACACACATTGCGACACTTATAATCTGACACTTCAGCCCAAATATTGGACTTTTAGTACATTTTGCTTTATAGATCTGGTTTCATCAAAAGCATAGACTTACAGTCGGACCGCAGTCAAGCATGGCCGTGACATTTCTCACCTCTGTTTGGACTCGAATGGCACTCAGTTGTCACTTTTTGCTTTTCACTCTCCACGAACTGTTGCGCTTCTCTGTACCTTCTTCTTTCCTTCCCTGGCTCGTCGCTTGTGCAGGATTTCTGGCAAGGTTTAACCGCCAGAATCTCTTCGACCAGGAACGTGCGGAACCGGTGCTGGCGTCGGTCGTCCATCCCGATTATCCTAGTGATTCTGTCTGTTTAGCTGCCCGTGTACGTCGTTTCTCTATCGAGTTTGGTATATAAATAAGATCAGACAAGACTGCAGACAATCATGAACAGAAACATACAGAACAAAATATGTCGTAATTGCGCAGCAACTACACATTGGAACTCGAGCTCCAGTGCGTGAGGTTATGGAACTGGAGCCGTAAACAGGTGGTCGGTCACACAGCACCAGCGATTTGTCTCTCAAAGCCAGAGTTGGCCATGGAGACACCAAGGCCAGACTGCGATCATAACACCAGCCAATACCACTCTCTTTGATTCCCAAACATACACTCGGCAGTACAATCTCGAGAAACGTTCTTGTGACGCACCCTAACAAACCTAACCCTAACCCTAACAACCCTAACCCTAACAACCCTATTCCGAACAACCCTAACCCTAACCCTAACAACCCTAACCCTAACCCTAGCAACCCTAACCCCAACAACCCTAACCCTGACCCCAACAACCCTAACCCTAACAACCCTAACCCTAACCCCAACAACCCTAACCATAACAACCCAAACCCTAACAACTCGATAACCCTAACCCTAACCCCAACAACCCAAACCCTAACAACTCGATAACCCTAACCCTAACTGAACCCTAAACCTAACCCTAACCCCAACAACCCTAACCCGAACAACCCAAACCATAACAACTCGATAACCCTAACCCTAACTCTAACCGAACCCTAACCCTAACCCTAACCCCAACAACCCTAACCCTAACAACCTAAACCATAACAACTCGATAACCCTAACCCTAACCCTAGCAACTCGATAACCCTAACCCTAACTCTAACCTAACCCTAACCCTAACCCTAACAGCTTAGTTTCTTTCTCCCAACTCCCACCGCTCGTGATTTCCCCAGATCCCCTAATTCCACATCTCAAGTGCTCTCATATGCTCTAGTCATCTCAGCATCTTTATTTTTACTTGCTTTGAACGAAGCGACCTTGATGTGAGACTTTCAAGGTTTCCAGAAATCCGACCCTTCACCCCTAAACTCACTCTAAATCCCTAAACTTACCTTCTTACTACAAATAACCCTGTCCTTTCTGTACCCATTCCGATTTCTGAACTGTCAGCAGGATGCAAAACATTGTCTTACGAGGGACATGAAAAAGTTATACAAGCGAGATTACTGACAATAGTCCAAGACATGCCGAGGTTCTTTTGGTCCTTGTGTGAGTCTCTCATCAGGCAAAGTTGACACAGACACAAAGCTGTCATTATTGTCACACTCCATTTTCTGTTTGTCTGTCTGTCCATTCCCTTGTATCTTGAATGTCTTGAGAACCCAACATTTTTGGGCCACTGAACTTGGCAAACATAATGGGGGACGCCATGAGGGGTGGGGTGGCGATTTTGGAGGGGAGGGAGATGGGGTGGAAGTAGGGGAGATATTTTTATAATGGTTAGAGTGATCGTAACCAAACTTAGCACCAATAATGGGGTATAATGGGGGAGGGATTGAGGGAGGGTCATTTTTTATTGGAATGGGATAGTGGGGAAGGTGGGTTCTCTATATTGGGGTCCGGCTATTCATGTCAGCCCTGTGGGCTGCGGTTCTACTAGACGTGGCTTGCATAACGGGGACGCGCACCCCATGGGGAATTTATGGTGAAAAAAAATGCAGTTTTTATTGATTTTTCAATTTAGGGGAGGTTTGGAATGGGGGGCGGGGGGGTTGCGGAAGGATGGTATCTCTGTAATGACTCGAGTGATCGTCACCAAACCTGATAGGGATAGTATAGGGCCCATTGGGGGTGGGGAGGGCGTTAATTAAAAATTACATTATTCCCTTTGATATATTTTTGAGACTTGTGTGGGGTGGTGATTTGGAATTGGGGGAAGGGATAGTGTAGGCCCGATGTGGAGTAGACTCGTAGGGCGGGGGGGGGGGGGGGGGGGGAAGTTGGTCAAAGGGTAGATTTTTGGAAGGAGTAGGGTTTAGTTGTGTTTGTTGTCTTGAGAATAGTGGGGCCGGGCATGTAGATACCTCCCCGCACCCCCTCATCTCACATCCCTCACCCCCCCCGCCTCCCCTCCTCACCCCAAACACTTGCCACTTGTTATTTTTGCGAATGTAGTATATACACATTATTATGCAAAAGTCTGAGGGCACCTTGAAAATAAACATTGTCATTGTCACATTGGCATATTTTGATCAATAAAAGGTGTTCTAATGATTATGTTTTATAAAAGAAATAAAAATGAATTGTATTTTTTATTAATTGCTGAAATTTCAATATTTGGTGTGAATACCTTTTTCATGCAAAATAGCAGATATCCGTTTTGGAATCCTTTCCTGCAATTTCTGGAGAAATTCCATTTGGAGGTTGTTCCATGCATTCTGCAATGTTTTCCATCATTCGTTTTTTCATTGTTTTTTTTCTGTCCAAATGTGCGTCTCTGTATGTATGTATGTATGTATGTATGTATGTATGTATGTATGTATGTATGTATGTCTGTCTGATCATTATACAATTGAAAACGGCTGGGCCAATCTACATCAAAATTTGCAGACATGCTTGGGGTCCCCCGGGTCAGGGTGAAGGCACAAAATTATATAATTACCCTCATCGCCCCCCCCCCCGCCCCACCCTCCTCCTCCGGCGACAATGGGAAGATGACTTGCGATTTTTGCCTGTACATGGATAATAATGGTTTAACCACTGACCCTTGCCAGAGAGAGTTGGTATTGATACCTTTTTCCATTCACGGAGGCAACATGTGTTACTATTATTAAAAGGAGATGTGTCTATTCGTACATCACGCAAAGAGGAAGAAGGCCATTTAGTTTTAATTTTGCGGCTCCTGCTGTCGACTGTCGTAGAATAATAAATATAGTTCCATTGGCAAACTAAAGAAATCCTCTTGCTCAAAGAGGAAGTGGGTATTACTAGTTAATGGAAATATGACAATGTTGTGGTGCTGGGCACACACGTTAAACAAAGGTAGGCCACAACGCTTTGGGTTAACTCGAGCTCTTTATTGCTTGCTCACTCGTCAGCACTGCCGTGCTCTGGACTGCGAGCCCGCGTGTATATCCGGAGGCCACGCCTCACCTGGGGCGTGGCCGACACCCACTGGTGCTCGGAATTATGTCACTGCGCCAGCGAGTCATCGTGTACGCCACACGCGCCCCCCCCCCCCCCCCAGAATTCCCGCGCACCTGAAGGGTCAGTTTGCCATCTGGGATGAATCTGGCGGCATCTGGGATGGGTGCAGGGCAGGGGGGTGGCGTGACGGCGGCGGGGTTGGGCGGTGCCGGGGGCCTGCCCGCCGGGGGGGCAGAGCCGCTGGCGGGGGGTGGTCCAAGTCGAGGTGGGCCGGCTTGAGGCGGTCCACGGAGACGCGGTCAGGAGTACCGCCGATGTCCAGGGTGAAATGCTTCGCCCCGGTCTCCAGCACGCGGAAGGGCCCGTCGTATGGGGGCCGCAGCGGTGTCCGGTGGGCGTCGTGGCGGACGAACACGTACTCCGCCGTGCGAAGCTCCGGGGCGACGTGCGTTGGCGGGCAACCGTGGTGCGCCGTCAGCACCGGGGCGAACCTCCGGGCGGTCTCCTACAGGGCGGAGCGCTGCTGCCGCCGCGGACCATGGTGCCGTGGAGTCGGGGAGGAACTCGCCAGGCACCCGCAGCGGTTGTCCGAAGACCAACTCCGCCGCGGATGCGCGCAGGTCGTCCTTGGGCGCCGTCCTGAGGCCCAGCAGGACGTAGGGGAGCCTGTCGACCCAGCCGCCGTCACGGAGGCTGGCCCGGAGCGCGGCCTTCATGGCGCGATGGAAGCGCTCGCACAGGCCGTTGGCCTGGGGGTGGTAGGCCGTGGTGTGGTGCAGCTGGACGCCAAGCCCCCGCGCTACCGCCCCCCCGAGCTCCGAGGTGAACTGGGGGCCGCAGTCGGACGAGATGTCCGAGGGGGCGCCGAACCGGGCAACCCAAGTGGCGATGAACGCCTGTACGACTTTTTCACTTTTTTCCATGGAGCGCTTTCAGATCTCGATTCTCGAAGATATTAAGTTGTAAAATGGGTTGTAATGTCCCGATGTCTGTCCGCCCGTAACGTCCGTTCGTTAACTTTTTGCAATTTTTGTTACTCCTCCCTTATCACCCAGCTGAGTGCTGTGAAACTTGACACATGAATACAATACAGTATCTCACATAATCGCCCAGGCTTCAATTTTTCGATTTTGAATCATAGGGTGTTTCCAGGAGGGATTTCCAAGGGGGATGTGGGGTTACCCCCTGAAACTTTGAATCCTTACCCGTGTCTTATTTACCAACTGATTTCTCTGAAACCTGACACAGCCCTTGTACTCGATGGCCCGCACAATCGCTCACGCTTCGATTTTAGATCATGGGGGCTCCCAGGTTGGGGGTGGGGGGGGGGGGGTTACCACCCAGGTTTCAGATCCCTACTCATCATTTATTTACCAAACGATTGCCCTGAAACTCAATACACCCCTTCTACTCAATGGTCCGCAGGATCACCCAGTCTTGGATTTTTCGATTTCATATTGGGGGGCCTCCAAGGGAGTCCCGGAAAATCACCAGAGATCTGAAATACAACCTCAATCGATGACTGTCAGCCCACTCGGGGCTATTTATTTATTTTTTTTGCATGAATTTTCATGGCTGAATAGTGTGAAAATATAGAGGGGTCAATTTAATGGGATTTTCTGTTTAGCGCATTGACTGACGCGTATTCCGTGTTGGTGTTGTTGAAGTTGTTGGGGTTGCAGACACCTGGTTCCTGGCTAGATTGATCATCTGGTTCCTGTTTCTAGCAGATTCTGATTTCTTGCAGAATCTAGTCTAATCAAATCAGCCTAAGATTCAAAGTCGAATCTGTTCTTACTTGCTAGAAATCTAATAGAATCTTCTAGAATTGTTGGAGGAGAAGTTTACAGGAGAATCCAGGTTCCAATATGCTTTGTACACCCGATGACCTTCAACAAGGCTCAAGGCCAGAAATTGGATAAGGTTGACATTTATATACCTCAGCCTTTCTTCTCCCATGGCCAACTACTGTTTATGTTGCATTCTGTCGAGCAAGGACTGTTGCCATGGAAGTTCTGTGGATTTCCGCTAATAGCTTATGGATAAATCAAATGCAAGATGTCAGACATTAGTAGACATTAGCGTACTTCAACATGAGGATGACAGGATGGCTTCTAGACTCTAGAGGCGTGTGCTCTCACCTTTGAGTTGTCTTGCCTGGGTTCAAATCTTAAGCCAGTTATAAACTGTCACCCTGGTATTTCATGTGCGGGGCAATGCATGAAGGGGTGAACCATCCACTGGAAAGACGTTAAGCTGGATGAAGTGTCTGGCAGCACTTGGTGGACGTTAAGGATTAAAAGGTATCTTTTAACCACGGTATCTTTTGCGAAGAGTAGGTGAGTTATCGCCTCTGGTACCCTGGCTGAAATACGAGTGGTAGGCCTGGACCGTAAGTTAATGAAAGACATGGGCCTGTATCTAACCCACCCCACATTATATTTAGGATATGGGATTTGAACCTGGATTCCCTGCAATTAGCCATTGATTCAGATGGCAACACCAAACAAGCGGACAACAATAAGGAGAGGTTATCATGACAATGAAATAACTAACAAACTTTGGTTCTAATTACCTTTGAAGTTTCGATTTTTCTTCTGATGTAACAAACCTGCCTTTCACTATGACGTCTTCTCAACAAAAGACACTTCGATCAAGTGGAATTACTATGCAGCGACGCAACCTGGTGTGATGTGATGTATAAAACATAGTATGGTCAGTGTACATGTGTACAATCAAATTGTCCCGGAAATCCCCTTGGTACCACAACTATTATTCCTTTTCATTTTCTGCTTCATCATTGCCAGTTTGCCCTGTCTGTCTGTTCCTTCGCTTATTAACACTTTCAGGAGGAAACCTTCTCACCTGGCTTTGCTGGTCTGCATAATCTTGAAACTCCGCATTGTGAAAAATAGGTTGAAAGTGGAAGGCTCACAGGAAGTTAATTTTGGGATTAGAACAGCAATCCATTCCCAAAGAGCTGAAGAAGAAAGGGCTGAAACAAATGAGCTCCGCTTTGAACACGCTGTACTCGGCTAGCAATTGAAAGGGTTTGTTTAAAGGCGGCTCGCCTTCAAATCCTCCTCGAATGGCCTCATTAGCAAGGTGACGAGTTCATGCGATACCCAACTCAAGCCTTTGGGGTCCGTGGCATGTTAATGAGGTTAACGCTGTTCCATTGGCAAGGACAAGCCTCCGTCTCCGGGCCATGTTTGAAATGAGAGAATGTGCGGAGATGTTGTACCTCCTTGGGATGGAAATATTTCCGTCAACCGCCTTTTTATTCCTGAGCAGAGTTGCTTTAGGCCTTGATGTAACATGCCAAATGGTGACAACCGCTGGGGGTATCGACCGGGTAAACATGGTTCTGGCTGATTGGTCATCATCAGCACAGTTTGAAATGTTACAGAACAAGACCATGGTCATGGCTTGGTCTTCACTTAACGTCGTTGCTTCGTTCTCACTTGGTCTTCACTTAACGTCGTTGCTTCGTTCTCACTTGGTCTTCACTTAACGTCGTTGCTTCGTTCTCACTTGGTCTTCACTTAACGTGGTTGCTTCGTTCTCACTTGGTCTTCACTTAACGTCGTTGCTTCGTTCTCACTTGGTCTTCACTTAACGTCGTTGCTTCGTTCTCGCTTGGTCTTCACTTAACGTCGTTGCTTCGTTCTCACTTGGTCTTCACTTAACGTCGTTGCTTCATTCTCACTTGGTCTTTACTTAACGTCGTTGCTTCATTCTCACTTGGTCTTTACTTAACGTCGTTGCTTCGTTCTCACTTGGTCTTCACTTAACGTCGTTGCTTCGTTCTCACTTGGTCTTCACTTAACGTGGTTGCTTCGTTCTCACTTGGTCTTCACTTAACGTCGTTGCTTCGTTCTCACTTGGTCTTCACTTAACGTCGTTGCTTCGTTCTCACTTGGTCTTCACTTAACGTCGTTGCTTCGTTCTCACTTGGTCTTCACTTAACGTCGTTGCTTCGTTTTCACTTGGTCTTCACTTAACGTCGTTGCATCGTTCTCACTTGGTCTTCACTTAATGTCACTGCTTCGTTCTCACTTGGTCTTCACTTAACGTCGTTGCTTCGTTCTCACTTGGTCTTCACTTAACGTCGCTGCTTCGTTCTCACTTGGTCTTCACTTAACGTCGTTGCTTCGTTCTCACTTGGTCTTCACTTAACGTCGTTGCTTCGTTCTCACTTGGTCTTCACTTAACGTCGCTGCTTCGTTCTCACTTGGTCTTCACTTAACGTCGTTGCTTCGTTCTCACTTGGTCTTCACTTAACGTCGTTGCTTCGTTTTCACTTGGTCTTCACTTAACGTCGTTGCATCGTTCTCACTTGGTCTTCACTTAATGTCACTGCTTCGTTCTCACTTGGTCTTCACTTAACGTCGTTGCTTCGTTCTCACTTGGTCTTCACTTAACGTCGCTGCTTCGTTCTCACTTGGTCTTCACTTAACGTCGCTGCTTCGTTCTCACTTGGTCTTCACTTAACGTCACTGCTTCGTTTTCACTTGGTCTTCACTTAACGTCGTTGCTTCGTTCTCACTTGGTCTTCACTTAACGTCGTTGCTTCGTTCTCACTTGGTCTTCACTTAACGTCGTTGCTTCGTTCTCACTTGGTCTTCACTTAACGTCATTGCTTCGTTCTCACTTGGTCTTCACTTAACGTCGTTGCTTCGTTTTCACTTGGTCTTCACTTAACGTCACTGCTTCGTTCTCACTTGGTCTTCACTTAACGTCGTTGCTTCGTTCTCACTTGGTCTTCACTTAACGTCGTTGCTTCGTTCTCACTTGGTCTTCACTTAACGTCGCTGCTTCGTTCTCACTTGGTCTTCACTTAACGTCGTTGCTTCGTTCTCACTTGGTCTTCACTTAACGTCGCTGCTTCGTTCTCACTTGGTCTTCACTTAACGTCGTTGCTTCGTTTTCACTTGGTCTTCACTTAACGTCGTTGCTTCGTTCTCACTTGGTCTTCACTTAACGTCGTTGCTTCGTTCTCACTTGGTCTTCACTTAACGTGGTTGCTTCGTTTTCACTTGGTCTTTACTTAACGTCGTTGCTTCGTTTTCACTTGGT
This sequence comes from Myxine glutinosa, assembly GCF_964187855.1. Taxonomy (NCBI): domain Eukaryota; kingdom Metazoa; phylum Chordata; class Myxini; order Myxiniformes; family Myxinidae; genus Myxine; species Myxine glutinosa. The sequence goes on along the minus strand of NC_136272.1, from coordinate 15,724,437 downwards.
CTTCACTTAACGTCGTTGCTTCGTTCTCACTTGGTCTTCACTTAACGTCGTTGCTTCGTTCTCACTTGGTCTTCACTTAACGTCGTTGCTTCGTTCTCACTTGGTCTTCACTTAACGTCGTTGCTTCGTTCTCACTTGGTCGTCACTTAATGTCGTTGCTTCGTTTTCACTTGGTCTTCACTTAACGTCGTTGCTTCGTTCTCACTTGGTCGTCACTTAATGTCGTTGCTTCGTTTTCACTTGGTCTTCACTTAACGTCGTTGCTTCGTTCTCACTTGGTCTTTACTTAACGTCGTTGCTTCGTTCTCACTTGGTCTTCACTTAACGTCGTTGCTTCGTTCTCACTTGGTCTTCACTTAACGTCGCTGCTTCGTTCTCACTTGGTCTTCACTTAACGTCGCTGCTTCGTTCTCACTTGGTCTTCACTTAACGTCGCTGCTTCGTTCTCACTTGGTCTTCACTTAACGTCGTTGCTTCGTTTTCACTTGGTCTTCACTTAACGTCGTTGCTTCGTTTTCACTTGGTCTTCACTTAACGTCGTTGCTTCGTTCTCGTAAAATGCGACTTTAAACGAAGCAACATCAAACGAATTGCATTTTACCATAAAAATTAATGTATAAACTGGAGTTAGGGTCCTTTGAACATTTCTCGTTAAAAGAAAAACGATAAAAGTTGAAATACTCTACATGTATCGTACATTCCTGAATTAAATAACATTTTGAAATAAAATAAGTTTCTAAACATAAAACAAACGAGAATGGCACTCAGTAAAGATCATACCTCCACCTGGTTGGTCATATCACCCAATAGTGAAGAATCACTTAAAATTTTCTACAAGCCGGATCTGGATCTTCACTAAAATTGAATCGATTCTTCCTTGTCACACACACAACCTGTCCAACAAGTTTCGTCCAAATCCATCTATAACCTTTTGAGATATCTCCGCATGTATATTTTTTGGCCCTATCTCTCAATGGTGAAGAATCACTTTAAAAAGTAAATAATTCTCATATCCGAATCCATATTCAGATCTTCACCAAAATCAAATCGAATCGTCCTTGTCACACACACAACCTGTCCACCAGGTTTCGTCCAAATCCATCCATAACTTTTTGAGATATACTGCTATGTATCGTTTTTGGCCTTATCTCCCAATGTTGAAGAATCACTTAAAAAATTAAATAATTCGCATATCCGAATCCATATTCAGATCTTCACCAAAATCGAATCGAATCGTCCTTGTCATACACACAATTCCTCCACCAAGTTTCGGCCAAATCCATCCATAACTTTTTGAGATATCCTGCTATGTATCGTTTTTGGTCCTATCTCCCAATGTTGAAGAATCACTTTAAAATTCTAGTAGCCGGATCCGAATCCGAATCTTCACCAAAATCGAATCGAATCATCTTTGTCACATACGCTACATCTCTGCCAAATTTTGTCCGAACCCGTCCACAACTCTTTGAGATATTTTGTTCACAAACAGACAAAGAAACAGACAAACAGACAGACAGGGGTGAAAACATCACCTCCATCCACCTTCGGTGGCGGAGGTAATAATGTTAATTAAATAAAATGAGAAGTTTTAAAGTGTTTTGGTGTCAGAGAACGAGTAGTTGATATCAGGAGAGCAGTTGGGTTGTACCATTAGCTCCACCACCGAGCCCCACCTCCACAACAACCTCTACGACCATCTCTCGTGAATGTTATAGGTTTGCTCTCGGTCTCTTCGTCCATACGACCCACCTGTTATGTGGTTTTCCAGACTTTTTCCCCCATACCTTTTAACATATTCAACTGAAACCTGGTACATGGCTTTATTATGACAAGTTACAGAATAAGTTCGAGTTTCAGGGCGTTTCGTCAAGTTTTCACAGAGTTATGCCCTTTTTGGATTTACAAAATATCATACCTGTAGGGGACATGTATTAAATAGCAACTTTACCTCTTGCTTTAGTTACCTCCGCCGCTAAAGGTGGATGGAGGGTATGTTTTCACTCCTGTCTGTTTGTCTGTCCGTTTGTTTGTGAACAAAATATCTCAACAGGTTGTGGACGGATTCGGACGAAATTTGGCAGAGATGTAGTGTATGTGACAAGGACGAAATGATTAGGTTTTGGTGAAGATTCGGATCCGGATTATATAATTTTAAAAGTGATTCTTCAACATTGCGAGATCGGGCCAAAAACGATACATAGCAGGATATCTGAAAAAGTTGTGATGGATTTAGATGAAAGCGTGCGATTTCATTATGGTTAAGCATAATTGTCATGTTCCTGAATGCAAATCGGACTCATGGAAATATAGGAAATGTGAGAAATATCCATGGATGAGAGGTGTTGAGTTTGACAGCCAGACGGATGGATGGACAGGCTGATGGACAGCCAGCCAGATGAATGGACGGACTGACTGACTGACTGATGGACAAATGGACTGACTGACCGACGGACTGACTGATGGATGGATGGACAGACGGACTGGCTGACTTATGGATGAACAGCCAGCCAGATGGATGGACAGACTGACTGACTGATGGACGGACAGACAGACTGACTGATGGATGGACGGATGGACAGATGGACTAACTGACTGATGGATGGACAGCCAGCCAGATAGATGGGCAGACGGATTGACTGACTGACTGACTGATGGACGGACAGATGGACTGACTGATGGACGGACTGACTGATGGACGGACAGACGGACTGACTGATGTATGGATAGCCAGCCAGATGGATGGGCAGATGGACTGACTGACTGATGGATGGATGGACAGATGGATTGACTGACTGATGGATGGACAGCCAGCCAGATGGATGGACAGATGGACTGACTGACTGATGGATGGACAGCCAGCCAGATGGATGGGCAGATGGACTGACTGACTGATGGATGGATGGACAGATGGATTGACTGACTGATGGATGGACAGCCAGCCAGATGGATGGACAGATGGACTGACTGACTGATGGATGGACAGCCAGCCAGATGGATGGGCAGATGGACTGACTGACTGATGGATGGATGGACAAATGGATTGACTGACTGATGGATGGACAGCCAGCCAGATGTATGGGCAGATGGACTGACTGACTGATGGATGGATGGACAGATGGATTGACTGACTGATGGATGGACAGCCAGCCAGATGGATGGGCAGATGGACTGACTGACTGATGGATGGATGGACAGATTGATTGACTGACTGATGGGTGGACAGCCAGCCAGATGGATGGGCAGATGGACTGACTGACTGATGGATGGATGGACAGATGGATTGACTGACTGATGGATGGACAGCCAGCCAGATGGATGGGCAGATGGACTCACTGACTGATGGATGGATGGACAGATGGATTGACTGACTGATGGATGGACAGACGGACTGACTGACTAATGGATGGACGGACAGATGGATTGACTGGCTGATGAATGGACAGACGGACTGACTGACTGATGGATGGACGGACAGATGGACGATGCTCCTTTTCATAATAGGAACACGTATTACAAAGGTATAAATTGTTTGGTAGCGATTGTTTTTGCTTGTTCCCAATAACCGCCCTGGGGGCGTTTATTGCGTTACCTCTGCAACATCATGTCGGACTCGAGGCATCCTGTGGTCATCTTTAAAAAAACAAAAACGATTGAGAGAGAGATTAGCGTGTGCGGGTTGTCATTGCACACCCAGCAACATGAAGAGCAGAATATGGACACGTTGGCACCCAGTGGCTTCGTTTTTTCAAAAAGGCACCGGTAGTTTTAAACATTGGACATGTCAGTGCTGGCAAGCAAGACAGTCAGCTTATTGTAGTTGGATCTTGTGAAATCGAGAATCGAACCCAGATACGCTCAGACTATACCTATGGCTATGGTGCTCTACATACAGGTAGGGTCAATCGAGCTCTCCTATTGGTTCCTTCGCTTCTTACTAGTAGGTATGTATAATATCGCATTCATACACAATGTTGTAGATTAAGTATTTAAATATCACTGTAGAATTCACGGGAACTCAATCCCACAACGGAAACCCTCTCATAATTATGTAATATCTTGTCCCGCAACCTCAGTCAATCTCCATGGAAACCATCTCAGCTGAAAACAATTCTAGTTCGCCCCGCCCTTCGCTAATCCCGCCTCTCGCTCTCTTTCTCTTCCAATGACGGCCCTTCGCTCCGATGATGGGGCGTGGCCTGAGGCTAAATTTTCGGCACTTTCAATCTTTCATATTCGTCCTGTCCAGGATTCCAGCTGGGACTCGGTACATACATACATACATACATACATACATGCATGCATACATACATACACTCATACACACTCATTCGCACACACACACACACACACCCGCACACACACACACACACACACACACACACACCCGCACACACACACCCGCACACACACACACACACACACACCCGCACACACACACCCGCACACACACACACACACACACACATACACACACACTCATACACACACACACACACACACCGCTGCACTGCCGACGATAGCCTGGGTAAGGCGTTCGCTGCACGCTCAAACAGCCATGATAATACATTATGTAATTTATTACATAATATTTTATTATATTGTGTTGTAAATATTTCGGAGATGCACTACTTTAGGAATCATATCCTTCCGCGGTATTAAACCCAACAGCCCCTTATTGCGTGCGTCACAGACTGACAAGATTATTTGTGCTAAAATTATAAATCCTCTATTTTTTGCAATCCTGTGCATTATTGCGTCTTAATTTGATTTTTGCGCCTGGAATGAGGTTAATCGTCCATAGCAATTATGGCTGTACCTACCTGTACCTGTGATTGCCAGTGCGCGTTTTGCAGGTGCTTTATGGTGTTGGAGATCCTTCAAAGTGAAGCTACCTGGGTTCAAATCCCGAGACGAGAAACAACCATCACTTGGGCTGAATCTGTCCGAATTTTGTTTAAGGTTTGCTGTACTTTTGAGAAATGTAAAAAAAGATCAAATTAAATTGTTTTTTAAAAATCCAAAATGCCAGACTTAGAGTGTATAGGGTAAAATAATGTATAGGGTAAGTGTAGTGAATTAGGGTAAAAAAATTTTTTATAAAGATCTTCGCAATTATGGTATGACCATATAGGACCACTAAAGGGTGTACTTCCAAAACTTGTTTGTGTTCCCATGTGAAACCCTGGCTCAAGGTGCAGGGACAATCCAGGTTCAGATGCCACCATACGCGGCCATTTTTGTTTGTCCATTAGTCTACTGATGTCCTTGAAATTCATGTAAAATTACATTAAAGTCTACGTATGTGGATGGCAGAATCTCTTGGTAATCTGATGGCAGTCCGCTCCAAAGGGCACCATCTATGTATTACATATGCAAAGGAAGGAAAGGTGGGGTGATGGTAAGGATGGGAGGAAGTGAATTCAGTGAATTGACAAAAGATGTTTTTTGGGGGGGGGGGGGGGGGGGGTTGTATACCGAGTCAAGACTCAATGGAAAAATTAGAACACAGAATGGATCAGGATGCAAACAGAAGAAAACGAACAGTAGAAAGAAGGGGAGACAGCAACAGCAGGGTCGAGGTATAGTTTATATAGGTATAGTCTACCTATATATAGGTCTACATATATAGGTATAGTCTACATATATAGGTATAGTCTACGTATATAGGTATAGTCTACATATATAGGTATAGCCTACATATATAGGTATAGTCTACATATATAGGTATAGTCTACATATATAGGTATAGTTTACATATATAGGTATAGTCTACATATATAGGTATAGTCTACATATATAGGTATAGTCTACATATATAGGTATAGTCTACATATATAGGTATAGTCTACATATATAGGTATAGTCTACATATATAGGTATAGTCTACATATATAGGTATAGTCTACATATATAGGTATAGTCTACATATATAGGTATAGTCTACATATATAGGTATAGTCTACATATATAGGTATAGTCTACATATATAGGTATAGTCTACGTATATAGGTATAGTCTACGTATATAGGTATAGTCTACGTATATAGGTATAGTCTACGTATATAGGTATAGTCTACGTATATAGGTATAGTCTACGTATATAGGTATAGTCTACATATATAGGTATAGTCTACATATATAGGTATAGTCTACATATATAGGTATAGTCTACATATATAGGTATAGTCTACATATATAGGTATAGTCTACATATATAGGTATAGTCTACATATATAGGTATAGTCTACATATATAGGTATAGTCTACATATATAGGTATAGTCTACGTATATAGGTATAGTCTACGTTTATAGGTATAGTCTACGTATATAGGTATAGTCTACGTATATAGGTATAGTCTACGTATATAGGTATAGTCTACATATATAGGTATAGTCTACATATATAGGTATAGTCTACATATATAGGTATAGTCTACATATATAGGTATAGTCTACATATATAGGTATAGTCTACATATATAGGTATAGTCTACATATATAGGTATAGTCGACATATATAGGTATAGTCCTTTATATATAGGTATAGTCTACGTATATAGGTATAGTCTACGTATATAGGTATAGTCTACGTATATAGGTATAGTCTACGTTACTATGTATATAGGTATAGTCGACATATATAGGTATAGTCCTTTATATATAGGTATAGTCTACATATATAGGTATAGTCTACGTATATAGGTATAGTCTACGTTACTATGTATATAGGTATAGTCTACATATATAGGTATAGTCTACGCATATAGGTATAGTCTATGCATATAGGTATAGTCTACATATTGTTACAGACGTGGCTTAGATGTTATTTTACCGAGCGGTTTTGGGATGACCACGTCTGCACAAGTTACCGATTATACTCGAAGTTGACTAGTCGCGCTATGCTAGGTCAATGAAGGAACAGACACACGGCTGGGATTAAAATGACGACACCAGGGATACGGTTCTCAAGACCTCCGGAGGAGATTATATTCGTTACGGAAGGTCAGATTACAGGGACGAGAGGGACAGCAAAGGAAGATAGGCACTTAAACACAACCTTATATTAACCCCAACAGACGACAGGTAAACGGGACAAGGCTGACTCACACGGGGGTTGATGGCAGGAAAGCGGTTGTCGATGGCTCCAGGTGCACCTGGGCTCAGGGCAGGATCGACCCGGTCCGGTCCAGAGATGCGGAAGGTTGCACAGCGCTCGAGGTGGCGTCTTTTCGTCTCCAGCTGGGGGCGCATCTGACGTCACATCCGGCGCGGGGCCGCGTATATCCGGCGGGGAGTGACACGCCCTCGGCTCGTTAGCTCCGCCTCGTGGAATCGGCACGTTGCTTCTCATTGGGTGCGTGCGGGGGGGTTACCGGCTCCGCCCTTGACGAGGAGCTGACAAGGAGCCCCTTTGTGGTAACCCCGTGGAGCGCATGGTCTGGAGCGCGTTGTCTGGAGCGCATTGTCGATGGCGGCTAACCGAGCCGGTGGGAGGACGCACACTCCCCCCCGCGCAGCGCCGTGCCCCTCTGTTGTTGTAGACGGGGAAGAAGATGGGAGGAGGTATGGGAAAGGTCCTAAACTCACTACTGGTGCCATATAATCACATTCTGGTGCAACGAAGAGTCATAATTAATGGAAACGAGGCCTTAACTGACATAGACTAAGAATAACTAGCAAGATGTCCGAAAGTGGTCTACGTGTGGTGCGGTGGACCTGGGCACGACATTTAATGGGGGAAAAAGGGGAAGGTCGGCTCTACTGATTGTTGTTTACAGACAATGGGACTTGGGAATGGGGGATTGGGGATAGTTGGGGAGTATTGGGGAAAATAGGGGAATATTTACAAGCGGATATGGAGGCCAAATTCCATATTCGCAACATTGCACCCTTCTCTACCCTCGGGGCGTCCCGACCCGATAAATTTTTACCTACTTTAGTGTGGCACGCAATGTAGTTCCCTCTACTATTAACTCTACCCTGAGTGCGACAGTTTTACAGATATTCACGAATGAGTAAATATGTCCCCCTGCGACGTTGCACCCTTCTCCTCACAGAAACACACCCACAGGATAACCGAATCCGGAAAGAATTCTCAAACTAAACATACAGCCGGTAGGGAGCATTATTTACACAAGACTACGCTGATATTTACACTACGATCCAGGACCTGTTTTTGGAGGAACACATGCAGATGTTATGCATAGAGAGAGCACGCTTGCCAGCATCGATACACCAACCCACGAGTGCTCTGTGGCCGACGGCCTTTAATAACGTGCAGAGCACCCCTTCCAAGCATCAAGCACCACCCCATCACACAGTGAGCACCATCCGGTGCACCAATAAAGTGTTTATAAATCATTGTGTGGTGTCGCAGCCGGCCGATGTTCTGCCGCTGGTCTTGCCTTCGTGTGGTGCACTTGGCCTTCTTACTTCTTTTCAAAAATAAAGAAAGGCGCCAACCGCGTCCATTTCTGTATTTTGGCCTTCAGTGGTGTCAACTATAAGTGGTTCACCTGTTTGGCATAGGTGCCACGTTGACCCATAGGTCCTTCCACGGGTGGTGCTTGGCCGCAAAAGAACTGCGGTCCATTGTGGGTGGCCACAAACATTGCGGTCCGTATGGTGTATCGATCCAAGCAGCAAGCAGCGAAAGTGCAGGCCCACAACTGCGTAGCCAGCACCTCTCTCTCCTCTCTCTCTACCCCAAAGCCAGATCCTCGGAGGTGGGAGACAAAAGAAGCAGACAAGTGAGTAAGGTGGTAAGGGCGCAAAAGTGCACGCAATGTAAGATGATGCACACTGGGGGCACATGGGAACCAGGTGAGACAGGTACGTTCCTATCGTACGCCCCCCCCCCCCCACCAGGTAACCTACATGGCCCCTCCCTTACCCCTTACTGTATCCACAAAACACAACACTACCCATAAACATCTACTTTACAAATCAACAAACATCCCTACTGTCTTCCCCGTTCCTCCCACAAACCAAATTCGTCTTCTCTCCCTCCTAACCAATGAAATTTGCCATTTTCAACTCAACATCAAAATTTGCCATCTCCAACTCAACATCATAATTTGCCATCACCAATTCATCATCAGTCCCTCCTAGGGAGGGAGAGATGGAATCACCCCAATGTCTCATCCACGTCGTGATGCGTCTCACAAATCCTCACAGCAATCTCATTTCCTGCAACAAACAAAGAAAACACAGGTGTGGAGTCATCATCATCACCACAGGTAAGTGGCTGCGTATGGTGCGACAGGTTCATCAATCCTAACTATCTCCTAAATGACTTTAACAACTTTACACTACCCGGGGTCTTTCTCCGGCCAAACCATTGGCCCTCTTACACTATGGGTTCTAAAAACCAATTCCCATTGGCCAAACTGTGGTGCTCTTCAATTTGGGGTCTCACTCCCCCGATTCATCTCCCGGTGCCCTCGCACAATTTCTGGGCTGTGGCGTGTACCTCTCCCAGCGGGTCTACCCACCTGCACACCTCCACCACTGTAGTTGCCTCCGAGCTTACCTGTTCCTTACCCTAACCTATCTACCTGGGGAAGGCCCTCTGGCGCTCTCCCCACTCCGTGCCCTGTCTGGCACTGGGCTGCCCGATCCACACCCGGGATCCTCAGGCACCCACTCACAACTACCGGCTCCCAGAGCCCACCTGCCGCCTCACCTGGCCGACATCCTCACAGTGGTGGAGTGCCCAACCAACTACACACACTAACAGGCTACACGCCCAGCCATTTCCACAACACTAATGCACCCATCCACAATACCATTCTGCAACCGCACCACAAATGCCAATATCCAACCACAATTTACCTGCACCCTCTACCTAACACTTACACTACCCGCCCCGGGTACTCGTGAAAGGGGTCCACTCTTCCCCCATCCACACCTTCGCACCATGCACACCACTCCGTACCACTCACTCCAACTCTCCCCACACACCTGTACTGGCACACCTGTGCTCTCACACCTGGTGCCACCTGCACCCTTCTCTCCCCAAGCGCATTCGCGCTGATCCACACACTCACTACTCATACACTGCTCCACACACCTGTCCAGTTGCACACCTGTGCAATCACACCTGTTCAATTCTCACAAACACGGCATCATCTCAGCTAACTACTCCCCTCTGAAACTTGCGCTTCCCAGTCGTCCCTTTAAACTATTGCGCTCCCTCGTCATTATCATCCACACTAATCTACCTGCGTCCCCACTACAGGTATCAGTCACTAACTAATCTTAACGTTACCTAATGTCAATCCTCGCTAGATCCCTACACACCATATCCTAACCCACCCGGGCTAGTTTTCACTGCCATACACCCCATAAGCTATTGCTCCTTTGCCCCCCCATGGGAAGGGTGGCAGGGATGCCATCCCACCACATCGGGGGTCTCTCACTACCAATTTTGCACATCAAATTTCAACAAATCAAAAATTTGCCAATCACTACCCATCATCTGCCAATCACTACTGCCAATCCCTTGCCAATCATCAAATTTTGTTTTTCTCTAATTTTGGGTCCAAAACACTATCCTCATCACCCAGTCGACTCACTAATACCTCTCGGTGCGCCAATTCCTGTCCAAAGCCCGGCTTCGTAAAGCCAAACAATGAATGCTGGTTGTTTTGTGCCAGCGGCTGGATACATCCCGCATTCGGTGCAGGGAAGGAGGTTTACCCGGGCCGAGATCCCACGCACCATCTCGGCACGGAGCCATCCAATGGCTCGATCTCGGCCTGCCGGAATGCCTCACCAAAAAGTGGTCGCCATGACGACCCTTTCTATCGGGCTGCCCGCTCCGCCTAGTGGAGCACGGACGCGGCCGTTCAAAGCGAGGCCCAGCACGCACCGAGGGCCCGACTCGGCTATAAGTCGTTCTAAACTCTACCCCGTCTAACGTCGATGCTTCGCCTGGACGCTTACACCCCGCAGCCCGCTCCTTGCTCACACATCCAGCCGTGCCCATGCTCCTCGTACCTTTCCTTACACACCCAGGTACACCCATTCCACTCACAGCCTTGGTCACACACCTGACCACCGAACACCTTGGCACACATTCGTTGCTCGCACACCTCACCAATACACCGCTTCGCGCCCCCTCCTCGGTCACCTCCTCTGTGACAATCACAGGTGTGCCCTCATTCGCACACCCAACCACGTGCCTCACCACCAACTCCAGCGTGCATTCCCACTCACGCTCTACCATTCCAGGTGTGCATCCTTCCATCCCAGGTGTACATCCTCGCTCACCTGTCACAACCAGCTCACTCTCCTTGTCACTCTCACTACTCTCACCTCCATTCCTGACAGCGCACTCACCCTTACTCTTGACAGCGCACTCTTTCCTCATGCACCTGTCCGTCACACACCTTTCTCTCGCACACTCCCCCGTTACACCCTCTGTAACACTCACCACAGGTGGACACTCTTCCTTACTTCTGACAGCGCACTCTTTCCTCATGCACCTGTCCGTCACACACCTTTCTCTCGCACACTCCCCCGTTACACCCTCTGTAACACTCACCACAGGTGGACACTCTTCCTTACTTCTGACAGCGCACTCTTTCCTCATGCACCTGTCCGTCACACACCTTCCTCGAGCACACCTTTCTCGCGCACACTCTCCCGTCACACCCTCTGTAACACTTACCACACCGCGCTTCCATGTGCCCCCTCGCACACACGCTACGACCGACTCACTCTCGCCAGCACCCTCACTCCTTGGCACACACTTTTTCCTCACACACCCCAGAGTCGGACTTTCTCGCACACCTCCTTTTTCGCACACCAGACCTGTCGCACACTTCACCAACGGCCTCTCACGAACACCCGGGTCTATCTCGACCCCCAAGCTTCTTAAATCCCCTGGCGCATCATACGCACGACCATATTGGTCACCACTTACACCGGGTCCTCTTCCTCTTCGCTTCTCCTCCATCACCTGCGAATCCCTCATCCGGTTAATGAGCACATCATCACGATCCAAACACAGACTTTGGACCAATTCTTTTATCTCCTCTTTTATCTCTTTCTTATCCCCTCTCCGTCGCTTCTTAATTTCGCTCATCCCTTCTTCCACTTCTTCTAATTTGTGCTTCACCTCTTTTATTCCCCGGTACGTCTCCTCAAGCTCATCCTCTAAGGCTACCTTGACCGTTTCCAGGTGCGTCCTCACCTGCCGGTCCTTCGTCTCCATTACCTCTATCACCTCGCCCAACCTCGTTGTCAGTCCCTCACGTACCATCTGACATTCCCTCTTTGTCGCTATCAAGTCGTTTTTTATGTCGTTTTGTGTCGCTTTTAAACCTCCTAATACCGCAGTGTTCCTTTGAACCTGCTCCGTTAGTCCTTTTTGTCCCTCCGTCAGCTGTTCCACCTCCTGCGTCAGGACCTCTATGCCCCCTTGTAACTTTACAGTCCCCTTTCTCACCTCCTTCTCCATGTGCTCCTTACAGTGCCTCACCTCCTCGCGCACTCCTCCGATCTCCTCACTCACTCCTCTCCTGATCTCCTCTCCCATCACTTGCATCTCCTGCCCAGATGCCACCCTCATCTGCTCCATTTCCTCCCTGTGAGCATCCAGTTTGGTTTCTACCCCCATTCTGACCCCCTCTATCTGCTGCCCCATTTGGTTAACTTCCCTTTCCGCTTGGTCCCTCATGTCCCTCAATTTGCCTTCCATGGTGTTTTCTAACCCCTCTAACCCTTTTTGCATCCCTTCCATTTGATTCTCTTGAGCGGCCATTCTGTTTTCTACCCCCGTTAACCCCTCCTGTATTTCCCCTAATCTATCGTCTAATTTCCCAAATTTCATGTCTAATCCCTTAAAATTATTGTCTAATCCCTTAAAATTATTGTCTAATCCCCTAAAATTATTGTCTAATCCCTTAAAATTATTGTCTAATCCCTTACTGGTACCCCTCGCTTCGTCCCTCATTACCCCTATTTTGCCCTCCAATCGCTCACCCTGAGCATCCATCCGGTTCCCCAACCGCTCACCCAATCGCTCAATTTGGCTCTCCATACTCATCTGTACAGCTGCCTGTAACTGCGCAATGAGGGCCTGCATGTCAATCGGCTGCATGTTAAAGCCCGTTGATACAGCGGCCTCGGCTACCACGCGCTCTTGCGAGGCGCCATTTTGCGCGCCCGCTACTTCGTGCGTGACGGCGCTATTTTGCGAACCTGCCGCCCTCACTGCTTCGCTCTCCTCTTGTCCCTCAATTTGGTCCTGGATCGACCCTACCTCACTCTCCTTTACCGGACCCCAGCTGTCTTGATCCGCCATAGCGCGACTTTCAAAATTCGGTTTTTTTATTTTTTATTTTCGTAAAACAAATTCAAATTTCGCCGTTATAATTTCGCGCGGGAAACGCGCTCCGAATCGATTCTACTTGTTACAAATTTGGGCCTAATAACGCGCGGGAAACGCGCTCCGAATCGATTCTACTTGTTACAAATTTGGGCCTAATAAATTTAGTCCCGGGTTCGAATTCCACTCCTCGACACCAATTGTTACAGACGTGGCTTAGATGTTATTTTACCGAGCGGTTTTGGGATGACCACGTCTGCACAAGTTACCGATTATACTCGAAGTTGACTAGTCGCGCTATGCTAGGTCAATGAAGGAACAGACACACGGCTGGGATTAAAATGACGACACCAGGGATACGGTTCTCAAGACCTCCGGAGGAGATTATATTCGTTACGGAAGGTCAGATTACAGGGACGAGAGGGACAGCAAAGGAAGATAGGCACTTAAACACAACCTTATATTAACCCCAACAGACGACAGGTAAACGGGACAAGGCTGACTCACACGGGGGTTGATGGCAGGAAAGCGGTTGTCGATGGCTCCAGGTGCACCTGGGCTCAGGGCAGGATCGACCCGGTCCGGTCCAGAGATGCGGAAGGTTGCACAGCGCTCGAGGTGGCGTCTTTTCGTCTCCAGCTGGGGGCGCATCTGACGTCACATCCGGCGCGGGGCCGCGTATATCCGGCGGGGAGTGACACGCCCTCGGCTCGTTAGCTCCGCCTCGTGGAATCGGCACGTTGCTTCTCATTGGGTGCGTGCGGGGGGGTTACCGGCTCCGCCCTTGACGAGGAGCTGACAAGGAGCCCCTTTGTGGTAACCCCGTGGAGCGCATGGTCTGGAGCGCGTTGTCTGGAGCGCATTGTCGATGGCGGCTAACCGAGCCGGTGGGAGGACGCACACTCCCCCCCGCGCAGCGCCGTGCCCCTCTGTTGTTGTAGACGGGGAAGAAGATGGGAGGAGGTATGGGAAAGGTCCTAAACTCACTACTGGTGCCATATAATCACATTCTGGTGCAACGAAGAGTCATAATTAATGGAAACGAGGCCTTAACTGACATAGACTAAGAATAACTAGCAAGATGTCCGAAAGTGGTCTACGTGTGGTGCGGTGGACCTGGGCACGACATTTAATGGGGGAAAAAGGGGAAGGTCGGCTCTACTGATTGTTGTTTACAGACAATGGGACTTGGGAATGGGGGATTGGGGATAGTTGGGGAGTATTGGGGAAAATAGGGGAATATTTACAAGCGGATATGGAGGCCAAATTCCATATTCGCAACAATATATAGGTATCGTCGACGTATATAGGTATAGTCTACATATATAGGTATCGTCTACGTATATATGTCGTCTTGAGCTGTCCTATTGGTTCCTTCGTCTCTTAAGTGGGTACATGGAGTAGCATTTATACACAATGATTTAGATCAATATTTTCTTCAATGGTTCTGTTAATAAATTGTAAAATTTGTTATATAAAGGTATTTAAACCAGTCAAATCATTGCTATTTCTCAGGATTCATTGTACTTTTTTGTGCTTTTAACTGTAAAGGCAATATAATTATTTATTTTTATGCCTCCGCCCCCGAAGGTGGCTGGACGAATTATGTTTTCGGGTTGTCCGTCCGTCCGTCCGTTCGGGCTAAACCTCGTTTTTCTCAGCAACCACATGTCCGATTGAGACGAATCTTTCAGGGTAGGAGTGACACCCATGCAGAATGTTTTTATGATAATTGTGATGTCATACATGTATGGCAGCCATCTTGAATTAAATGCGAATAATTAAAAAAATTTTCTCGGAAACCGCTGAATGGAAAAATTTGAAACTTGCCACATTGTCAAGTACAGTACTCCCAATGGGGAACAAAAGCACGATAATGATGACATCTTCGGTGAAGTGGTATACCAGCCAAAAATGTTATAATCGAATTCCTTATCCTAAAAATCTGAAATTGCATGCACATGATCTATGACACATTTGTATCGAAATATTAAATTTATGACATCAGAGGTCACATTGTTTGGTTAGCCATATTGGATTTAACCTCAAACCCTAAAAAACATCTTCTCCCAAACCACCAAATCGATTGACTCGAAACTTTACGTGTCATTGACTAGTCAAGGCGATTAAAAAACAAATGACCATGAAAACGTCATTGGTCACTTGGTGTGGCAGCCATATTGGATTAAAGGAAAATATTAAATAATTATATCTCTGAAACCGCTTACCCTGTCGATGTGAAATTTTACAAATACCATCTAACACCATTGGGGCATATAGCTTGAAAATGATGATGCTGTAGGTCATGTGGTTTGGCATCCATTTTGGATAGAAAAACGAACCTTATCCGAACAACACAAAACTTCACAAACGTGATCCTCTACCCATACATATGCAGAGTGTACATTTTAAAAGGTCATATGTCACGTGGTGTGGCAGTCATATAAGCTTGAAAGCCAATAATTTAAAAAAATCCCCTCCCTGAAACCGCTTCACGGATCAATGCAAAACCTGTCATGGCTGGTGAAAATGTGATACTTGAAAACAGCTGAAGGGATTTGAATCAAACTTGTTTATTTTTAGGATAGTGAACAAGGGCATCTTCCCGTTGTTGTGGGACTTTGCGGAGGCATATTGGCGACACAGTTACATTGCTCTAGTTTGAACCTATCGTGATAAGGGTTGTTTACTACTGACTTTGGTTGGTGGCCTGCGTCGGAGTGGCGACCCATCCAGGATTGTGCCCAATAGCCTATAAACTACTCCGGCAGCCATATGCATCTGCATCTGCAAAAAGGAGTGGTCTTCTTCTTCGTGGTTGGGCCCTCCTCATATAGATGAGAGCTGAAGAAACCTTAAAGCAAAAATATTCATTATCGAGTGTTTTGTTTTTTGGCTCACAAGTTTTTTTTAACTAAAATCATTTCACGGTTCAGATTTCATAGTGCTAAACTCTCATGCCTCTCTTAGCAATATCTTGTCATTAATGTGTCGTTCTTGCTCTTTCTTACAGAAAAGGGAATTCTTTGTACAGCACCCACTGGAATGGCGGCTGGACCGGCACCCGAGAGTGGATCAGACCAGCATGGCGGTGAGAATAGGTTGCCTGGGATACTGTACTAGCACAGCTCACATGGCAATTGCGCTTTACTGGTGCACGTGGTTAAAGGGTTTCCAGCAATAAAAACACATTGGTTGTCGTGCCACGACATTTATTGTAATGTTTGTTTGATGAGCACACCTGACTATCCACCATATCCTTTTGCACATGTCCATTATTGCCATAATTTCAACTCACTTGGCATACGAATCTCAATATTGTGACCATCAGTCTTCTTCATAAATGAAAGAATGTCACCACATAGAAGGGTGGTTACAGAAGGAATAACAAAGGAAACATCACGTGAATAGAGTTTGAGATGGCTCACTGGGCGTTGAAAGGCTTAGCAGCACCTAAGGAGACTTGGCGGATCCACACCCCAGGGGAAGACATTGCACTACCAAGCCTGGAGCCAATTAGTGTCTACAATAATTGAGGTAATTGGAGGCCAATGTTGCTCGTTGAGGAGAGATCACATTATAAGACCTTGGGACAAAAATCTGTGTTTATTACAATAATACAACAACAACAACAACAACAACAACAGGCATTTTAAGGCCATTTTCCCTGCAAGAGCGGGGGTTAGCCTTATTTTACAATAATTTTACAATAATTGTTTATTACAATAATCAACTTACAAATAAATATATCAACATCATTATAAAGATACCAACTAGAATGGCACTCGGGAGAGCGCACTCCTCCGCCAGGCTGTACACTGTGCATTTTGAATCCCACTGATAGGCCGGATCTATGTCCGAACCTTAAGCAAAATCTAATTGGCGTGTTCTTGTCACCTAACCAACTCATCCAACAAGTTTCATTCGACCCCGTCAACAACTTTTTGAAATATCGTGCTATGTATCGATTTTGGCCTTGTCTCTCAATGGCGAAGAATCACTTGAAGAAATTATGTGATTCTGATCTAGATCTTCACCAAAATCGTATCAATTCTTCTTTCTCACACACCCATCCTGTCCACCAAATGTTGTGAATCTGTCCATACCTTTTTGAGATATCCTGCTCACAGAGAGAAAGACAGACAAACAGACATGAGTGAAAACATAATATCCGTCCGCCTTCAGTGGTGGAACAGCCGTGTCAGATTGATTGCAGATATGTTTGATGGACGTCGGAAGATTACAATCAGCCGAATGCGATTGGCACACCATATTGGCACAGATCCACATCCAAATTTTAATTGATTTCTGCAACTGCATTGGGCAAGGAAGCAGAAGTGCAAGCATTGCTTCGGGAGATACTGAGTTTCCAAGATGGAGGTTACCCCCGATGAATGTGTGTACCAGCAGGTATTGGCAAAAGACACACCTCGACCTCAGAGGTGAGGCAGCATAAGGACACGATGCCATCTGAGGCTTCTGCTGGGAACTGCTCAACCAGCCACACCGCTGCAGTGGTCCGTAAGTGGTAGAACACAGCGGACACCATCCCGGACAAGTGAGATGAACTCTTGATCTCTGTTCTCCCTCACCGACAACCTATCACTGCTCTGCTCCTTGTTTCACCAGCCTCCTCCACAGATGAACCTCTCCAAGCTCCAACCTCTCATTTCACCAACATCTGTTGCAGAATTTCTATCAATCTTATTCATAAATCCTTCCTCTTCATAGACCGACCCTGTAGTCTTCCCTCTTCGTCTTTTATTCCTCACTACTGCAAAAGTATACCATGTTTCCAGAATTTTGGGCCAATCATTGGCATTACCCATGAGCTTATCATTGACCTGACCAATTGGCTAAAATCATTTGGTGTCTGGGATTGGTCTTCCAATCCCTTTCAGGGATTGGTCTTAAGGCAGGGTCTTGCAATGTCATTTCCATTATGGCATACTCCAGGAATGTGGTTTGTCATGGAAACTAATGACAGCAAGGTGTTTAAGGTATTGCTTTGCATCAAATTCCTATTTGTAGCTATTCAACTTTCTCATTGTTGTTTACAGAGTCCTCCGTCATGCAAAGTCCTTCCTTTACACCCGAACTCTTATCCACCTGCAAGGCCTTCATCCGCAGCTTGATCTGGAGTACTGCTCTCCCCTCTGAGCTGGCACTCTTGCCTCACACCTTCCTCATTTTGATGCCGTGGAAACCAAGACGTTTAACATCATTGCATTCTCCCATGATGAAGCTGAGTCAATGGGCCTGTCACCTTCACATCGCAGACAGGTCGGTGGTCTCTGTCTAGCTTGTACTACCTCCTTTCTGGGCCTGCACCCTCTGCTCTTTCTGTGCTTTTCCCCCTTCAGGTATCATCAGGGCAGATGTTGTTTCTCCATCAATCCCCTTCTGGTGAAACTTCCAAAATCCAGAATCACTGCTCACCTCCACTCATTCGTTCCCTCTTTTCCCCACCTGTGGAGGCAACTTCCACATTCTCTTCAATCTCAATTCTTTCCTCTAGTTCTTCAAGACAGCTGGGGTTCACCACCATCTCAGATCATTCCCCATCCAATACCATGATCTTTACTACACCGATTAACCCTCCCCAAACATCGATAAATACATCGTTTAACTTTAAGGCTTGTAATGAAGCATGCGCACGCTCGCATACACACACACACACACACACACACACACACACACACACACACACACACACACACACACACACACACATACACACACATATTTACACAAATATATATATACATACACATACACACATGTATCTATCTATCTATATATACAGACTTGGCATTTAATATGGAATATTTTTTTTGTGGGGGTGAACTTACTTTTCAAGATGACTTAGAACCAAAAGTTCATTGGAATTATGTTGAAATTATTCTAGATTTTGTTAATGTGACCTTTAAAAGAAACAAAAACCACATTTGACATTTCGAAACAAATAAATTGATCCTTGAAAGTGATGTAAACTGATATCGAACTCAATTCACAGACAGTACTGTGTTAAACCTCTGTGCGTTTTCCAGAAGTATCTCTTTATTTTGCACATTAGCCCAAATTTTTTTTTAACAAAAACAAAAGTTAAATTACGACTGGGATTACGGACAGTAAAATTACAGTTCAGTACTTCGTGTAACCCCCACGAGCATTCAGGAGAGCACGTACACGTTGAGGCATGCTGTTCACGAGATTTGCCAAGGTTTGGACAGGAATCGCTTGCCATGCAGTGACAATAGCCTGCTGCAATTCACGCACAGAGGTCGGCTGCTGGTCCAAGTTGTCGATTTGACGCGTTAATTCTGCCCACAAGTTCTCTATCGGATTCATATCCGGGGACATGGCAGGCCACTCCATATGCTCCACACCACGGTCAGCAAGAAAGTGTTGGATCACGCGAGCACGATGAGGCCGTGCATTGTCATCTTGGAAGACAAAGTTTCCTCGAAAGGCTGCACGAACAAATGGAGGCAATATTTCTTCCAGAATGGCCCTGTGCTTGAACTGGTTCAGGTTTCCATTCAGAACAACCAGGTCAGTTTTGCCCCCTGCATGAAAAGCAGCCCAAACGATCACCCCACCACCTCCAGCTTGGACTCTTGGCACTATACAATCTTCGTTGTAGGCTTCATGCACTTGTCTGCGCACTCGGACGCGGCCATATTGACGATAGACCAGAAATCTAGACTTGTCACTGAAGATCACGTGATTCCAGTGTCCTGGCTGCCATTGACGGTGCTCTCTGGCCCACTGCAATCGGCGCTGGCGGTGTTGTCTGGTCAGACGTGGCTTTCTCAGGGGATGCCTGGCACGATAGCCTGCTTGAACCAGTCGTTGGTTGACTAGCCTTCTGGATACAGGCACATTTGTCAGTTG
Organism: Myxine glutinosa; assembly: GCF_964187855.1. Classification (NCBI taxonomy): domain Eukaryota; kingdom Metazoa; phylum Chordata; class Myxini; order Myxiniformes; family Myxinidae; genus Myxine; species Myxine glutinosa. The sequence continues at coordinate 15,704,203 of NC_136272.1, read as the reverse complement.
CTGCCACTCAGCCCGAAGCCGATTAGCTGACTTGGTACGGCCATTGCGGACTAACCGGTGCAGCTGGCGATCAACCCTCCTGGTGGTATTGCGGGGACGTCTTGACCTCGGTAATGGAGTAGGGACACCCCTCTGAGCATTTCGTTTCAGGATCTTTGACACTTGACCTTGAGTGATGCCATACTGCCGAGCAATAGCACGCTGTTTCATGCCGGAATTTCGTAAAGCCACCACTAAATGACAAACAGCATTGTCGAGTTGACGGACCATCTCCAGGGGAAGCGGCAATAACTTTTGTAGACATGCAGCAGTTGTTTTCCACTAATACAGAACGCAACAACCCTTATATACCCGATTGTGAAGCCAATCGTCAAATGTACCTGTCCGTACATTTTGTCACGCCACCTGTGATATAATCCTGTTATTGACTTCTTGCTGCGACAGACAATCAGTGACATGGTTCTTTTAACAAAGAAATCACCGAAGTGTAAAAGAAACTCACCAGATTGATATACCGAGTTCAGAAAGTAAACCCAAGTCAAGAAAAAAAAAATATTCCATATTAAATGCCAAGTCTGTATATATATGTATGTATGTATATATATATGTATGTATATATATATATATATATATATATATATATATATATATATATATATATATATATAAATATAGTCGTGTTTCCGGAGGTTAACACCCTGGGGATGAATAGCCGATCGAGCTTACCTCCGAGGCGTTCAGTCAACCTATGGTGGATCATCTTTACACCCGAGGGAAAGGAGAATGACAAACTTACCTGGACGGCTTCCACTGGAGCGTTCTCGAACCACGATAATCAAACAAGACCGACACGGAATGAAAATGCAACAATTAACGGGTTTAATAAAATAATTCCAGGGAACAAAGAATGCACGTTAAAATATTCCTAAGTTGAGGATCCTCCAAACAGACTCAAATACACACAAGGGGAATAAATAAATGAAAAATAAAGGTGTTTGTGTATAATCAGCTTTGAGCGACCCTCAACCTCTGTCGGTCCTCAAATGTGTCCCCAGGTCCGTGCGCGGGAAAACACACGCCTTGGCGCGAAGTCCGTTCACCATCACGCTGACGCAAAGCGAACAGGCCCGAGCTTCTCCCACAAGCTCCTCGCTCAGCTGCCCCGAGCCCCGACATTCCTTTCAGGTGCACACGGCACCAAACGCAGTCATCACAAAGCCAGCACCAAGGAGAGGAAAGCGAAGGATGATTCCGCTCCTCGACGCAGCAAGAGTGCATCCGCTCGTGATGAAACCCAGCGCAAGAAGAGTATATGCGACTGTACCTTCAATCCAACCCAACGCAGGAGAGAGAAAAAATAGCAATGCGTCTGCCTGCGATCACATCAACAAAACCAGAGAGGGAAATGCGACTGTTCTTCAAATGTCCGAACACGGAGCGAGCAAATGTGTAACTGCACGTGATCAAGGCCAGCCCAGAGAGACCGAAATGGCAGCTCCTTCGCCTTTTCGTTCACGGTCCTCGAACCTTCTATCTGACGTCACCCACCCGCTCCAATCAGCAAGTGCCATCTCATCGCTCCATGGCCTGGACCAATCACCACCCCTCGGGGCAGGGCCCCATGGCCCCTCTCACTGTCCCCGATGATGACTCGGCTGGTGGCATCAGCGGTATTTGAATGCCCTGGTTCCGGTTACTTTTATATGGTGTTTTTAGTATAGGTGCCGAGTGCATGGCTGGTGTGGCGTGTGTCATAAGGAACAAGGGAAAAATCAGACGTCATTTACATACAGGGAATTAATTACCCTTCAACCCTACCTAATTAACATAGCCCCACCCCTCGCCATGGGGACAAATACACGACTTTACACGACATCCGGTCTAACGGATCCCTACTTAATTACAGGAGGTTTTTCTTCTTTGTCGCGACATTCGGAGCACACTACCTATATAATTCTACCTGGCCTAAGGTATTCCATTGCCTACCCCTCATAAACATAACAACAATATATATATATATATATATATATATATATATATATATATATATATATATATATATATATATATATATTGTTGCGGATCTGCCGCCGGCCTTCTCCCCTTACCAAGGGGGGATCAGTCCCTTTGTCTTTGACTGACCTGGCACGACCCGGGACCTATTACGTCCCTTCTGGACAGTGCGAAATAGGGTTTCAGGACCAAATTCGCTATTACCTAAGTACTCACGCTGAACATATTATATATATATAAAAGAAAGTTTTTGTTTGTTTGTTTGTTTGTCTGCACGCGCTATTCTCCTGAACGGTGAAAGATAGGAGGAAACCTCTGAAACAAAAAATGTCAGGACGGGCCCCGGGACGGGGCTGCCTCGGTCGGGCTGGGCCCATTTCGCAATTAAAAGCTGAGCTGAATTATAGGAGTCAATCTTCTACGGCCACGAGTAAAAGCTGAATTATAGTAGTAAATTCATTCAAAAAGAACCCAGGCAACGCCGGGTGCATTCGGCTGGTATACTATATATACTGTGAGAAACCACCGGTGGAACCACCTTTGTTCTCACCCAAATGAGTGCCCCGCCCACCACGTGACGTGACCTCCTTGGAGCCTCACGCGATTGGTGGAGGGTCAGAGAGCGCGGTCGCCATCTTATGCAACGGACGCGACTCGAAAGGCTTCGAGTGGGAAATCTAAAAAGGGCTTTCCTTGAATCCTCACGACAGCCGAGTTGGGCTGGTCGATTACAGTTCGGTATTTTACGAGCGAGTAACTCCGGAAGAGAACGAGTGATTCCCGGATCTCGTAGATTGGAACCGCGAGTGATTGCCTGCTTCGTGTTGGAGCTGCTGGCCGACCGTTCCTGCCGGCCTTGTGCGGTGAATTCCATCCTGTTACCCTCCGAGTCCCGGAGATCGTCGATTGGAGCCGCGAGTGATCTTACCTGCGTCCTGTTTGGAGCTTCTGGGGCCGACAGTTCCTGCAGGCTTTGTGCAGTGTATTCCATTCTGTTACCATTTATGGTTTTTGTGATCGAGCCAATAAAGCATCGTGCCTTACCCCTAGAAGGCCGATTAAAACACAATTGTGTTTATTGAGTTCTCTCTGTCCACTCCGTGGACTACTTGAAGCCCGGACATTAACGTCCGTATTCCGTGCTGGGAACCATTTCACAGCCGGGATCGCGACAAATGGGTTGCTCGTCCTAGGATCTTTCAAGTGAGAGACATTCGAATTGAGACGGGAATTCGGCATCTGCATCTTCTCTGCATCTTCTCACCAGCGGACGCCGTCTTGGAGGAACTTTCTCGCCGTAGGACGCTGTCTTGGGTGGTGCTTCACTGCAGAATAAGTGAGCCTCGGATCCCTCCAAACAACCGACAAAAAAAAAAAAAAAACGTGAGTATTTGTACGTGGTATTTTTCTCATTGGCAATTTGATGTGCGGTGGTGATATTGTGTAGTTCGTGTCGTATTTCCCCAACAGAGCGTTGTGTTTGAGCGTTGTGTTTTGTGCCTTGTCTTATGATAACTCGTAGCCAAGCTATGTCGACCAGAGAAGTGAGAGTTCAACCTGATCATGTTGACAGTCGCGTGGGTGGCGATGCGAGCGACGCAATCAGCCTTGACCCAGTCACTAAACCCGATATGTTAGGAAGCGATTCCATCATGACTAAATGCATGCGTTCGCCCTTCTGGACCGGGCTGACTCCGGTTCAACAACTTGACATGTATAACAGGGAGAATGACAGGGCAGAGGCAGAGCGTGCGGCAGCAGAGAGAGAGCGTGAGAGAGAGAGAGAGCGTGCGGCAGCAGCAGAGGCAGAGCGTGCTGCGGCAGCAGAGAGAGAGCATGCGGCAGCAGAGAGAGAGCGTGAGAGAGAGAGAGAGCGTGCGGCAGCAGCAGAGGCAGAGCGTGCTGCGGCAGCAGAGGGAGAGCGTGCAGCAGCAGAGAGAGCATGCGGCAGCAGAGAGAGAGCGTGAGAGAGAGAGAGAGCGTGCTGCGGCAGCAGAGAGAGAGCATGCGGCAGCAGAGAGAGAGCGTGAGAGAGAGAGAGAGCGTGCGGCAGCAGCAGAGGCAGCAGCAGAAGCTGAACACGTCAGAGAGCATGAGTTGCGAATGTTGACTGAACGACCGCGGGCAGAGGGGTCTGCTGCAAGAGTCCCGGAAACTGTTCATGTTCGTTTGCCGGACTGGACGGGAGACACGAAGCCAGAAGCGTATCTGGAGATGGCGGAGAAGTTGTTGGCTGCCGGTGGCATTGATGAGAGCTTGTGGGTCGGCCATCTTGTGAGCCATCTATCTGAGAAGGCGAGGGAGGTATATGCGAGGATGGCAACCGAGGACGCAAACAAATACAGGGCATTGAAGGCCGAGATTTTGAACGCCTATGCGGTGTCCGCGTGTATTTATAGGAGAAATTTTTTCAGCTGGACTCGTCAGTCCAGTCAAACCTATGAGGAACATTCGCGGGCCTTGTTGGAACAGCTGCAGAGATGGTTCAAGGGGAGCAAGGTGGAGTTACCTCAAGCGGTTGCGGAACTCCTGGTGCGTTACCGTATCGATCAACAGCTTCCGCCTGACTTAGCATTGTTTCTTGTCGACAAAGACACTGTTTCCTTGGCAGACTGCGTCAACCTTATTGATAAACATGTTTTGGCGTGCAAAATGCTGCAAGTCACGCAGTCGCGTCGTAAGACGGAGGATCATGCGATCAAGACCGCCCCCCGTCTGCCCGGCGGCTGGATTGAGGGGAAGGGTTCTCCGAGGCCCTCCACTGGTGGCGGTCGCGAGCTGCAGGCCAGGGCACGGTCCTGGTGCGATTTCTGCAAACGCGTGGGGCACGGTGGAGACCGCTGCTTCTCTAATCCAGCTAGTCCGGCCTACCGAGGCAACCCTGCTGTTAAATCGGAGGAAGGTCAGTGGAGGTCATCAATTGAGCCCTCGCACCCGACGGTGGCATCGGTGACAGAGGTCACTGCCACCGAGGCTAATGCCATTCATCCGCTGTATCAGGATTATTCAGGGACAGCCTTAGTGGGTGGCCCTGATTCGATGCTGAAGTTTGAGGCCCAATACCTTCGGGATACTGGGGCGACACTGTGTGTTCTCCGGGCGGGGGTAGTTCCGGCCTCTCAGATGCGTTATACCGGCGAGTATATCATCCTTCGGGGCATTAACCAGGTTCCTGGCCGGTATCCCCTTGCCCTCCTCGAGGTCCGGAGTGACATTTTTACAGGTCCAATGACCTGTGCGGTGGTACCCTACTACCCGGTACCCGGGGTCTCCTTGCTGATTGGCAATGATGCCATGGCCAGGGAGGAGTCATTGACTCTGACCTGTGGGGTGGTCACTAGATCCCAGAGTAAACAGGCGGAGGGAGTGGCGGAGTCCGACATATCGTCACTCTGGCCCGAGGAGCCTAGCGCCTCGACTCCAGTTCCCGACGGTGACGTTGCGTCAGCTGAAGCCCATCCGAGCCTCCCGTCAAGCCAACCTCAGGTGCCGTGCTCCTCAGGGACCGCTCCCGCCTGTAACACAGGGACCCCAGCTACGTGTTCGCCGGTCGGCGAATCCGGGGAGGAGAATCAGTCCTCCAAGGCGGTTAGCGACCTCAGTTCTGGGGCGGAAGTTACTCCCGCATTGCCTGCGGTAACCAGTTTAGTGGAGGATCAGCACCTCGATCCCACCCTTGCCATCCTCTGGGAAATGGGAGAAGACTCCGAGCCGGGACGAACAGGCTACTATGTGAATGGTGCAGGTGTGCTGATGCAGAAGTATTCCCCGAAGAACATGTCCTCCACCCAGACGTGGAAGGTCCGACACCGAGTTGTCGTACCGGGGAGGCATCGTCAGTCAGTCATGCAATTGGCCCATGACAATATTTCCTCGGGTCATGTCGGAGCTGCCAAGACCTTAGCCAAGGTCAAGAATCAGTTCATATGGCCCGCCATGTCGCGAGACATCAAGCGCTATTGCGCTAGCTGTCCCATTTGTCAACGACTCGGAAAAGGAGTGAAGGTTTTCAAGGCACCCCTAAAGCCCTCCCCGTGGTCAGTCAGCCTTTCCAGTTTGTTGCCGCTGATTTTGTCGGACCTTTGCCCAAAACCAGTTCCGGGAAACGCTATTTGCTCACGGTCATATGTCAGGCTACCAAGTATGCAGAGGCTTATTCCTTGGAGCAAGCTGACTCCGCCCATGCCGTAGAGTCTCTCAAGGATTTGTTTAGTCGGCATGGCCTTCCGACTAAATTCCTTACGGATCGAGGCAGTGTGTTCTTGTCGGAAGTATTTGAAGGATTCCTGACCGAGCTAGGGGTTCAGCACCTGACCACCAGTCCGTACCGTCCTGAATGCAACGGCGCCTGTGAGCGGTTCAATGGGACTTTCAAATCGATGATCAAGGCGGTGACGGAGCAAGTAGGTGGTGAGTGGGATCAGGTGATCCCCTGGCTCTTGTTCGCGTACCGGAGTGCTCCACATCGGAGTACCGGGTATTCTCCTTTTTTCTTGTTGTATGGTAGAGAGCCCCGAGGGCCCTTGCACCTCCTGTTTGAACGTTGGGTGGAATCCCCGCCGTCCACTGAACGTTCCATACCGGACCACATCCACGAGACTTGCTCGAGGATATACGATGCCTTAAAGGCTGCCGGTATCAGCCTGGCGGATCAAGCCGTAGAGCGAAAGCTCCGTTACGACAGGAAGGCGAAGGCGGTGAGTTTCAAGGCTGGCGATCCGGTTTTGGTCCATCTGCCCCATGCCGGACGGCCCATGGTAACCTCTTATCAGGGGCCTTATCTTATCCGTGAGAAAGTCGGGAGCCATACGTACGTGGTGGACATGCCAGATAAGCGGATAAAAAAACGGATCACCCATGTCAACGCGTTGAAGCCATGGGTGGGGCGGCCGCACACGATCGCCCTAATAGGTGCCGCGGAGCACAGCCGCGACCTCTTAGGTGACGGAGGCAACGCAGGATGCCTCCCGGAGTATATTACTCCAACTCCCCTCGAGGTGTCCTATGACCCAACCCAATATTGGGTGGATCAAAGACCCGCGGAGGATCAGTTGCCGCAGTTGGAGACTTTGACTCAGCCACAGAGAAAAGATATGCAGGTGTTGTTTCGGGGCTATCCTAGTCTGTTCTCTGGCGGGATTGGAACCATGAAAGGTGTCCTCCATAACATCGACACCGGTGACCACCCGCCCATACGTCAATCATTCTACCGTGTGTCCCCGGCCAAAACTGCCGTCATGAGACAAGAAGTCTCCAAGATGTTGGATTTGCGTGTCTGTCGACCCAGCAACAGTGAGTGGGCCTCTCCGCTCATTTTAGTCAAGAAAGCCGACGCCACCTGGCGACCTTGCGTCGATTACCGTCGCCTCAACAACGTATCAAAAGGGGATTCGTACCCGCTACCCCGTCTTGACGACCTGGTTGATCGTCTAGGGACCGCGAGTTTCATCTCTGTCCTTGATGCCATGAAAGGCTACTGGCAAATCCAGCTCACAGATCGGGCGCGTGAGGTCAGTGCCTTCTGCACGTCGTTTGGCCACTTTGAGTTCATGGTTATGCCGTTTGGAGTCAGAGGTGGCCCGGCCACCTTCCAGCGAGCCATTAACCGGGTTCTCGCTGGGCTCGACGACTTCGCCGTGGCCTACATCGACGACATCGCCGTGTTCTCCCACACGTGGGAAGACCACGTTAAGCACCTCCAGGCCGTCTTTTCACGACTATCGGAGCATAACGTGACTCTCAACGCCGTCAAATGCCATATGGGGCGCGGCCGAGTGAAGTACCTCGGTTATGAAGTGGGCAGTGGGCAATTAGCTCCGGTCAAAGCCAAAGTGGAGGCCTTAGTGGATTTCCCGCCGCCCGCCACCAAAAAGGATCTTAGACGATTCTTGGGAGTCACCGGTTTCTACCGACGGTTCATTCCGCGGTTCTCGGAAATCGCTGCCCCCTTAACCAACCTTCTCCGTGGCAGTAAGAAGGGGTCCATATCTCTTCTGTGGACCTCAGAGTGCGACGCGGCGTTCGATGCACTGAAGAGAAGCCTTGCAAACCGACCGGTTCTAAAGGCACCCGATTTCTCCTTGCCGTTCCAAATTTTCACCGATGCATCCGATCTCGGGATCTCAGCTGTGCTCACGCAAAACGAGGATGAGGTTGCGAAACCCGTCATCTACTACTCTCGCAAACTGTTGCCCAGGGAGCGGAACTACAGTACCGTGGAGAAGGAGCTCCTCGCTATCATGGCGGCAATCCAGGTATTCGCTGTCTACATTGGCCATGGACCCATCACCATCTACAGCGACCACCACCCGCTCGGTTGGCTCAGCCACGCCAAAACCTCCAACCAGCGTATCCTGCGCTGGGCGCTTCTCCTCTCCGAATACGACCTCACAGTCAAACACGTGAAAGGAGTGGAGAACAGACTAGCTGACCTCCTTAGTCGCCATCTAGTAGATAAGGAGCCCCAAGGTTAAGCGGGGCCCACGGGCGGAGAGGGGATACCGATTTTGGTGTTCCTCTATTCCTCCCGAAAGAGACTTGCTCCTCGGTCCGTTTCCCTCCTGTAAACGTTTCCCCACCTTGAGTTGGCCCCCTTGCCTCTCTATTGTGCTTGTGTGAAGGGTAACTCTTGGGGGGTAGATATTAATGTGGTGTATGGTGTTTAACTTTGTGTGAAAAAAAAAAAAAAAAAAAAAAAAAAAACTTGTTCATTGTTAACCTGCCTGTTAACGCCTGTTAACCTGTTAACGCCTGTTAACCTGTTGCCTGTTAATTGCCTGTGCGGTAATAATTGCGTTATTGTTGCGCTATTGCGTTGCGTATTTGCGTTGCGTGTATTGTTGCGTTGGTGCGTTATTGTTGTTAATAATTGTTACTAATTGTTAATTGCGTTAATTGCCTGTTCACGATTACCGCCATCATATTGCCATGTGATTTGCACCTACTACAAATGCTGGTTTCAAAACGCCGTCTATCCGACGGGGTTTTTACTTAGGGGGGGAGGACTGTGAGAAACCACCGGTGGAACCACCTTTGTTCTCACCCAAATGAGTGCCCCGCCCACCACGTGACGTGACCTCCTTGGAGCCTCACGCGATTGGTGGAGGGTCAGAGAGCGCGGTCGCCATCTTATGCAACGGACGCGACTCGAAAGGCTCCGAGTGGGAAATCTAAAAAGGGCTTTCCTTGAATCCTCACGACAGCCGAGTTGGGCTGGTCGATTACAGTTCGGTATTTTACGAGCGAGTAACTCCGGAAGAGAACGAGTGATTCCCGGATCTCGTAGATTGGAACCGCGAGTGATTGCCTGCTTCGTGTTGGAGCTACTGGCCGACCGTTCCTGCCGGCCTTGTGCGGTGAATTCCATCCTGTTACCCTCCGAGTCCCGGAGATCGTCGATTGGAGCCGCGAGTGATCTTACCTGCGTCCTGTTTGGAGCTTCTGGGGCCGACAGTTCCTGCAGGCTTTGTGCAGTGTATTCCATTCTGTTACCATTTATGGTTTTTGTGATCGAGCCAATAAAGCATCGTGCCTTACCCCTAGAAGGCCGATTAAAACACAATTGTGTTTATTGAGTTCTCTCTGTCCACTCCGTGGACTACTTGAAGCCCGGACATTAACGTCCGTATTCCGTGCTGGGAACCATTTCACAGCCGGGATCGCGACAATACACATACTGTTTATACACATACATACTGTATATAGACATACATACACACACATACATACACACATGCGTACACACATACACTACATGACCAAAAGTATATGGACACCCGAACATCACACATTTCATTCCAAAATCATGGGTATTAATGTGGAGTTGGTCACCCACCCCACCCCCCCCCCCCCCCACACCCCTTTGCTGCTATAACAACCTCCACTCTTCTGGGAAGGCTTTCCACGAGATGTTGGAACATTGCTGTGGGGATTTGCTTCCATTCAGCCACAAGAGCATTCGTGAGGTTGGGCACTGATGTGGAAAGGGCCTTCCCCAAAATGTTGCCACGAAATTGGAAACACACAATCATCTAGAATGTCATTGTATGCTGTAGCGTTAAGTTTTCCCTTCACTGGAACTAAAGGGCCAAGCCTGAACCATGAAAAACAGCCCCAGACCATTATTCCTCCTCCACCAAACTTTACAGTTGGCACTCCACCAAGCCGTGATTTATCCGTCGGACTGCCAGATGATGAAGCGTGATTCATCACTCCAGAGAACGCGTTTCCACTGCTGCAGAGTCCAATGGCAGAGAGCTTTACACCACTCCAGCCGATGCTTGGCATTGCGTATGGTGATCTTCGGCTTGTGTGCGGCTGCTCAGCCATGGAAACCCATTTCATGAAGTTCCTGATGAACAGTTGTTGTGCCGTTGCTTCCAGAGGCAGTTTGGAACTCGGTAGTGAATGTTCCAACTGAGGACAGACGATTTTTACGCGCTACGTGCTTCAGCACTCGGCGGTCCTGTTCTGTGAGCTTGTGTGGCCTACCACTTCGCGACTGAGCTGTTGTTGCTCCTAGACGTTTCCACTTCACAATAACAGCACTTACAGTTGACCAGGGCAGCTCTAGCAGGGCAGAAATTTGACAAACTGACTTGTTGGAAAGATGGCATCCTATGACGGTGCCACGTTGAAAGTCACTGAGCCCTTCAGTACGGCCCATTCTGCTGCCAATGTTTGTCTATGTCTATTAATTATAAGACAATAAGCCTATATACCCATAAGGTCAACTACTTTGTCTAATTTCGAAAATCCTCAATTTTCATCCGATTGACATGAAATTTGAAGAGGATTTTCATATCAGATCACTGAATTTAACCACCAATGATTTTTTAGGTCAACAGAGGCCAAAGGCCAACAACTTAACTGAGGGTATTCACAAGTATCGTGCTATCAACGACATATTTCTTGTTTGATAGTCGGTGATCAGGATGTCTCACAAACTTATGGATGGATTCAGACGAAACTTGGTGGACAGGTTGGGTGTGTGACAAGGACAAATCGATTATATTTTGGTGATTATTTTAAAATTGATTCTTCAACATTGAGTTATAGGGCCAAAAACGATGTATAGAATGATATTTCAAAAGGTTGTGGACAGATTATGGCAAAACGTGGTGCATGAGTTGGTTAGGAGACAAAAAAAGCCGATTCGATTTTGGTTCAGATCCAAATCCAGTTCCGGCCTATCAGTGGATACAAAACGTAAACTGTTCAGCCTGGCGGAGGTATGTGCTCGACCGAGTGCCGTTCTAGTTACCCTCGCCAGAGGAGAGGGTATTGCATTTGAGTCCGTTTGTTTGTCTGTTTGTTTGTTTTTTGTTAGATTGTCTGTTTGTTTGTTTGTTCGTCTGTTTGTTTGTCCGCACAGAATAAATATGATTTTCTCTGCAACCGTTGGTCCGATTGACAGGAAATTTTCACCATAGGTGCAACTCTACCTGTATAATTTATTAAATATCTCTCCGTTCTCAAGACCGAACTCTCTTATCTGTCTCCCTCTTCCAAATCCTGGTGGCGTCTGGTCAAATCTGTTTCTGGTGTTTGTTCCCCCTCCCTCACCTCAAACGGCTACACGACTGACTCCGCACGTGAAAAAGCTGAATGCCTCAACTCTGTGTTTGCCTCTAAATCTTGTGTCCCAAAACCATCCCTCTCTGTACCCACCATACCCAGTCATACCCAGCTGCTCCTGGACTCTGTGTCCTTTACTCCTGAAAAGGTGGAAAAGTTTCTGTCAACCCTCGACTCTGATTCTGCAACTGGACCTGACGGCATCAGCCCACGGGTCCTAAAATCCTGTTCTTCCGCTCTTTCACTCCCTCTCTCTGTTATCTTCACCCTCTCTTTTGCGCAAGGTCATCTGCCATCTGCTTGGAAATCAGCCAACATCACTGCTTTGCACAAAAAAAGTGCAAAAACAGATCCTAGCAACTACAGACCAATCAGCCTCCTCCCAATTATCAGCAAAGTCATGGAATCCATCATTGCTTCGGATATGAAATCTTTCCTCTTCTCCAATGGCTTGATCTCTGATCATCAATTTCGTTTCAGACCTGGTCACTCTACTCTGGACATGCTGCTTCTGCTTTCTCAACAAAGGATGGAGGTCCTCAATGCCAAACAGAAAATTAGAGCTGTCTCCCTTGACATATCACGTGCCTTCGATACGGTCTGGCACCCCGCTCTGCTCGCCAAACGCTCCTCCTTTGGTATCCATGGAAATCTCCCAGCATGGCTGGCGGACTTCCTCTCTAGTCGTAGTCAACGTGTGGCCCTGAATGGGTTTCTCTCATCTCCTCTTCCTGTTCAGGCTGGAGTTCCCCAAGGCAGTGTTCTGGGCCCTGTGCTTTTTCTGGTCTTCATCAATGATCTATCTGACTCTCTTGAAAATCCTCTCTATCTCTTTGCTGATGACTCTACTCTCTGTCGCTCCATTCCTCATCCCTCAGATCGGCAGTCTGCAGCCTCCTCACTCTCTGCAGACCTGGACAAAATCACAGACTGGGCAAACAAGTGGAACATGTCTTTCAATCCTGACAAATCTCACACTCTTACGATGTCTCTCCGAAAAGACCGACTGGACAACCCTCCCATCCACTTTCTGAATAATCCTCTCCAAGAAGTTCTGTCACTCAAGCTTTTGGGTCTCACTATCTGCCATGATCTTTCCTGGGAAAACCACATTTCAAATCTGGCCTCCAAAGCCAGTCGCCGACTGGGCATCCTCCGTCGTGCGAAGTCCTTCCTTGGCACACCTGAGCTCCTCACCACATACAAGGCTTTCATCCGCAGCTCAATGGAATACTTGTCTCCCGTCTGGGCTGGTGCTCCTGCCTCACACCTAGCTCGTCTTCATGCTGTTGAAACCAAAGCGTTCAGAATCATTGGAATCTCCCGCGATGAAGCTAACTCCAAGGGCCTTTCACTCACTCACCGCAGGCAGGTTGGTGGTCTATCCGTCTTCTACCGACTCCTTTCTGGCCTTGCCCCCCCAGCTCTCTCTGGGCTCTGTCCCCCAAATATTCCTACAGGTCGCACAAGATTTGCCTGCAACCCTCTTATGGTTAAACTGCCAAAATCCAGACTCAGACTCTCTGCTCACCTTCACTCCTTCATTCGTCTTTTCTCCCGCCTCTGGAACAAACTCCCTCACTCTCTTCAATCCCACTCCACCCTCCAGGTCTTTAAAACAGCTGTTCACCACCATCTCTTATCTTCCCCCATCCAAAACCTTGATCTTTTCTACCCCCACTAATTTCACCCCAAATCCACTTTTTTGAAATACCAACTTCTGTTCTGGAAGTCCTTGGTGTCCTTGTGTTTTATACTTCTCCCACCCCCACCCCTTTCCACGCCTCCTCCCCCCAAGCCCTCTCCCTCCCACACATCTCCCTGCTCTCAAATGTTGTGTTTGTGTGCTTCCCCTTCTCTCCCCATCTTGTCTTCCGCTCCCTCTTTTTATATATTTTGTATGCCTCTTTGATTTGTTTGTGAAATAAATGTTAGCTCTTTAACGAGCCTCGAATCTGTATCCAAACAAAAAGAAAAAGAAAAAAAAAAAGATAATTATGACGTCATAGGTCACGTGGTGTGGGCACCATCTTAGAAAAATCAAAAAGTTTGCACCTCTCTATCTCCAAAAGCGCTGCAAATTCTAATGTCAATTCTGGTGTACTCTAAAAAAAATTGAGACATGGCCCATTGTAAAGAACTCTCCATGGGGAATAATATATATGGTAATGATGTCATAGGTGCCTCCATTATGACGTCATAATTCGACAAGTACTAAACTTCATCCGATCAAGATGAAATTTCTTGAGCGTCACCTGGGGATAAATTGGTGGAGAAAAAAATAAGACGATGACGTCATCGGTCACGTGGTTCTGCCGCCATATTTGTTTTAACCTTAAAAGCATGAAAAACACTAAAACACATCCGGGCAAGGGTCTGCAATCTCTGATTGCTCTTTCTAGCTTTACATTTATATTTATTATGTCTGCCTGGACAATGCACACCAGTATCTGCTTTTGGTTTGGACAATTGACAAGTACTTTTTTATGGGTAACAAGGATATTAGAAGGCGTAGATAAATAAGCACAACGTTTGGGATGAACCTATTGTTACAGCATCATAAAAAGTGCCCAAAGAGGAACATCAAACAGGGCAAAGCAATTCGGTGTTGATGTCCTTGTAATTATTCCATGAGATTCACTTTTGGAAACATTATCCCTGTGTGGACAAGATCCATTGCTATGTTTCCAATTTATAGCCCCGATTGTTGTTTTCTGTTAGTCCTATATTCAGTGCTGTGTTGCCACAGTGACCTTTTAATGAGCACATGAAAGGTAAGCTGCTCTGCAGGGACTGACATTTAATGAACTACCCTTTTTTTAGGTTGGCAAAGTGTTGGGGGTTAGGGAAAGATTTCAGCCCATAGGGTTTGGAATAACTTTGTATATGGCACAGTTTGGGAAATGAGAAGGGATGCCGATTGAGATATTCTTGGTTGTGTTGTTTATTCCCGTTGAATGGATGAAAGGTCAAGTCTGGTGTACTCATTTAAGCACAAAAAGAACTCCCAATATTCATTACCATATGGATAAAAAATGGTAGATTAATTTTCGAGGGTTCCACATGAGCAGAAATTTTCAGAGACTTTATTGCTACAAATCATTCAGAAAATAGTTGTTTCATTTAATAACCACATTTAGAGGCCATTTTTCCTCGCAAAGCGGGGGTTGGCCTTTTTCGGGGACCGTGGTTGTTGTTGTTTTTTTTTGGTCCCCTTTTTGAAGCAATGTTTTACGGCCGGATGCCCTTCCTGACGCCAACCCTTTTTGTCGCCTTTTACGACAAGCAGGGAATTACCAGTGAACTGGTATTCAACTGGTACCAGTGTTTCATTTGGTGAACGTTAAAGATCCCAGGGTGTCGGTTATGAAAAGTGGGCTAGTTATTGCCACCCACCGTCCCAAGGCAAAAAAAACTACAATTTCCTGTTTTTTTTTCAGTCGAATGTCAGGCCTGGCCTGTCGGTTTGTGAAAAACAAGCCAAACATCATCCCCGACTGGCCCACAAGGTGCGAAGAATTGTGCCCATGAGATGTAGTATTAGACATACATATCCAGTATTTTCCTCCCATGTACATCCCTCTGGAAGCTCAGAGATTTTGTCGTATGTGCCATTCTTATCTTCGCTACTGAAGGTGGATGGAGGTTGTGTTTTCACCCTGTCTGTCTATCTGTCTGTCTGTGAGCATGATATCTCAAATGGTTGTGGACAAGTTCTGACAAAATTTGGTGGATGAGTTGGGTAGGTGACAAGAACAAACCGATTACATTTTGGTTCAGGTCCGGATCCAGATCCGGCCTATCGGTGGGATATAACAGGTAGACTGTTCAGCCTGGTGGAGGTATGCTCTTTACTGAGTGCTCTTATAGTTTAAATTAGATTTCAAGTCTGGTATCATTTTTCTTTGCTCCCCTTTGTAAACTCACCGTATCTATTCCTCTGCAGGTCACCGGCGTGCCTTGCCACAGTACTCACGTATGGGCGAGCGGCTGCGGCGGACCGTCCCTGGCCCTGTTCAATGCTCAGTGTCGTGTCGGGGCCGCTTGTGCAAGTATGAAAATCCTGAACGACTTCGCCCTGAGGAACAAGCGCTCTCCGGGGTCTACTCTTCTTGGTGAGTGTCCAGTTGTCATCCTCGGATTCGCTTTTTCACCATTGCTCCTCATCACGTCGAAAATCATTTAGACACTCCTGAATGATAAACTATGAAGGATATTGATGAAGAGTGTATTTTGGGGTTTTTGTGCAACTCTGTAGCCTTTTTCATGCCTTGTTTTTCTGCAGGGTAACGGATGGCATCCTGGCCATGGCCCGCCCATCTACAGAAGTCATTCACAAATATGACATCATTACGCAGTTCCAAGAGTGAGTTATGCCATTGTGTCGTACCTTTTTATTACCTCGTGTTGTGTCTATTCCATCACAGTTTATGTACCGTAAAATGGGGTGAATAGGGACAGCAAGGTGAAACGGGACACAAACTGAAAAAAAGTTCGGAAACTTTTTTCGCTGAAAATTGATAACCATACAGATTTGTTGATATTTGGGTTGAAAGTGTTCTCTTGTTTTTTTTAAAAAGCAAATTATAGTCCCTATTAACCCCATATATGGGTTAAATAGGAATACATAGGATTTTTATGGCTGTCCCTATTCACCCCGTTTTACGGGTAAATAGGGACAGTCACTAATACAAAAAAATAATAATCAAGAAACAATCCTGAGTTTCCAACTTAATGATAAATTGATAGCTCAGATGGATGCACATAATATGCACCCATAATATAAACCACGGTGCCAATGAAAAAAAATATGGGATAAAAAGTTTCTCCAAACTGTCCCGATTTCTTGATTATTATTTTTTTGTATTAGTGACTGTCTCTATTCACCCGTAAAACGGGGTGAATAGGGACAGCCATAAAAATCCTATTTATTCCTATTTAACCCATATATGGGGTTAATAGGGACTATAAGTTGCTTTTTAAAAAAAACAAGAGAACACTTTCAACCCAAATATCAACAAATCAGTATGGTTATCAATGTTCAGCGAAAAAAGTTTCCGAACTTTTTTTCAGTTTGTGTCCCTATTCACCTTGCTGTCCCTATTCACCCCATTTCACGGTACTAATAACTCAAACTTCACTCTATACTTCCTATCGGGTTTGCTTTTTTTCGTAGATACGATAGTCGATGTGACATGACTTGGGGATGTTTCAAATGGAAGGTATTGCTCATTGATCCTGGCCTTAATGAAGCACCTGGGATATGACAGCGTATGGACATCAAATATGGTTTACTGTGGACACTGTCCATCAAATATGGTTTACTGTGGACACTGTCCATCAAATATGGTTTACTGTGGACATTGTCCAGCAAATATGGTGATTCATTACCCAAGTTGTTTTTACATTGTCTTGAACCAGCCATAAACTCAGGAGGTGATTCATCAATGCGAATCCCAGACGATTCATTTCAATGATGTTGAACACAAATAAGTTGTTGGTCAGCTACCTGGAATATATCTTTCAAAGCAGGAAAATCCCATGCTCTCATTATTTCCCTCCATAAGGATTTAGCTTTCAACAACCCCTCCACCCGCCTGCTCTCCTCCTCCAGTGTATGTCTCTGGCTCAAGGTCCCTGGAGCTCTTAGGCCCACAATTTGTCATCCTTGGACGGATCACATCGCCAAACTGGGCAGTAAAACTGGCTGACACTTGGTATTCTCTGGAGAGCAAAGTCCATTTTAAGTCACTTAGAGTGCATTACAATGTATATAATAACTTCATCTGAAGTACAATGGAAGATAAGGTCCCCAATCTGGGCTGGAGTAGCTACTTCCCACCTTGCTTTCCTCGAGACTATGAAGTCCATGGCTCTCCATGTTGTTGGTCTATCTCAGAAAAAGGCCAAACAACCAAAATCTGCTTGTCGTCCATGCAGGCGGGTTGGTGAACTCCCAGTTTTTGTATCTCCCTACTGCTCTTCTCACTCTCGCTGACCTCAGAAGGATTACAGGCTGAGTCAACCCTCCTGGTGTTAATTCAACGGCACGACATGGGCCGACCCTAGGGCCTTAAGCCAGCCACCTTAACTATTAAGCCAATACCAGGCTTCTAGGGAGATATCGATAGACTTGCAGATAACCTGGTTCCACTAGGCTGTTGTAAGGGAATTTGTTTCCAATGGAGTGGAATATTTAGGGAGTTTGACAGGAATGTCCTTTGACAGCATAATGGCAGGACCCGTGGAAATTTCGCGTAATGCAAAATGTGACTTCGACTCCTCAACCCCTTCACCGGTCACAGCCTCAAGTCCACTACACCAAGTTTTGAAGCTCTCCTTGCAAACCCCAACTCAACAAGCTCCACTCCCAAGTCCTCAACATCCCCCTCCCAAACCAAAGGCTTCAATCCCCCTCCTGTCCACACTCCAAGCCTTCAAACCCCTCCCAACCCTCCCCCTCTCCCTCACCCTCTCTGCACCACAACTCCTCAACCCCCCCACCCCCCCAATAAAAAGTCTTCAACTACTCCTCACCCCCAACCAAAAGTCATCAACTACCCCCCCAACCAAAAGTCCTCAACCCCTCACCCCCCCCCCCCCCCCAGTTTCTCAACTATCCCACCTCTCTCCCCGGCCAGACAAAGTCTCAACCTCTCCTTCCAAAGCTGTCAAATCTTTGCTCTCTCTCCTCCCCTTCCGAACCCCAACTGTCCCTCCTCCCCACCCCCCATCCTCAGGAATAACATCAAGTCAGTGATCAATTTACAGCAAAGGGGTGAACACAGCAGCTGTGGGTTTCCATTGAAGCCTGAGAGTGGCTTTACCTACTTACCTCGTACATTTATGGACAATGGCAGTGAGAATCTCAGCTTCTTACACTTTTTGAATATCTACGTATATAAATACATCGTATATCTCTATAAATTGTCTTTTATGCCCATTTTGATACCTTCAAACTCTTTATTTGTTTATTCATACTCTATTTCTACCTGTAAGTCATGCTATGTTGGAGCACTGGCGTGGAAATGAGCACTCACGGCCTTAGCATTCGGCATCGTTGCAATTACACAAATTCCTTTATGTTCTCTTCTTCTTCCTCTCTAAGCATGTAATATTGTTTCTCCATTATCTATGTCATGGTGCACATGGCTTTGTGTGCTTTAGCGTATGACGTAAATCTCATGTCGGTGTGGCCTACCATGATGGCCGCGCAGCATGGTTTATTTATTTTTCGCAATGCGACCTTGTTTATTTTTTCTATGACTCACACATACATGAATACATCCCATGAACACATACATGAATACATCCCACAT
This sequence comes from Myxine glutinosa, assembly GCF_964187855.1. NCBI lineage: Eukaryota > Metazoa > Chordata > Myxini > Myxiniformes > Myxinidae > Myxine > Myxine glutinosa. Next base: position 15,685,295 of record NC_136272.1, on the reverse strand, counting down.
ACATGAATGCTGAAAGTTCGCTTGGTAAACGAAGGTCAGTGCCGGGTTACCATGGCACCGGACCCACAATCAGAAGGTGCCCAAAAGCGACCAAGATATTTTTTAAGTGTACACGTCCTCTTCTTCTTTAACGGTCACCATTATCCCACCTTTATTGTGGGTTGGCCTAAGTCTTCACAAAACGGCTGGCCAGACCTGACGTTTGACGAGTTACCTGACCTGCTCCATCTGCAACTTGAATTTATACATACTAGGGCATTGCCCGTACTATATCTATATCTAAAATTATATCCCCCCCCCTCTATTTACATGCAATGGTTTGGTCCAAAGCGAACGGCTTCCGGAGTTTGGTAAAGAAATCGCCATCGCGTGCACAAACGCGCAGGAAAGCGAATGAATCGCAAATTCGGTTTTATTAGTTTTAAAACATAGTTTAACGCCAACATAGTTTGCAAACGTGAAATAAATGAATACGCTCTCAAATGTGCCATCCGAGGCAGAGTGTGTCTTCCACGTTCGGCACACGCGATCGTTCGCTGCTCTCTGATTGGTTGAATCGTTTTTTGGACATAGCTCGGTAAGTAATTGTCCGATTAATATGAAACCTTGAAAAGGCACATCCTCGGGTCCCCAGCAATATACCTGGCAAGTTAAAAGTATATCGGACCCGTGGTTGTCGAGAAACAGCGGTCACAGACAAACGTACAGACGTACAAACGTACAGACGTACAGAGATTACTGGAATTATAGATAGATTGTAATTTAAACGTACATACACCTGTGTGCTGTGTTAAGACTTCTGCGTTAATCTCCTGTCTTTTGCAATGCTTACCCAAATGGGGGCCTACAAGTTTATGTGGCGCCAGGCCCACAAAAAGTTTTTTTGTTTTTTTTAAAGTAAAATATATATATTTATTTTCCTTTTTGTTCCTGAGTACTATGTAAGGTCACAATGCTTTGTTTTCTTTGTTCACGCCGGATGGGATCATCAGGTCGTCCGTGAGCATTATGTCCTTGGTTGTGTGGGTGTTTTATTTATTTACTAGTATAAAGCCCGTCAAAAATGACGGGTTGGAACAGTTTTTGACGGTACAGCTGCGTGAGCATGCCAAAGTCTGAAGTCTGGGCCTAGTGTCAGGGGTGCTTATATCAGACGTAAATGAACACTCGTTTTACTCTGCGCACATTGCACGTCACGTGCAGCAAATTTCGCCTCCCTGTGCCTTGTATTCATTGTGATTACAAAAATACCGCTTCTGTACACCGGCCTTGAGGCTCAGGCTTGAGTGTCCTCACCACATACGGTAGTTTTCAAGCTACCGTCTACAATTCCAATGTAAGAGGCATGATTGCTCTTCTTTTGGGTATTTTGGGTCTTCAAAGCCCTTGGGGGTCTTTTGGGTCCTTGGGGTCTTTTGGGTCCTCTTGGTCTTTTGTATCCCTGGGGTATTTTGGGTCTTCAGGCTCTTTTGGGTCTTCAGGGTCTTTTCAGTCTTTTGGATCTTTGGGGTATTTGGGGTCCTCTGTGTCATTTGGGTCTTCTGGGTTGGTGGGTCCTCATGGTTGTTTGGGTCTTTTGGATCTCCAGAGTCTTTAACAGTCTTCAGGGTATTTTGGGTCTTCAGATCCTTGGGGTATTTTGGGTCCTCTTTGTCATTTGAGTCCTCAGGGTTGTTTGGGTCCCTTAGATCCTCGGGCTCTTTTGGGTCTTTTGGGGGACAGACAGACACACACACACACACACACACACACACACACACACACACACACACACACACACACACACACGCACGCACGCACACACACACACACACACACACACTGTGTTTTATATGGTAGCTGCACTGCCACTGCTCGCTTCTAGTAACAGGAAGTGGTACAAACTCGACACGTCTCATCCACGGATATGTCTCGCATTCCTATATTTCCGTAAGTCCGATTTTGCATCCATGGACAGAATAATTAAGGTTTACCATTTTGAAATTGCCACTCTTTCATAATTTCGAAAGTCACGTGTTCTTCAACACAAAAAATACCTAACAAACGGTGAGGCCAGCTTGTCTTTCAAGTAAGAATATACAATAAATCTGATTGTATTACTGTTTATAAACCTGTATTATAATTATTTGTTTATTTTTTACCTTGCCAGTATTTTTCTACAATTTCTGCTGGAAAGACTATGGTGTGGTTTCCCTCACCGCCATCTTGGATATGGTGAAGGTGTTGACATTTGCCTTGCAGGAAGGAAAGGTTGCCATTCACTGCCATGCTGGTCTGGGCCGTACCGGTAAGATACCTGTTCGTCTGAGTGAGACTTTGTCAGCAGAAGACTATAAGTGAACTGATGGCACCGAATGCTCATTCTGGAACACTCTTCGGCCGTTATACCATATATTGTTTTGTTTTTCCTTTCAATAATTAGGCTTCCAAAAGAAACTTCATCAATAACACGGTTTGGTGGCCATATTGGATTTAAACATAAAACTTTAAAAATACACTTCTCCGAAACCGCTTATCCGATCGATACGAAACTTGAAGCATATGTCCACATACCGATGGGGGGAAACTATTTGCAAATTTTGATGTCATGTCATGTGGTTTGGCTGCCATCTTGGCTTTAAGCAATAAATTAAATAACGTTTTCCAGAGAACCACTTAACGGATCAATGCGAAATGTCATGCATATGATCAACTACTGATGGGGGAAAATAGTTGTAAACTGTGATGTCATCAGTCATGTGGTATGGTGGCCATCTTGGATTTAAGGAAAACATTTAAACAGCTCTTTCTTCAGAACTGCTGAAGGGATCAATACGAAACTTCATACGTATGATTGTATCCACATGAGGATTTTTTTTTGCAAACTGACATCAGTCATGTGGTATGGCAGCCATTTTGCCTTGAAGACTATCATCACTGCTCGCTGTTCTAGATACTTCCGCCACCAAAGGTGGATGGAGGTTGTGTTTTCACCCCCTGTCTGTCTGTCTTGTCTGTCTGTTTGTTTGTGAACAAAATATCTCAAAATGTTGTGGACGGATTTGGACGAAATTTGGCAGAGACGTAGTGTATGTGACAAGGACGAAATGATTCGATTTTGGTGAAGGTACAGATTCGGATCCGGCTACTATAATTTTTTAAGTAATTCTTCACCATTGGGAGACAGGGCCAAAAACGATACATAGCAGAATAGCTCAAAAAGTTATGGATGGATTTGGACGAAACTTGTGGGACAGGTTGTGTGTGTGACAAGGAAGAATCGATTCCATTTTGGTAAGCATCAGGATCCAGCTCGTAGAATTTTTAAAGTGATTCTTCACCATTGAGTGATATGGCCAACCAGGTGGAGGTACAGTTTGCTCTCTACTGAGTGACGTTTCATGCATTTTCTTTCTCATCATGTTTTTCCCTTCTATGTACGGTACTATAGTTTAACCCTCTTTATGCATACATCATCATTGTTATCAATGCATGTCCCGCTCTCCATAAACCATTCGTTATATCAACTAATGATCGTTCATTCCTGTATTAGTTATATCATTCGTATATTAATTAGTTACATCATTAGTTATATTATTAGTTATATCATTCCATTCCTATATTAGTTCATTAGTTATATCAACTAAAGATAATCATTCATTCCATGGCGTAGTCAGGTTCACTATGTTAACAAATATAATTTCGTTCAACATTTTGGTAGATTAGCAAAACTATACATTTTTGGAATATTCAGAGCATGAGGAATCCAAAAATTAATGTTTACATTTGCGTAGACACCTTTGCGAAAATGACACTCAGGACAGTGATGATGTATAGTTTTGCTAATCCCAAAATTTTGAACGAAAAAACATAGTGAACCTGACTAGTAGTATCTTGTTTTATTGACAAAATAACGATTACGTTGGTTTTTTGATACTATGGCAAAAATGTTCCAACTTTTGAAAAAAATTCAGATTTCAGCAAAATTATCAACATGTTTTATTTCCATTGCATCCGCTGTTGCAGGTGTGCTGATATCATGCTACCTGGTGTATTCTGCTCGATTCTCGGCTGATCAGGCCGTGCTAGCTGTACGTAGACGCCGCCCTAACGCTGTACAGACACGTGAACAGCTGCTGTGTGTACAAAAGTTTGCGCAGTTCCTCTGGCCACTGCGGTCTGTGTTCCCTGGTGTACCAGGCCTTCCTAGAGACAACGAGGACAAACCCAGAGCATCAACTCAACCTTTCAACCTTTCACAGTTCCTTAAGCACCAGCAGCATCTACTTCATGGGTGTGTTTGTGCTGTGCAGATTATTTAGTACTTTTTAACCTGGTATTATAGAAGGTAAAGGCTGGCAGGATGGCCTAGGCCCGAAGGGTACACACACACACACACACACACTCATCTCTAAGCTATCTAATCTAGGTTCGAATCTCGACTTGGCTGTAAACTGTCATTGTGGTGTTTCACGGGAAGGGTGACAAATTCCTGCTGGGAGGGCAATGGCAAACCACCCAGTATAACACTAGACTTATGGACTTATGACGGTTTACGTAAAGGAATAGAACCAGACTGTGTGGGGTTATGGTTTGAAGGTCCGCTCTGAGTCTGGTAGGTCATTGGTTGGAATCCCGGCTGAGTTATACAAAAGACTTCAAAAATGGTACGAGCTGCTTCGTTGCTTTATGCTCGAAATTTGTAAAGAATAGAGCAGCAGACCAAACAACCAAATGTTGGCAACCATTGCACATGCTTTGATAGGCCTAATGGCCTCCTCCTGCATCAAAGTTCCTTGTGAGGTAACTCATATTATAATACTTTGTGAGGTTATTTTGAAGTAACCACCTTGCCACATATTGAATTGCACTTTTGCCATTAGCAAAACGTAGTGCCGTACCTGAAAGAGAGCAGAACAATGAACATCATCAGAACTAGGATAGAGGCACCATTACTAACAAATATGAAGTTTAGACAAAAAGTCTTTGCCCTTTTCATTCGATAAAATTTAACGCAAAGTAATCAGTTTTTGTACTTTTTCATCCTGATTCTCTAATTGTCTAATCCTTTTATTGATGTGTGTGACATGAACCAGGTACGAGGCACGGAAGCTGAGATTTCTCCCAAAGATTGTGCATGTTGTCTGCACCTGTCTCCTGAAGGTGGCCACACGGACATACGAGTAAGAGAAATGGGATAGTTTGGTAAAATAATTTCAAATACATTTTGGTCCACGTGACGTTGGTGATTCCGGCCTTTCTGTACGCCGGTTCTTCTTCAGCGAATGGCAATCATTCATTCCATGGTAGGTGATGGTCTTGTTAGTTTTGTCGTTACAGCTATTGGCATTTTGATTGTATTTGTTGTTCAAAATCTTTCTAAACTCAAGGGTTCCTTCTGTTTTGGTGAATGAGCAGATGGTAGAATATTTTGGATGATTTGCCGAACGAACATACACTTGGGCTGACTATAAAGTTCAATCAATCAATCAATCAATCAATTCGGTTTTATTAGAATGAAAGAAAAAAAAAGAAAAAATGTACATGACTGTAGTCCACGGACTAATAATGTCAAGTTTAAAATGTAAATAATTTCACATAGTAAAAAATACATTATACAGACAGAAAAAGAAACCAATCATCTATTTGCATTGGTGAATCAATAAAAACAGAAGAAATTCATTTCAAAGGTTGAAATGCTTCGGTCAATATATTGTTGCGGATCTCGACGCCGGCCTTCTCCCCTTACCAAGGGGAGATTAGTCCCCTTGTCTTTGACTGGCCTGGTGGGACCCGGGACCTATGACGTCCTTCCCAGACAGCGCGAAATAGGGTATTAGGACTAGAATCGCTATTACCTAATTACTCACGCTGCCGTGAAACGAGGAAATAAGCCCCTCACGAACCACGCGTGTTGAGACGCCGAGCGGTGCGTACACGCGATCCGTGCCGTTTATATGGTGAACCCGGTTCTAGCGATCTTATTCGTACCACGCTTAGTCAATGGATAAATCATAAAAGCGGTCGAATTGGAAAAAGGAAGAACAGATTTATTTACACTATTCACAATGGTTCAGAGAAAAAGGGGACACAGTGCAGCCTTAAAACAGTCTTAACTTAATACCCAGGCCAAACGGGCCCGTCACACACACACTCACATGGGGCTTGCAGCTACAGGATGATGGTCCGCATCCAAGGATGGCTCCCGTGCAGCTCCCTCCCGTTTCCGGCTCGCCCCTGCAGATGGTAAGTAGAGAAGGCAGGAGCTCTCCACGTGTCGTTTGGCGCACAAGGGTTAATACGGGGCGATTTGGTAGGGAGCGGACTTCGGCGGTTAATCACTGGCAGGTATTACCGCGTTTACTCGCATGGCTGAAGTAGGCGCTATTCGCCACCGGCGCGTCTGGGTGCAGCCGTGTACTCAACGCCTCTTCTTCCTCTCCTCTAGCGCGTACGTTATACTGCGCGAGTTACAGTTCAATGCCTCCAAAGCGAGTGATGCGAGTCAAGTTCTCTCCACACAAGTCTTGTCACCAATGCCGTGTGCAGGCGAGTCCTCCAGCGCCAGTCCTTCTCATAAGTCCTCCGATGTAAGTGCTCTCCCAACAAGTCCTCGTGAGTCCTGTTCAAGGGCTTTGTGCATCGACTTATACAGGCACGCCCCGCGAACCTTCTAGAACTCACCAGACGCGCCTCTCCACGCCCCCTCATGCCATGCCGTTTGAGCCCTGGTTGGCTAGTGGCTATTACCATCATCGCCTCTGACGCTCCGCCTTGATGCCGCCCCACACCAACCTCGCGCTCCTCCTTCTTAGGCCTACCTCGTGTTACTCGACTAGGGAGCGAGCAAAGGGCAGCAAAATGCTGCGGGCAGCCAAAGCGTAATAAACGGAGCGGGTCAGCCAAATGGGGCGCGGGATCAATTATGCCCATTGAGGTGGAATTGGAGGGTGGACGCAAAATGACCGGGACCTAAACTCATGTCTTTACACAAGGCAGATATTACTAGGGGAAATGGCCTATACTTACACATACTATGACATAAGTAATACTACAGGTGGCCTACGTGTTGCTCGTGGACTAACTATGGGGGGAAACCCTTTAACCTTTAATGATCAAGATGTGCAATTCTCAAAAGCGTAGCACTGCCCCCCTCCCTTGCCAGACTCGTCCCCGAGGTGAACTCACACAGGTGAGAACGACCGGTTTTGAGAAAGGTTCGGGATTAGTTTTAACAAATTATGTGTGACACTTAGATGTGGTTTCCCTCTACATTTAATCTAACACCCTGTATGTGACAGTTTTACCTGTACCTACTGCGTTGTGTAACTAACTACAGACTCACACCCACAGCTAACCGAATTGCGGAATGAATTCTCAAACTACACATAAAGCCGGTGGGGAGCATGTTATTTACAACACTAAACTAATTATATAAATTTCTATAACCCAGGACCTGTTCTTTTGTGGAAAGAAATTTGGAGGGGGGAAAACAACAATGCACCAATGCATCAATACACCAATACACAAAAATGCACAGTTCACCATTTCAAATGTCATATTAAAATGTTACATTTGCTGCTTGGCTGCTGCTTGGCTGCATCTTCTTGCTTCCTGCTTCGTCTTCGGTGTGCCATAATAAAGACCTACAGGTCTTCTTTCCTGACACACCAGAATAAAATGCACAAACCGTGTCCGTTTTTATTGACCAGCAGAGCCAAACTTTTGGTCCATCTGCGTGACATCGACACCACTTAAAACCAGTGGTCCGCAGGTGCAAGGTAACGTTCGCAGCAAATGACCGCTCAGTAAAGATGCCAGGCCACAGAACGTGTGGTCCATAAGGTGTATTGGTGCAGTAAAAGGTAGCAGGGGCGCCGCACAAGTGTAGCCATGCGCACAGTTCAAGATTCCTGCACACTCCCCTACAAAATGGGTCCATGGGTGAGGAGGAAGACAAAGCACAGTTAGCCAAGGAAAGGACGCAAAGGTACACACAATACAAGGCAATGCAACATGAGGGGCGTGGGAGAGCGAGCAGAGAAAGCTCGTCCCTAACCGTTCGTACCCCCCATGTCAGCCTACACTACCCTTGCCCTTCACTGTATTTACAATTTACAAATTCGTCACTATATCTGTCTCCCATATCCCCCTCTATGCCAAATTCGTCGTCCAATCCCTCCCAAGAAGGAAGAGATGGAATTACACACAATGTCAAATCACGTCATGATGCGTCTTTACCATCCAAATCGTTCACAAAACCGGTGTGTAGTTCCGTCTCCTTGGTGAGTGGATGTGGATGGTGCGAAGAGATTCCTCATCCTAACTATACTCTAATAACATTAACTCCGTTACACTACCCGGGGTCATGCCCTGCCAATCGGCATATTTACACTATGTGGTTCTAAAAACCAATTCCCATTGACCCACCCTGTGGTGCCTTCCAATTTGGGTCTCACTCCCAATTTTTCAATCTGTGCCTTTGCACAATTTTGGGGCTGGGTCATGTGGCTCCCCTAGCAGGTCTACCTGCCTGCGCACCTCCGCCACTGAAGTCGCCACCCAAGCTTACCTTGCTCCTTGCGACTACCCTAAATCGGGGAAGGCCCCTCCTGGCTCTCTCACCCCTCTGATGCCCTCTCTGGCATTGGGCTACCTGGGTCCTTTCCTAGGATCCTCGGGCCCCACTGAACACTACTCTGACTGGCTCCCAGAGCCTACCTGCGGCCTCACCTGGCCGACAAACTACCTGTGGAGGAGTGCCCCAATAACCATACGCACCAACAAAGCCCACACGCCCAGCCATTCCACTCACTCACACACCCATCCAAGCACTTCATTGCCACTACCTGCACCACAGGTGTCAATATTCAACAATTTACCTAAACCCTCTACCTGACTTTTAAACTACCCTCCCCGAGTATCCGTGAAGGGGTCCATCTTCCCCCATTCACTCCTTCGCACCATGCACTCCACACCACTCGTTCCACACCATTCATTCCACATACCAAGTCCTCTTGCACACTTCTTGAGCTCTCATTCCTCTTTCCATACACTCCAACACAATCCATATGTCCTCAATACACCACTTATACCCCTCTACATACACACAGCATCATCTAACTAACTACTTCCCTCTAATACTCGTGCTCTCCCGTCTTCCCTTACACTAAGCACTTCCCTCGTCATTATCATCCTTCTAATCTCTCTACGTCCCCTCTACCTGTACAAAAGTCACTACTTAAATCTTGTCATCTACTGGCATTTCTAAATCCCTAACAATATCCTAGCCTGCCCTCGGCTAGTTTTCACTGCCACCCCATAATCTAGAGCTCATGTGCCCCAACTGTGAGGGATGGTAGATCTACCATCCCTCTACACCGGACACCATTCCCCATCACAATCACCCCCCAGGCCTCTGCACTATGAGCCCCCCGTCATTAGAGGTACTGGGTCCTGCCTGGGCCTCTAAAACCCAGGCGATCCATGAGGGCGCCTGCTCGCCGGTGTAGGGTCTTACCCGGTCGGCATGGACGATCCGAGGGAGGGCTCGTGGCCCCATTTTGATCTTAATGACCACGTGACAAATTTGTGCCAGGATGACCCCCGGGCCTTGCCAGGGTGAGGTGAGCTTGGGACACCTGCCCTTCCGCCTCCGTGGATTGAAGAACCAAATCTTCATCCCCAGAGAATACTGACTCCCCTGGCTCTGGTGGTTGTACCTGCGCTTCATTTTGGCACCCGCCAGCTTCAGCTGGCGGCGTGCGAAGGCATGGACCCTCTCCATGCCTTCCTCCAGGTGATGTGCATAGCCCTCCCCCGGCGGTCTATTAGAGGTCTCTGGCACGGGACCGCATAGCAAGTCGGCAGGAGCCCGCAACTCCCGCCCTTACATGAGCAACGCTGGACTGCATGCGGTGGCCCCGTGCTGGCTGGTTCGGTAGGCCATTAACAAATACGGGAGATGTTCGTCCCAGTCATCCTGACGGGTGGTGGTGAACAATGCGAATTGTTGAACCAGGGTTCGGTTGAATCTTTCCACCATCCCGTCAGATTGAGGTCTTAAGGGCGTTGTTCTTGTCTTTCTAATTGACAGGAGCCTGCACACATCTTTTAACAATTGGCTTTCAAAATTTCGACCCTGGTCAGTGTGCAGCTCCTCCGGAATCCCATGCCGACATACAAATCCTTCCACGAAGGCCTGTGCTACCATCCCGGCTTCTTGGTTGGGGAGGGCATAGGCCTCCGGCCACTTGGTGAAATAGTCCATTACAACGAGGATGTACTTATTACCTTGGCGGGTGCGGGGTAGTGGTCCTAGAATATCCATAGCCACCCGCTCAAGGGGGGCCCCCACCTGGTGTAATTGAAGAGGGGCCCTCATCCTCCGTGCCGGTCCCTTTTTAGCAGTACAGGCGTCGCATCTCTGACACGAGTCCTGTATATCGCGCCCCATATTTACCCAATAGAACCTCCGGCAGACCTGAGATGTTGTCTTTGTCCTGCCCAAATGGCCGCCGGGGCCGGTACCATGTACCTGCTGTAATATTGTGTTCTTGAATTTGTCTGGGACAATCACCAGCCAGGAAGTTCTCTCAGAGGGAATCTCTTCCCATTTGCGATACAAGATGTTACCTTTCAATTCCAGGGTTTGCCACTGAGCCCAATATGCCTTTGTTGGCGCCCCGAGGGGGGGTGACCTCTTCCCCATTAGGTCTTCTCCCTAATCGAACCCATTCGTACACCGGTCCCAGTACGGTATCCTCCCGCTGGGCCGTGCTCCAAGCCAAAGTTCCAAATTCTTCATCGGCGGTTAGTGGCAAGATTGGCCCTCTCACCCGGGTTGCACGGACTACGAGGGTAGGGGTGGAGTCTGCCAATTGCTCCCTCTCCTCGTGTCTCGCACAAAATTTAAAGTTTTCCCCCAAACAAGGACATCGAGAGAGTGCGTCGGCATTCCCATGGGCCTTCCCGGCCCTATGGGTCACACTGCAATCGTACTGCTGCAACTTTTCCAACCACCTTGCAATTTGGCCCTCAGGTTCCTTGAACCGGAGGAGCCATTGCAGGGAGGAATGGTCAGTTCGAACTTGAAATTTCCGCCCGTACAAGTACGAGTGGAAATGGCTCATGGCAGCCAGCATAGCCAATAACTCTTTACGAGTGACGCAATAATTTCGTCCGGGCCTACTCATGGCCCGACTATAATACGCGATCACTCTCTCCATGCCCCCTTTTGTCTGGGACAAAACCGCGCCCAATCCTTCCTGGCTTGCATCCGTGTCCAGGGTAAATGTCCCGTCACTCGTGGGGTAAGCTAGAATGGGTGCGGATGTCAAACACCCCTTCAATGCTAGGAAGGCCTCTTGGCACTCCCTTGCCCAATTAAATCTCGTCCCCTTCTCCGTAAGCCGGTGAAGGGGCCGGGCCAACTCTGCAAATTTTGCCACAAAACGCCGGTAGTAGGAGCAGAGTCCCAAAAATCCCCGCACCTCCTTGATGGTACGTGGTGTGGGCCACTCCACTACCACTGCAATTTTGCCTGGGTCTGTTTTTACCCCCTCGCGACCAATGACGTGACCTAAATAGGCCACTAAAGCGCGGCGTTACGCGCGCTGCTTGTGAGCAAGGAGGAAGCGGACAAGCGGTAACATATAAACGTCTTTATTGTAAGACTACACTGTAACACTCAACTCCTCCGGGCTGGTCGCCCGGTGTATCCCATGAGGCCACGCCTACCCCTCGGGCGTGGCCACCGCCCACTTGGTGCGTGGAATGATGTCACCACGCCAGTGGGCTTTTGTGTCCGCCACACCACCTCTTTAGCAAACAAAGTGCACTTACTCGGACTCAGCTTCAACCCTGCCTGTCTGAGGCACCCAAACACCTCGTCCAAATTAGCTATGGCTTGGGGAAATGTTTTAGCATGCACCAGGATGTCATCCAGGTACAACAGGCATGACTGCCATGGCATGCCGCCCAGTACATGCTCCATCAATCGTTCAAAGGTGGTGGGGGCGTTACACAAACCAAACGGCATCACAGTGAACTGATACAGTCCCTTACCTGTGGAAAATGCCGTTTTCTCCTTCCCTGCCCTATCCATCTCCACCTGCCAATACCCACTCTTCAGGTCCAAGGTTGAGAACCAATTTGAGCCCGCAACGGCATCGAGGGTATCGTCAATTCTTGGCAGGGGATATGAGTCTTTGAGTGTCACGTTGTTCAGTTGGCGATAGTCCATGCAGAAACGCGTGGTCCCATCTGTCCATTTTCCCATTTCATGCCCAACCCTGGTGTTGGGCATGCGGCCGTAAAACATTGCTTCAAAAAGGGGACCGAAAAACAACAACTACCACGGTTCCCGAAAAAGGCCAACCCCCGCTTGCGGGGAAAAATGGCCTCTAAAGGTGGGTTTTTTTTTTTTTTATGCCCAGTGTGATGCCTATCTTGAGGAGGGGAACGGGGGGGAGGGGAGGAGAGGGGGGGGAGGGGAGAAGAGGGGGGGAGGGGAGAAGAGGGGGGAGGGGGAGAGGGGAGGAGAGGGTGGGAGGAGGAGAGGGTGGGAGGGGGGAGGGGAGGGGAAGGGAGGAGGGCGAGGGGGAAGGGGGAGGGGGAGGACGATTCGATTCGATTTTGGTGATGATCTGAATATTGATTCGGATATAAGAATTATTTAATTTTTTAAGTGATTCTTCACCATTGGGAGATAGGGCCAAAAACGATACATAGCAGGATATCTCAAAATGTTATTGATGGATATGGACGAAACTTGGACATGTTGTGTTTATGACAAGGAAGAATCGATTCAATTTTGGTGAAGATCTGGATTCGGATCCGGCTAGTATAATTTTTAAGTGATTCTTCACCATTGAGTGATATGGCCAACCAGGTGGAGGTATGTATGCTGTCGACTGAGTGCCGTTCGAGTTAAATCAGTGTTTGACCTCATGTTTTGCTTTGTACTTTCCTGTCATAACATCCGCAATTGGAAAGGCGATTCCGTCATTCCCAACATTCAGTTAGATCTCCCAGAGGGAGACACCTTATTTGACTTGGGTGCTTCTTAACACCGATGGGTGTGTCATATCTGGGGTTTGTCAATGCACAAGATGAGTTTAAAATGACGATATTTATTATTAATAATGTTTGGAAGGAGTGAGCGGGTGGGCGATGGGAGTGGCAGTTGTACCAGCTGTGAGGGATGTTATAAATATATATTTTTTGTTTGGTTTTGGGGCCACAACACAAATTATACTAGATTTTTGCATCTATTGGTAAAAGGGGAAGTGGCGTGTGTGTGTGTGTGTGTGTGTGTGTGTGTGTGTGTGTGTGTGTGTGTGTGTGTGTGTGTGTGTTATCCACTGCCATAGATCGTTTGCACTAAGAGTAAATGGTACAAACTCGACACCTCTCATCCACGGATATTTCTCGCATTTCTCTATATTTCCGTGAGTCTGATTTGCATTTAGGAACAGAACTATTATGGTTAACTATTTTGAAATTTCCACTCTTTCATCTAAATTCTGAAAATTTTGTTTCAAAGACGATTTGAATTCCAGATTTCATAGTGTCTGCCGAGCAGAACCGAGTCGGCGAAAACGCACACACAGCGAATGCTCAAAAGGCCTTGTTTAGCATCCGTACGTCATTGAGAAAGTTGCCTTTTGTAAATGACAATGAAATTATTTCAAAACCACCCGAATGTTTGTTCTCAGGCCAGAGAGAAAGTCTTCTGATCCCGGGGATATGAAAAAGCCAATTTCCCAGCACGTGTTGTTGTGCTTGCAAGGTTGCAGCGATTGCTCGCTACAAGATCTTCCATCGGGGAGTTGCACTGAGCTGATGAGTGAAATGGAACGACTTTCCTCCTTTCAAAAATTCTCACGTCCTCTCTGCGCCAAGTTTCGCTGCCGTAGCTCCAGTGACTCACAACTGCTGGACCACGCGCGGAATGGATTGATGTGCGGAGATGAAAAACCAGGTACTTTCATTTTTCCATTGTTGTTGCTTTCAGGTGCCAGTGATCTGATCGAAGCTAAAAAGGATTTTTCCATCAAGTGAATTTCTGGTCTTGCTATATATTGATTTGCATCAAATGAGACATAGGAGGAAATCTAATAACATTTTTTGAATGGCAATGATGAACAATGGTTAAGAGACAATGGTAGTTATTCCAACATTTTGGCTAAACAGAGGAACAAAGAAGAAAAGGGGAAAAATATATTTTCATGAGAAAGGAGGAAGAGCAAAAAAAATGTCTGAACTAGAACGCCACTCAGTAGAGCGCATACTCCCGCCGTGGGTCAAGTTGGAATAGTACGATTTCACAAAAGTTTGAGGGAGTAGTTCAGTGACAACACAAGACAAGACAACACAAGAACAGATATATATTTAGAATATATAGAACTAGAAGATAATGTTAAAAAAAAACAAGGCAATTTCACTTACATTTTCGGATTCAGCGTTCAATTCCATGTAAGTGAGTGTATTTTGAGGCATGTGTGAGTTCAAATAAAATTGTAAGCCAGGAAAAACGTTCGTTTCATTCCTTAGGGATACAACATGTAAAACTGGCCCAAACGTCAAAACAAAACTCGCTCAAAGTCGTACAAGCTAATGCGACCACTCATTCTTCTGGGAAGAATCCCGTGCACATGCTGGTCACACTTATAACTCACCTAAGTCTTTATAAGTTCATCAAATCCTGACACCGCCATTGACATTCGCTGAGGTAAATGTTTATATCTCTTCTGAGGTAAAAAAATTAATAAATGAATAAAAACAGTTTTAAAGCATTATACGTATCAAGCGATACATTTTATGAAACGAGGAAACCGAATACACACTTTGGTGGTTTTAAAATGACAGAATATGTCTTTATTAGAAAAAATAAAAAAGAATCTTGTAGACGACGCTGCTAATAAAATACACCGCTCTAACGCATAACCACGAGTTTAAACTACATTTACAACAAATATGAAAACTATTTTCATATCACAATGTTAAATATAGAATATATAGAAGATAATGTTTTTTTAAATGAGCCCTGTCTTCCAATGGTAAAAAAATCCTTCAAAAAATTCCTGGATCCGGAATAATATCCTGAGCTTCACCAAAAACTAATCAATTCTTCCTTATCCCATGGGCAATCATCCCACCAACTTTCATCCAAATCCGTTCAGAACTTTTCCAGATATCTTGTTCACAAACACACGTGCACACACGTGCACACACACACACACACACACACACACACACACACACACACACACACACACACACACACACACACACACGGACACGATCGAATGCATTACTCCCTGGCGGGAGTAAATATAATTGTTTAAGGAAGGGCACTGGGTAAGTGATGAGTGACAATGAGAACGAGAGTAACACAATAAGACATGGTAGTGAACAAGGACAAACGAGAAGATAATATTGGGAAATGTGAGAAAGATATTGTGGGGAATGTTAGGGAATTGGGTAATGTGAGAATGTAAGTAGAAGGGCATGTGGATGACAACAGAGAAAGAAGTGAGAAAAAACATGTCATTGTATTTGATTGTTGTGTACATATCAGAGGGAGGATCGACTGAGGTGAGGGAGTATTGTAAATGAAAGAAAATGGTTGTGAACACATTTAACCTTAACCCTTCCCCTACTTTCTAATCCCAATGCACCTGAAATCTCAACATATGAATTCCTAAGCACTGCCTCGTGTAAACTTTAACTCCTCATTCTCCAATATTCCCCCGATGGCAGATGCTGGTGCCTCTCGCACCTCTTCGCCATTGCATCTCCCCTGCGTTCCTTTACATTTACATAAAGACCTGTCCTCATCTCTGGGTTCTCAGAGTGTATCTTCTTTCTTCGCTCGTTCGTCGTCATCGTTTCACTCTCCTCATATATATTCTGAGACGGATCATCGGATGAAGGTGGCAGAGGCCTTGTCGGCTCCACCACCGGTGGAAGGCAGCATGGTGTGGTGCCAGGTTGCAGAATGGCAGGTGTGAAAGGGTGCCTTGGGAACCAGTGGATTTGAATTTGCATTCATAAAATGATTATCATGTATAAGGTCTGATTATATATTTAAGCTAGGGTAATGCAACTGCTTCGCCAATATGGCTCCGCGTAGTCCTTGCCCGTGACAATGGGTAGATGTCCTCTTTGACTGTCCTAAAAATAAATAAGTTTCATTTAAATCCCCTCAGCTGTTCTCAATGAAACGGAAAACCAAACACTTCATTGGAGTCATCAGAAGGAACCAGAAGAAGTAAAGAGCAAAGATGGAGTCATCAGGAGGAATCTGGATAGGATTCGGGTTTCAGCCGCTACTCCTCAACCCTCAAACCCATCCAGGCGCAGCCAAGTGAACCTTCCAGAAATATTTCTGCAAGAATTCACTTCTCCTAAGACAGACAGATAAAGAAAGAGAGAATAAAAGAAGCAAGAATTACAATGAATAGAGGGCAATATGAGAAAGTAGAACGAAATGTGAAAAGAACAAAGATGTTGGGAAGAACCCAGATATAAAGATTTCAGCAGTTCTTCCTCAGGCAAAAATGCAGCAACAGCTACAAGATACCAGAGGTCCATCAGCGGGGAAGCAGAATCCACACAGCATCAAGATATGGTACAATCGTAATGAAACGGGAAACCAAACACTGCATTGTAGTCATCAGAAGGAACTAGAATAAGTAAAGGGCAAAGATGGTGTCATCAGGAGGAACCTGGATAGGATTTGGGTTTCAGCTGCCACTCCGCTACCCTCAAACCCATCCAGGCGCACATTTTTACCAGACATGACAGGTTTCACATCAATCGGTGAAGCGGTTTCGGAGGTTTTTTTTTTTATATAGGCTTTCAAGATAATATGGCTGCCAAACCACATGACATATGACATATGACATCAAAAATGTACACTCTGCATATGTATGGGTAGGGGATCACATTTGTGAAGTTTCATTTTGATCGGATAAGGTTCGTTTTTCTATCCAAGATGGCTGCCAAACCACGTGACATACAACGTCATCATTTTCAAACTATATGCAGCAATGGTGTTAGATGACATTTGTAAAGTTTAGCATCAATTGGATAAGCGGTTTCTGAGAAATAATTACGTAATATTTTCCTTCAATCCAATATGGCTTCCACACTATGTGACGGATGACGTTTTCATGATCAACTTTTAATCGTCATGCCTAGTCAATGACACACGTAAAGTTTCGAGTCATTCGCTTCGGTGGCTTGGGAGAAGATTTTTTTTAAGGTTTGAGGTTTAAGGTTTTTAAATAATCCAATATGGCTGCCAAACCATGTAACCTATGATGTCATAAATGAAATATTTCAATACAAATCGGTCATAGATCATGTGCAATTTCAGATATTTAGGATAAGGCATTCAATTAAAACATTTGTGGCTGGTATACCACTTCACTGATGATGTAATCATGTCATTCTTTTGTTCCCCATTGGGAGTACTTGGCAATGTGCCACGCTGACAGCCTCTTCGAGGACAAAATGGCGTATCGGCCTGTAATGGAGGCGCTGACTCCCTCCAACAATAACTCACACGTGGTGATAAAACCTGAGACGCAGGTTTAATTGCACTAGCAATATATGACGATGTTGCGGACAATCCCTTTCCCGGGAAGCCACAACTCATTCGCGACCGATATCAAAAAAAAGTCCGCTTGCAGCCTCGACGCCACTCAGCTGTCTCTCTCCTCCTCTCTCTCCTCCCCTCTCTCTCTCCTCCCCTCTCTCTCTCCTCCCCTCTCTCTCTCCTCCCCTCTCTCTCTCCTCCCCTCTCTCTCTCCTCCCCTCTCTCTCTCCTCCCCTCTCTCTCTCCTCCCCTCTCTCCTCCCCTCTCTCTCCTCCCCTCTCTCTCTCCTCCCCTCTCTCTCTCCTCCCCTCTCTCTCTCCTCCCCTCTCTCTCTCCTCCCCTCTCTCTCTCCTCTCTCTCTCCTCCCCTCTCTCTCTCCTCCCCTCTCTCTCTCCTCCCCTCTCTCTCCTCCCCTCTCTCTCCTCCCCTCTCTCTCTCCTCCCCTCTCTCTCCTCCCCTCTCTCTCTCCTCCCCTCTCTCTCTCCTCCCCTCTCTCTCTCCTCCCCTCTCTCTCTCCTCCCCTCTCTCTCCTCCCCTCTCTCTCCTCCCCTCTCTCTCTCCTCCCCTCTCTCTCTCCTCCTCTCTCTCCTCCTCTCTCTCCTCCCCTCTCTCTCCTCCCCTCTCTCTCCTCCCCTCTCTCTCTCCTCCCCTCTCTCTCTCCTCCCCTCTCTCTCTCCTCCCCTCTCTCTCTCCTCTCTCTCTCCTCCCCTCTCTCTCTCCTCCCCTCTCTCTCTCCTCCCCTCTCTCTCTCCTCCCCTCTCTCTCTCCTCCCCTCTCTCTCCCCTCCCCTCTCTCTCCTCCCCTCCCCTCTCTCTCCTCCTTCTCTTCCGGTTATTTTGCCGCGTTTTCCTTTTTCCGTCACAAACATTTATTTTTATCTTTTACTAAAGTCATCTCCATTTCACACAAAAATCTTAACAACATTACCTGAAACTAAAAATATTCTACAAGTATACAATAACAACAAAGGCGGAAGTGACAGATCTGTAACACATGGGTGTCACTCCTGTCCTGAAAGTCTCGTGTCAATCGGACATGTGTTTGCTGAGAAAAATGAGGTTTAGCCCGTATGGACGGACGGACGGACAGACAACCCGAAAACGTATTGCTTCCGGCCATCTTCGGGGCGGAGGCATAAAAACAACTATCGAATCACAATCATTCCTCCTTCCGCGCCGTCTTTACTCTATCGTTCTCAAAACACAAAATATGAACATTGCAAAAGATGTCTGTCCTGAGTTTAATAACAATATCAGACCCATGGAGTCAGTTAGACAAAGATTTATTGCATTGTCTACTCTTCAAAATGTTTTTTTCACTTTGGTTTTTTGAACAAATGGCTTACAAGACCAAACTAGTCAACACTTGTTCTTCTTCTTCTTTTTAACAGCAACAATTATTCCCACTTTTTGTAGAGTTGGCCAGGGGGGAGAGGGGTGAGGGATTTTTGGCCCAAGTCTTTCACAAACCGGCTGGCCAGACCTGACGCTCGTCTGCAGTTCGCGCAGGAATTTATGATTTGTTCAGGATGCCGGCGATGGCTTGCCTACTTTTTGCGAAGGACACCTTGGGATCTTTAACGTTCACCAACTAATGCGAGCAGATGGGACGCCCAGTTTAACGTCCATCCGAGGGATAGCACACGCAATGATGAATCCCTACCTGTGAAATACCTAGATGACAGTTTATAGCTGAGCGGAGATCCAAACAAACTATCCAACACTATACCAATAAATAAATTTGTAACAAAGATATAACAATGAAAGTTTATTAATTACGAGGTTTTTATAACCCCCGTCCCCTCCCTTCACCCCCCACCACTAATTGGAGTGATATCTTGCGATAATTGCCAGCTTATAGGCAGACAACTGCAGCTCAAGATTTTTTTGACATGTGTATATATATATATATATATAACCACATTTAGAGGCCATTTTTCCCCGCAAAGCGGGGGTTGGCCTTTTTCGGGGACCGTGGTTGTTGTTGTTTTTTGGTCCCCTTTTTGAAGCAATTTTTTACGGCCGGATGCCCTTCCTGCCGCCAACCCTTTTTGTCGCTTTTTACGACAAGCAGGGAATTACCAGTGAACATGAACTGGTACTCAATTAGCCGACCTAGGAAGGATGACAGGCTGAGTCAACCCCCTGGCGTTAATTCAGCGATCGACCGGGATTCGAACCCAGGATCCTGGGATCCTAGGCTGGCACCCTAGCCGCTAGCCCAACACCAGGCTATCATGTAATCATGTGTAATCTATATATATATAAAACACAGTTTGTGTGTGTGTGTGTGTGTGTGTGTGTGTGTGTGTGTGTGTGTGTGTGTGTGTGTGTGTGTGTGTGTAATGTTACCGATAGACTCCTAAACGGAGAGGCTTACGTGCTTGATATTTGGCATAGACATGGCCATTGAGCCTGGGACGAACATGGCCGAACTCAAAATATTTGACGATCCATATTTTTTATTCATATTTGCCTCAGTGCATTTCAGCGCACGGAATCAACGGAATCAGAGCAGGTGGGCGCTGATTCGCTCAGAGCGATCACGTGATGACGCTATGAACGCTATGACGCTATGAACGCTATGACGCTATGAAAAAAAAATCGCTATGACGCTATGAAACGCTATGACGCTATGAACGCTATGACGCTATGAAAAAAAAAAATCGCTCGCTTTGCCAAGGGGCTCGCTCCCCCCCCCCCCCGTTCCCCTCCCCCTCCCCTCCCCCCGCCCGGCAATGCCGGGTACTTCTGCTAGTCTTACTATAATTCACCAAATGTCCGTCCGTCCGTCCGTCCGTTCCCAGGTACCGCAAAAACGGCTGAACCGATCGCAACGAAATTTTGGGTGGGTAATCCTGGGACCTATATTGTTTTTTTTCTATATTGTTTTGCTATATTGCTATATATATTGCTATATTGCAAAATAATGGGTTTGCTATATTGTTTTTCCAATTTCAGCTTTGGTCTCCAGCATTTTCAGGTTTGGACTCCCGCCTAACGTTATTGTCCCGGGTGCCGCACAAACGGCCGCACCGATCGCAACGATACACCTCCATGCCCGTGGGATTCCCACGGGTGACCCCACTAGTATAAACGATACAAACTTTCTTTGAAAGTTTTTTTTTTTTCAATCAGAGATGGTAGAAATAGTGAGAATACTTTTTCCACTATTTCTAATTATAAATACTTTTTGTGTAAGAGGCACTGTTTGCGTGTGACAACTTGTTAACAATTATTACACTCATCCATTAGTAGATTGATGCAATGAAAAACTGCAACATGTTTGATTGCAGGTTTTGGGACGTGAACCCATCATGAAAGACGCACAGATCAAGTAGAACTGAACTGGTTCAAGGTTGACCATGGTGGTCATTAAAAGTGGCTCTTATAAATAACACACCAGTGAATTAGGAACATTGGATACAATAAAAGACCCTCAGATGGTTTGAGGTGAAGTGGAAATCTAGAGATTGATACCTGCGTTGCTGCACGCACGATATCGGTCTAAGATGACGACGCTAGCTTCTGTGGGCGATGACAATCTTCGTGGTCATAGGATGCCTTGGACCTGTGGTGGAAACCATACCATTCCCTAATTTGAAATCCAATGGGATTGCCCAAAAAAAAATTTGCAAGTTGAAAAAAGTTGAATCGCAAGTGCCAATTCCAAATTAGAGTCAAAACAAGATTTCCAATTAGCAATTCTTCGGAACAACTGACTTGAATGGTTGGAGCACTGAAACAATAATTTCATGCACAGCGATTTGCTTCCCTGTAATTAAAAAACGATGAAATTTAAGATGAACTATATCTTCATTATCACTTAGTGCTTCTGATGGAATGAATTAGCAACTTTTGAAATCTGGTGATTATTGTGTGCACTTTGCAGTAAAATTGTGTTTTTCAACTCGTTGACTTTTGAAGTCAATTATTTTATGTCCATTTTTATGCAAATCATAGGATTCGGGAAATAAATATTCCCAAGACTGCACAATTGTACAGATAATTTATATATATATATATATATAATATAATATAACTAGCAGAGGTACCCGGCATTGCCGGACGGGTGAGGGGTGGGGAACGGGGGGGGGGGACGAGCCCCTTGGCAAAGCGAGCGATTTTTTATTTCATAGCGTTCATAGCGTCATAGAGATTTTTTTTTCATAGCGTCATAGCGTTCATAGCGTCATATCGTTCATAGCGTCATAGCGTCATAGAGATTTTTTTTTCATAGCGTCATAGCGTTCATAGCGTCATATCGTTCATAGCGTCATAGCGTCATAGCGATTTTTTTTTTCATAGCGTCATAGCGTTCATAGCGTCATAGCGATTTTTTTTCATAGCGTCATAGCGTTCATAGCGTCATATCGTTCATAGCGTCATAGCGTCATAGCGATTTTTTTTTTCACAGCGTCATAGCGTTCATAGCGTCATAGCGTTCATAGCGTCATAGCGTCATAGCGATTTTTTTTTTCATAGCGTCATAGCGTTCATAGCGTCATCACGTGATCGCTCTGAGCGAATCAGCGCCCACCTGCTCTGATTCCGTTGATTCCGTGCGCTGAAATGCGCTGAGGTAAATATGAATAAAAAATATGGATCATCAAATATTTTGAGTTCGGCCATGTTCGTCCCACGCTCAATGGCCATGTCTATGTCAAATATCAAGCACGTAAGCCTCTCCGTTTAGGAGTCTATCGGTAACATTACACACACACACACACACACACACAAACTGTGTTTTATATATATA
Source organism: Myxine glutinosa (assembly GCF_964187855.1). NCBI lineage: Eukaryota > Metazoa > Chordata > Myxini > Myxiniformes > Myxinidae > Myxine > Myxine glutinosa. The sequence continues at coordinate 15,662,950 of NC_136272.1, read as the reverse complement.
GATTATATAGTTCTTATATATATATATATATATATATATATATATATTTTTTTTTTTTTATCATAATTTTCTTCTCCAACCTGCTTGGCTTTCAGGCAGCATTAAACCAGCAAGATGAAGCCTGGGATCGTCTGCAGGAGGAGAGATGCCCCATAGTGCTCTCATCCCTCATGTTTTCCTGGCTCGCGTGCCTTTGTGAACCGGCCCTTAGCTGGTCCAGTCTGCAGAAGGCCTGGTCACCAGACTGTCCTCCAATAAGCAAAGGCCTGCATCCCTTGGAAAAGGTCAGACGATAATTAAGGTCACAGCCATATGAAATGCTTGCATTCTCTCTTTAATGTCTACTTTGGGGACCTTTGTTTGCTCAAAGATCCTTCTAGTCCCATATTAATTGAAAGACCAACAGTGAGTGCCTATTCCTGGGGAGCTCAGTCTGGCTAAATCATATTACTGACATATTATGGCAAGCTGCTACATAATGAACATATAACTTCCAAAAATAGATATGCAGGGTGATTTATTTATTTATTAGAGAACCCTAAATAATTCCCATAGATCAAAAACGATATCAGATAGCAACCTAATATTTTCCTTCAATGTACCCTAATGTTGAAAGACGTAACATGAACAGCGAGCTTGTTGTGCTAAACGTCTCAGAGATTTATTTGGGCTTGCTTCCATTCTTATAAATACATATGTATATATATATATATATAGTGCATTCAGAAAGTATTCAGACCCCTTCACTTTTTTCACATTTTCTTATGTTGCAGCCTTATGCAGAAATCGTTTAAATTCATTTTTTCCCTCATCAATCTACACTCAATACCCCATAATGACAAAGGGAAAACAGGATTTTGGAAAGTTTTCCAAATTTATTAAAAAGAAAAAACTGAAATATCACATTGACATAAGTATTCAGACCCTTTGCTATGACACTTTAAATTTAGCTCAGGTGCCTCCCATTTCTCTTGATCATCTTTGAGGTGTTTCTACACCTTGATTGGAGTCCACCTGTGGTAAATTCGATTGATTGGACATGATTCGGAAAGGCACACACCTGTGTGTATGAGGTCTCACAGCTGACAATGCATATCAGAGCAAAAACCAAGCCATAAGGGCGAAGGAATTGCCTGCAGAGCTCAGAGACAGGATTGTGTCGAGGCACAGATCTGGGGAAGCCTACAAAAATATCTCTGCTGCATTGAAGGTTCCCAAGAGCACAGTGGCCTCCATAATTCTTAAATGGAAGAAGTTTGGAACAACCAGGACTCTTCCTCGAGCTGGCCACCCGGCCAAACTGAGCAATCGGGGGAGAAGGGCCTTGGTAAGAGAGGTGACCAAGAACCCGATGGTCACTCTGGCTGAGCTCCAGAGATCCTGTGTGGACATGGGAGAAACTTCCAGAAGGACAACCATCACTGCAACACTCCACCGATCTGGGCTTTATGGCAGAGTGGCCAGACGGAAGCCTCTCCTCAGTGAAAGACACATGAAAGCCCGCTTGGAGTTTGCAAAAAGCACCTAAAGGACTCTCAGACTGTGAGAAACAAGATTCTGTGGGCTTTCATGTCTTTCACTGAGGAGAGGCTTCCGTCCCGCAAGGCTAACCCCCGCTCTAGCAGGGAAAATGGCCTTAAAATGCCTGTTGTGTTGTTGTATGCATTCCCCTTATCCCCTACGGGACATTCCCACCCTCGGATCCTTATCTGCAATGACTTAACATTTTACATTATGTATGCCGGCATCATGCACCAATCTTGATCGGAGAGATGGGTGATTGGGAAAGATTGATGGGCTGAATGATTGGCGACGAAGATGAGCTGAGGTACAAATAAATAGGTGGGGAAAAGGATGGACCCCTGCACACCTTACCCTTGTTAACTCTGGCTCCCATATCCTGACTGAGACTGGGACCCTCCAAGCTCACTCCCCTCCTGTACCTTGCACAGCCGCTAACCTGGTGTTTCCCTACGGCACTGTGACGTCACGGCCTCCTGACAGGGCATCGGAATTTCCCTGCTGTGCTGTGACGTAGCGGGCACGTATGGAGTGTGTCTCCTGACAGAGCGCCCGAGCTGCGAGACAGTCCAGCGACGGAACTATCAGACGTGAGAATGCCAATGCAAAGGTGTGCAAGGACGGAAGGAGAAGACATAAGGAAGAGTGTGAAAGGACGGAGCAAATGCAGGAAAAGACCAAATGCCGAAGACGAACCGGAACCGCGTACGAGAAACGACCGGCAAAGGAGAATGAAATAAATAATGGGAATGAACCAGAATAGGAGAATGAAATAAATAATGGGAATGAACCGGAAAAGGAGAATGAAATAAATAATGGGAATTAACTGGCAAAGGAGAATTAAATAAATAATGGGAATGAACCAGCAAAGGAGAATGAAATATATAATGTGAACGAACCGGAAAAGCGAAATGAATGATTGAGGGAAGGACGCAAAAGAGAG